>NC_136954.1:18296955-18466955 GCF_032717465.1 Coenobita brevimanus
AGATGGGAAAATTAGTAACAGTGAAGGTAATATACGAATCTGGCAATATCTGTCTATTAGTAAGTTGTATATATTTGTTTTTTTCTAGCATGAAATAGGACAAGGTTGTTTTGTCCCCATTCATTGATCGTAGATAAGTCTTGATTTCAGGAGATGGCTGTACTTAGTTGAGTTAGAGATATTAGTCTTTGTAAATGGGTATGGATATTACACCTTACTGTCCTCTTCTGTAACATATATTCATCCAGTATCGCCATACTCGGCATAAGTAACATACAAAAGGATATTAACCACCCATATCCAAAAATAAATAGCTGAGGAAGATGTGTTGGGAGTCTCCTTACCCTACGTGAATACGGGCCTAGGACGTTCTGAGCACAATCCCACCAAATGTTTGTTATAGTAAATCACTCACTATAAAGGATATACGAAGGCAGAATTATCCACACAACAGAGCACCGAAACCTCTTTTGTTCGGTAAAAGCCGAGAAAATTATATCACTAAAAATATAAATTCAAATAAAAATTACAAAGAGAAAATCCAAAAATATATAATTAATTAAGGAGATCCCTTATGACGCACACGAAAACCAGGTCAGCCATTAGAAAAAAATTAAAAAAACTCATATAAAAAGATAGCCAGAAAAAGAACAAAAACCGGGAAAACTAATTCACATAAACAACACATACATATGAACTGGATCAGATCACGAAACAGTGCACCGCCTCCCTCTTTGTTCTTTTCTCCCTCTGGTCTCTGTTCCGGGAATTAACATTAAATTACTCGAGAAGCAAAGATAGAAACGCACGACACCTAACAAAACCACCACACAAATGGCTTCTATACTAATACATGATAACAAAAGCACTCGAGAAACAGAACCCCTGAAATCAAACACTCGATAACTAGAGCAAAAACACATTAAGAAAAAAACAAAAAACTAAATTACTCGAAAAACAACGAAACCACACAGAAAACACCTACCTTGGATACCACATCAAGAAACACGACAACTTCTCTTCATTATCTTGTCCCCGTCGCGGCTTTATTTGTGAAGAAACTAAATCATTCATAAAAAAGAAAAAAATATATAAAACACCAAAAATACTGTCCCTCAGGAATAAACAATCATAATAATAATATAAATAACAATGTGCCCCCAAGTTTATAAACTAGATAGTATTGGAAAAAAAAGTCACGCAAGAAGAAGGCCTTAAACAAAACAGCTCGTAAAATCGCTAGGAATATAAAAACGTGTTTCTGGAAGTCCACCAAGAAACATCACAACTCCCCTTCTCTTCTCGTTTCCCTGTCGCCGTCACTGTTGGGAAATCACTCGCTCACGACCCCGGCAACGAGATCGGGGGAGGAGGGGGTAACCAGGACATTAGAAATACAATGGCCTTTCCTCATACATACTGAGTGGGGGAGGTAAGGGGGAAGGAGATGGGGGGGGTGGATCAGGCGCCAATTTGTTAGTCATCGAATTCTTCAGCATTTTGTCGTAATATTTTCATTCTTGTTACCACCACGCCACTTTAATTATATGGAAGCGGGTTGGTTGCTTGATGCTAATTCGTCAGTCTCCTAGTTCAGTAAGGACGCTGTTTATCATTCTTGTTAGTCTTGCTACCACTAGTGTGATTACCCGACGGGTATTGTTTTCATTCGGTTTGTGTGTCTGTTAACAACTTTACGCGAAAACTACGGGTGCGATTTTGACTGTATTTGCAGGGATGATGGGCTATGACCTTCTGATCACCTGATTTAATTTGGGGCCAAAGTGGGCCAAGGCCCAGGCTGTAGGCCCAGAAAATGTAAAAATCTAATAATCGTTTTTTTTCGCCATAACTCCATTCAAATTCGTCATATCGGCATGAAACCAAAGCCTAGAGGTGCCTCTATCAAATCTGCATCCTTTATCATGCCTTACTGCATCAGGGGGGTCACCCCCCAGTTAGCGTAAGGAGGGTCAGTGTCAGGTGAGACGGGCCTAAAATTTCAAATGGGCATAAAATCGTCAATCTTCACTCGATTTACTCGAAATTTGGTATGCGAAATCTTTGACTAGATATCTTGTTGTGTTTATACATCAGCACTAATATGACTGCCGGGGACGGGTTTGCAGTGCCCGGCACCGCCTTTTGTTTTATTTAATTAGTTGATTAATTGGTTCATGGATGATATTTTTAGCACTTTTTTGCGCAGTTCATTTTTTTTTTTTTTTTTTGGGGGGGGAGAGGCGTTTTTTCTTTCAATTTTTTAACACCTGTCATGCTGAGGCCCATTCTTTCAGCGGTATGGAAGACTTTGCAGTACCATCTCCTTATCGATTTACACCACTTTACAAATACATAATTATCCTCTCGTGTGGTACTAGTTGATATTATGTCGATATCATAACAGTATAGGCCTAAATAATAAAAAAGGAGGAAATTATCCTGTGTTATGATTAGAGGCCTATTGTTACCTCCGTCAACGAAGTTGGAGGAGGTTATGTATTCAGGTTTGTTTGTGTGTCTGTCTGTTTGTCCAGATGATATCTCTAAAAGTTCCCAATGAATTTCAATGAAATATTGTGAAAGGATGGTGTTTGTAACCATTTGTAAAAATATGTAGTGTGTAAGTATAGTATGTAAGTAGTTGTTAGTAGGATCCAAGTAGGGCACCACCGATTGTTATGTCTGTGAGCGCTTGCTATGTCTAGCTGATTCAAATTCTGCTGAAGCATGATGTGGCCAGACCGCACCACCGCTCTAGCCAGTGAGAGCCGGCCAGTAACAGTTAGCGATGGGCTGGGTTGGACACGGGTGGTGTCAAGTGCTGTTGTATAAAGATATAAGGCGGTGTTTAATATTATCAAAAAACTTGTCCGAGACTTTGACTTCACCTATGACTGGCATCAAGGGGCATTAACAAGCATTAACATTTGGTGGCAGTGGTGGGATTGAAGTGATTTCACGTCATCTGTGGGCAATCTTGGCTGTGTCTGTTTTCCCACGCTGCTGTTCTTCCCACAACGACACACAGTCTATCTCCACCCCAGCCTCCAGCCCTTTTTGCAATCTTGGTGTGGAATCGTCCTAGCAGCTTTGATGTGGTTTTGGGATTTTCCTCCACACCAACATCCCACTTACCACTACACCACTACAGCCACGTAAGCCTCCTGTTCCTATCAACCTACAACCGGTCTTCGCCAGCCAGTCCAGTGTGGCCTGTTGTACGGGTTAGTTTCAGCCCTCATAAACTCCAACCCAGACCCCACTCCAGGAAGTAGACCCCAACCGCCGCTCGACGCCGTTACGTCATCGTTTTCCCCACGCACCACACAGACCGACGTCACCCAGGGAGCGTGGCCACTCACACTGAGCTACGTCACAGTCTCCTGCTCCTATCAGCTCCTCGTTCCGCCCAGTGCTTAGCTGCTGCCCAGTCACGTCACGAGCACTTCCACCCAATCATCGCTAGCGGGGGGAGGAGACACTACGATACGAGAGTTTCACTCTACATCAAGCTTTTGCACGGAACACGTCTTACTACAAGTATTTTCTATCTGCATTTTCATGCAATTTCTCATTCCATCACATTAATCAATTCCTTTTTACAGAGAAGCCAAGCTGTCTCTATAGATTGTGATATTTTCACCATTTACTCTTATCCATTCATTGCATTTTTGTCCCTCATTTTTCATTCAGTCAGAATTTTTCGTTCACTCACTCCTGCTTAATTCCATTTTCTCCCAATTATACTCATGCTCATTTGTAAATAACACATTCATTTTCACTCATATTCATTGTATATAAATAATTTCTTCACATATTATATATATTTATTTATTTTTTCTTTCATTCATTCATCCATTTGTTCATTTATTTTCATTTACTTCCTATTCTATTAAAGTGTTTTTTTTTTTTTAAAGGTAGATCTCTCCCCTATTGAATCTGATAGTGACACAGATGACCTTGTATGTGGTGATAATGTAACTCTTCATAGTGGCAGATCTTATAGTAAACCAACTGTAAGTTCCCTACCTGTTTCTACTACGACTACTCCTGTTACTCCTACCCTAAATCCAGATATATCAACTCCAGATACTTTTATCATCTTCTCCAACTGATTCTCTTAAAGCCACTCAGCCTTCTCCACAGCCTTTATCCTTCCCTACTACTACACATACACCACCACTAGCCACGACATACACCACTACCGCCACGACACTTCCTTCCCACACACCGTCTCAGTTTACTACTGTGCCTACTTCCTCACCTTCGTGGTCTCACCCTCTTCCCATGATGTCGAATCAGAACCCTCCACCTCCCCAGTCCATATATTTAGATGATGTTAACAGACCCAAATTTACAGGAGAGGATAGTACAGTTTCCATTTACGACTTCCTCAGAGAGGTCGAAAATGACGTTCGTAATTGGCAAATCACAAGTGAACCATTGAAAGTTTCTTATCTGATGAGTTGACTCCATCAGGGCAGGTCACTAATAGGAGCCGCTATTCGTGTGGGGCACTTCGAAGATTGCCAAACGTTTGACGCGTGTCGCCAACAGTTAATTCAACTTTGTTGCCAACATTCCAATGCTGCATCTCGTATAGGGTTGACCAACCTTCTCAAGCAAATGAAGGAGGACATGAAGGTACCTCCCCAACATGCAGAGGTATTTGAGGCAGCCGCTACTATGAGGGTGACGAGTTCAGAGCTGCGCCAATTGTTCCGTGGTACTCAATGGGTAGCCGAAATTAATGGAGTGCTTATGGTTTCACTAAATAATTTTGCATATTTGTTCAGTTACTTTAGATTTCTTAACTGGCTTTCTGACAACCCAAAAAAAAAAAAAAAAAAAAAAAAGCACTACAACTTGGCTTTAATCCTGGAGACAAAATAGTTAACATTTCCAAGGCCATAATAGAAAGGTCAGGATCAGATATCACTCGCCAGGTCGGTTCTTACACCTCAGCCTCTCACCCTGCAGGTGGTAGTGCGAGAGTACTATACACCAGCATTACTTCATCTGATTCCTCTCATTCGCGGTCAACTACAAAAACCAAACCTAGTAATCGGTCTCACTCACACTATTGCTCACCTTCTAGCGGTCGTGACAAATCAACTGTGCGACGAAGCAAACAATCCTTAATTGTGCGCTGGCACTGGGGTAATGTAGGTCATCGAGAGTCTAGCAGTGCACGCAAAGAAAGACGTTTCCGCTCACGGGAACGACAGCGCACACCCTCGCGGGCCCGTCGTTTAACATGCAAATATCACAAACGAAACAAAACTGGCCTTTCCTTTTTTTGCACCTTTATTTTTATTCTCTTTTTTTCGCATTTTTCTCCGTGTTGGTTTTGCTTTTGGGGTGCAGTTAGTGCTTTTCTGAGCGGTAAACAGTGATGAAGCAAGTGAGTGCTTAATGAATATTTGTGAATCAATTACCCCCCCCCCCCGCCCTGTTATAGTGAATGTTTCTTGAGAGAGAGAGAGAGAGAGAGAGTTGTTTTAGCACAGAGATTATTACACCTTTAATTATTCTGGTGAATTTTAAATGCCTCGGAGCGAACAGTCTGTGTCAGATAGAGGTGAGTTATTCTGTCAGATGGATGTACTATAGTGGTAAAAAGTTGTCACAAAAATCAATGGTAACGGAGTACGCAGCTTCCACCACCGTTCTCTTCACCCCAGCTTCTGACCCCAACTGTATATCCTCCATTACAGCCTCTTAGACACAACTTTTGACTCCTACGGTTCATATCAATATCATGTAGCTACAGCCTGTTTTCTGTGAATTAGGTGGGTGAGAGAAGGAGAGGGAGACCGAGAATAAGTTGGAGAGATATGCTTGGAGAGTGTAGAAGAAAGAGATCCTAGCAGTGAGATGAATGGCGGGAGGAGAGGGAGACCAAGAACTCGATGAAGAGATAAAATGCGAGAGTTAACAAAAGAGAGATTCTAGTAGTCAGAAAAATGAGAGAATACGGAGACCGAGACCGAGATAGATAAGATGCGAGAGTTAAAATTGGAGATTGGAGAGATTATTGCACCCAGAGGATTACAAATTAACTCAATTGACCTCTTTTATCTGATTATTTAGCCTTTAGAATTTGAAGACTAATTATCTAGTTTTTTTTCCCCTCTACCTCCGGACGATGTTATTCAGCTTAGGAAAACCCTCTGGTACTGGGGCAGATCCGAGTGTATGAGGCAACTCCGACCTGTAAAAAGAAGAAAAAGAATAATAGAAAACAGACAAATGAAAAAATATAAACAAAAAGTAGGTGTGCAGTTTCTTCGTGTGCACCGAGAGAAAACAAGGAGACTGCACACACAATCCTGCTGTGTATATCCCAGTTTCGTTGACAGCCATGTTCACACCTTCACCAATTTCTAATCTTTTTTATTTTTAGGAGGGGAGCTGACCCCCCAAGAATCAGTGGGGGTTCACACTCTCCAAATTATTCATTACGGATGAGAGGCCATTATACAACATGCACTAAGATGTCAAAGTCATGATGATGATGATGATGATCCTGGTTCCCTGTCGTAACTTAGATATTTTAACGGCTAGGACTTGACAAGGGAAGATTTTTTTTTTTTTTTTTCACTCCTTACCTTGCTAATCCTGCAGAAGACAGTTGTAACCTGTAATAATTTTTGTTTCGCCACTAAGATTTATTTATGAAACTGGAAGAGGGGACAGAGGAAGATTCGACAGTCTCCCTGCCCTTCCTGCAATTCAGAACCTGAGTTACGACAGTGAAGTGATCGTAAGTGCATTTATGTATTACGGTCCTGGAATAATAGTCAATTTTTTTTCTTATTCTTCACATGCCACACTAAGAACGGGTATTATAGAAAGAATTATTTATGATTTCGAATTGCCTTTAACAGATTTGACAAATACGGAAAACTGGTGCAGAAATTCGCTGATTTTCCCAAGCGCTCGAAACAAGTGAATAATTATCTCAGAAAGAATTATTGTCTTTGATGAATAATTGTCTGTTAGTTATAACTGCCTCATTTTTGGGGGGGGCAGAAACTCGACCGAAATGCAGGTTAATTATCCATAACTTCTATAATTCCTCACTGGTCGTTCTGAAATAAAGGAATAATTACCGTGAAGTACTGAGCTTTGCATGGTGTGTAGCTTTGTTGATTATACGGTTAACGTATTATGATGATGATGATGATGATGATGATGATGATGATGATGAGGAGGAGGAGGAGGAGGAAGAGGAGGAGGACGACGACGATTTTGTACATTCATGTTAAAAAAAAAAAAAAGGGTGAGGTGGGTGGGAGTAAATGACTGAAGTGGGTAAAAACGACCATGATGATGATGACGACGACGATGACGATGACGGTAATGATGACTGTGATGATGATGATTTTTGTACTAGCCAGGTAAAAGAAAGGTGGGGGGGGGGAATACAGAAACAGGTGTATATGGTTTCTGCAGTCTCAGGCTCTACAAACTCCCTCTCTTCAGAATAAAATCGTTTGGTGTGACCTGTAAATAACAGAGTTGTCCCCATCATGAGAGGAATAATGGCGACAGTAACAACACCCCGAGGTTCCTTTGACTCACTTTAATCTGAATAAAATCGCCATGAGATAACACAGACCTGTAAAAGAATAGTTGCCATCCATCCATCCATTGCCAGACGCCATGTATCCCAAATGGGGTGGCCAAGGGCTTAGAGTTAATTGTTTTACAGGGAGGGGCACTAATCCTCCACCAACCCCACTTGACACGTAGGGATGCCAACAGCATCTGGTGTTCCCAGGCGGTCACCCATCCAAGTACTAACCAGACCCAACGTTGCTTAGGTTAGTACTTGGATTGTCAATAATTTTCTTCTTTGGGGTAAACACGGTATAATCACAGAATAATCATCAGTGACTTTTGTAATTAGGGGCAATCCACTCCGAAACAAAGGTATAATTGCCGTAAAGTGAGGTCTGCAATCTGGCCGGTACAGCGGTAATGAACTCGGAAATGCACACAAAAATGTATATATATTGCCACTGCTGACTATTTGGCCACCGTTGATTTCTGCTTCTCTACCAGTGGTTAGTCTGGAATGTTTGGTCACCTTATTGCGCCAAAAAAAAAAAATAATAAATAAATAAAAATAATAATAATAATAATTATAATGCCTTGTCATCTTGTTTACGATCATGTTGGTGGTCGTGGTATGATGATGATGATGATGATGATAATGATATTCGTACTACTACTACTACTACTACTACTACTAATGAATTATGGTCGTCATCGCCATCATCCCCTTCCCCCCCAAACTATACATAAATAATCAAGAAGGATCATTCAGAGTGCAACACCCGCGCCCACCAACTGATCCACAGACTGAATATTTGACTTTCTCCTGTGCCCTTGACCTTTGACAGATTTATCATAAATTCAAGTCACTTCATTTTTGCCTAACTGTGATTCCTTCCACCAACACTGAGTCAGATGAGATCAAAACTGAGTTGATTTTGCAATGTGACCTTCGCCTTTGACATTTCCCTTTGACCTTGACCTTTGACACATAGTTCTCATAATTGACCCTCGTCATCGTTATGTAGATTAAGCCCTTCCATATAGTTTAGTGTACATCATATAAAAGCAGTTTGAGACGACCTCCCCGTGTGACCTTCACGTTTGATGTATTGTTTAGAAAATGAGTGGGAAGAAAAAGGTCATCCTCTTGGGTGATCCTCGACTCATCCACCAAGTTTGTTCCAAATCTGAATGAAAGCATTCCATTTATTTTGTTCTCACACAGATATACGAGTTAAACTTTGACCTTGCTTTGTGACCTTCGACTTTGATTATTCGCAAAATTGGATCCCATCGTTTTTGCCTGACCTTCAACCATTCCATCAATTTTGGTATAAATTAGATCAGTATTGTTTGAGTTGGTCATGCCCTAGATCCTTGGCCTTTGACCTTTCCGTGACCTTGACCTTTGAGTGATTTTTTTTTCAAAATCGATTCCTCTTATTTTCGCCCCGATCCAGAACCCTTCCTCAAAGTATGGATTAAATAGAATAAGATTTTTAAGTTGATTTGCCCTGTGACCTTGACCTCTGACCTAATTTTCTCGGAACAAAAAATTTACTCACTGCTGACCCTCTACCCGTGCACAGAGTTTGGTCCAAATCAAATAAATACTGTGCGAGTTTTTTGTTCACACACACACACACACACACACACACACACACACACACACACACACACACACACACACACACACACACACACACACAAACAACAACCGCTTTCACACTGCAAGACTATCTATTGCCAGACGCCTCAATTCCATAAGGGGTAGCTACAAACAAATCGCCTCCATGTCGTCCCGTCCAATGCCACTTCACTACCTTGCTCCCAGCTGGCACCCCTCTCTCATTTACCTCTCCACTCCATCCCTTCTTCTCATCCTCGACCTCCCCCTCCCTCTCCCCCCCCTCCACCTCACTCGCATGTGGCTAAAGAGTCACACTATCGTGACTATGGAAGAGGATACAATATCACTCACGGGCAGCCAAAAAAAAAAAAAAAATGTATTTCCAACCAATTTCGGCGACAGCTGTCTCCCTCTTCAGTGAACCTACAGACCTAGAATGTCCTGTTGATTCACTGAAGAGGGTGACCGTTGTCGCCGAAACTGTTTGGAAATACGTCTTTTTTCGTCTGCCAGTGTGGGTTTTTGCATTACTTTCATACACTCTCACTGTTAGTCTTTCGCTCTCCATCCTCTCCTTATGCCCAAACCACCTTAGTGTATTTCTCCTAATACTTTCTATCACATCCACATCCACAACACAACGCTCTTTCACTTCCTGATTTGCCACTCTGTCTCACCATGAAACTCCACATGCTCCTCTCAAATAACTCATTTCCATTGCTCTCACTCTTGATTTGTGTCCTTCCAACAAGGCCCAAACATCACTTCCATACGTTGGAGTTGGTATCACAGTACTGTCATGCAGTGACTTTTACTTCTATGCTCACTTCCCTGTTCCTTATCACTGCTTTCGAAGAACCAGCAACCTTTCTTCCCTGTTTTACCCCTTCTAGCACGCCACTCTCTAAACTTCCGTCCTTACTCATCACACTACCTAAGTACATAAACGCACTTACAGTTTCCATTGCCTCCTCATCCAGCCCCACTGTACATTCAGTGACTTCACTTCTTTCAAAGACCATAACTTTATTCTTCCCTGCATTCACCTTTAGATTCTGTTTCTTACGCACACTCCTATACTTGATTTTCATTCCCCTCAAATACCTCCTTTCATGATTCACACCAGATATGTACAAGCTGTATTACAGAATCGCTCAGCAGACAAAGCTACTGGTCCAGATGAAATTCCATCAATAGTAATTAAAAATTGCTCTTCAGTGTTGGCTCCTGTATTGGCAAAATTTTTCCGCCAATGCATCCGTACCTCAAGTTTTCCAGCCTCTTGGAAAGAAGCAAATATCCATCCTGTTCCTAAAACGGGGGGAACTTCTGATCCATCAAACTATAGACCAATTGCAATAACTTCCATTCTCGGTAAAGTTTTTGAGACACTAATTAACAGACACATAATCAAACATCTAGAAATCAATAAATTAATCAATGATCGGCAGTATGGATATAGACAAGAATGTTCAGCTGCAGACATTCTTTGCCTTCTTACCCATCAGATTAACAAAACAATAGACCAACACGGTGAAACACACACAATAGCACTTGATATATCAAAAGCATTTGACAGAGTATGGTACCGGGCCTTATTGTCTAAGATGTCACACTATGGCCTTGCATCACTGGTTCCTCTCATTTCATCTTACCTTCATAATAGAAAAATACGGGTCATGGTAGATGGAATTTATTCTCAGTTTCATTCCATAAATGCTAGCGTTTCTCAGGGATCAGTTTTGGCGCAACCCTCTTTCTCATTCATATAAATGGCCTCCTATCTGTCACTCACAACCCAATACACTCTTATGCTGATGACTCGACCCTTCATAGTTCTTTAACATTTAGTACCTCCTTTACGCAATTTGATATTATAAATTCCCAGATAAACACAGCAATTTCTCTAAACCAGGACCTTTCTAAAAGTAATCAATAGAGAAAAACATATCTGGTCTCATATAATGCTCAGAAAACTAAATACGTTAATTTCTCCAACAGAAAGAATCCCTCAGACTCCCACATAATTTTAAATGATGTCAATATTCCCATATCCACAACAATTGATATCTTAGGTGTTATTCTAAACCTCAACCTAAGCTGGACAGCTTATGTTAAATCCTTTGCTAAAAATGCATCCAAAAAATTGGGACTTATGTACAGAGTTCGTGAGTTCTTCACTGACGAGCAGAGGGCCACAATATACAAAAGTCATGTGCTTTCTCAGACTGAATACTGTTCACCACTGTGAAGTGGATGTGGAGCGGTTGCATTAAGGCAATTGGACAAAAATCAAAATTAACTCATTAGATTAATCAATAATCCTGCCATTACGCAGGACCTTCCTCCATTATCAGTGCGTAGAGATGTTGCTTCTTTTAGCATTATTTTATCGATATTTTTACAGTAAGTGCTCCGACGAACTAGCTTCAGTTGTGCCTCCCCTTCACATTTTCTCCCGAAATACTCGTGCAGCTGGGAGCGCCCATGAACTCACACTCTCTCCCCCGCAATGCAGAACCTCTGCTTATCAAAATTAATTTATCCCCAGAACTACTACTCTTTGGAATTCATTTCCTGGAAGTTGTTTCACACAAACATTTAATCCACCTCAGTTTAAATCCAATTGTTATAAGTATTTTATGAATGGAGGATGTCTTTAGGCACATGGACTTTTTTTTTCCCCTTTGTTTTTCCTTCCTCCTTTCATTATCTATCTATCTATCTATCTATATATATATATAAACTAATTCACCAAGCCTTGCAGTTCCTTTTCATCTTCACTTAACAATACAGTATCATCTGCAAACAACAGTACAGGGAGTTTCCAAACACTACCTTCTCTTATTAGGGTCGCTTCAACATCCACTGCTACCTTGTATCTCATTTATAACCCCTTCCATATACAGATTGAACAACCATGGGGACATGACACATCCTTGTTCCAATCTAACCTTCAGATAGAAAAATTCACTCGGTTCACTGTCCACATGCACTGCATCATTAGCACCCTCATACCTACTCTTCACGGCATTCAACAACTTCCCATTTACTCCATATATATTCTTAATACTTTCCGCAAGACACGGGCGTAAAATTATGTTAGTATTATCATCATTATCATCATCCACATCATCACAATATACTTCCCCTGAAAAAGATGAACAATAAATCCTGAAGAGTGTATAAAGTTACTTCAGTGGTGACGTCTTAACATACTTTATTATTACTGCTGTTGGGAGATATAATTTAGTGCAGGAGATATTTGTTAGTGTAGGGGATATTAAAGAATATATCTACCCATCCACCCCAGATTACTTAATGAAATCGTCAGAGATATCGGGAATTAAAAACAAAACACAACATTGTAACCATGGAAACAATGAACCGCTATTAAAAGTAGGTTAGAAAACAGTAAACAGAAATTCCTTCCTAATAGATACAGTTTATAATGAAGCCTAAAGAGCTTATAGTGTTAATAAGGATGCTGATACCCCACCTCTCATTTTTTTTTTTTTTTTTTAATACCCTCATATATTTTTTCCAGGATATAACGCAGGGGTGCCGGGCCCGTGGATTATTTTGAAACAGAAATTTGCCGAAAAGAGGCGTAAATTTTTAGTGCACTCCCGCGATGCCTGAATGATATAGGTCGGGTACTTCACTCACCTCGTTAATAATATATTCGTTTTTTAGGCTAGTATTCATGCATTGCCTGAAAATTTTAATAAGCCTTTGTTTTGTGGGATAATAATTACTTTTAAGTGACGATTTCTTCTTTTCTTTGTTGGTCTAGTGGTTGGGACGTCCCAGTCGAAATTACGGCTATCCGGTTAGGTTCATTCCTCAAGTAGTGATTGCAGGTTGAATGTAAGCAATATTAACATGAATTTTTTCCATATTTAAGGTTATTTATTAGACATTTAAAAGCAAATTTATTCGATATTTAAGCTTATTGGGCAATTAAACTTATTTAGTTGGCATAAGCTTACTTATTCGACATTTAAGCTTCTGTATCTGACATTTAAGCTTATTTACTTTACATTTAAGCGCAGTTATTCTACATTTAAGCTTATTTATTCGACATTAAGCTTATTTATTCGACATTTAAGTTTCTTTATTCCATATATAAGCTTCTTTATTCCACAAGTAAGCTTATTTATTCGACAGTAAAGCTTATTTAGTCGATATATAATCTTAGTCGACGTAAACTTATTTTGTCTACATATAAGCTTAATGATATAAGCATATTTGTTCGACATTTAAGCTTGTTTATTCTACATGTAAGCTTATTTATTCGACATTTAAGCTTATTTACTCGACATTTAAGCTGATTTATTCGTCATTTAAGCTCATTTATTCGACATTTAAGCTTATTTACTCGACATTTAAGCTTATTTATTCGTCATTTAAGCTCATTTATTCGACACTTAAGCTTTTTCATTCCACATTTATGCTTAATAATTGGATATACTTTAGACATTCAACACTCACACACAATGAGACACTCATTTTTTCTTTATCTTCATTTACCAGCAGCTTCCTTTATGTATTTCAACTTTAACACTGAACAATTGGACAGTTTTGATTCGTTCCTGTATAACTTTTTTTTTTTCTTCAACTTCATCTTCGCGTATCTGAAGATTTGCTTGATTTTTTTTTTTTTTCAATATTCCAGTTTATTTTCTCGACGCTGTGTGTGTGTGTGTGTGTGTGTGTGTGTGTGTGTGTGTGTAATTCACCGGGTCGGTCAGGATCACTTGATGGTGGTGATCGTCAGCTTTTACCCTCCCGGAAGGGAGCTGGGAGCTCATATAGTCCGATCTAAGGGCAAGGCTGTGACCTCCACACACGCACACACCCGTCCCTTTGCTCAAGGGGGTCAGTAACCACCCACTTCGTCAGTGAAACTTTTTCGCAACCTGAGCGAGGCGCGAACTCCCGTCCACTAGTTGGCAAGCGAGAGCGTTACCACTGCACCAGCGAGCGTGTGTGTGTGTGTGTGTGTGTGTGTGTGTGTGTGAACCTCGACAGACCGAAACGAAGAGCGGGAGGATGTCAGCTAACCGCACTTCTGGCGCCGAATATGAACGGTGGTCGAAATGGTAACTTTGTGCTGTGTTTCTGTCAGCATGTTTCCCCTTTATTCTTGCTGCCTACAGACTTTTTTTTTTTTTTTTTTTTTTTTTTTTTACTGCAGCAATAGCCTGGGCAAAAGTCAGCAAGCCACACTTCTCTCGGGTCTAATATGATTACCTCACTCACGAAGTTGGAGGGGGTTATGTATTCGACTGTGTCTGTCTGTGTACAAGATATCTAAAAAGGTTGTCGGATTTCAGTAACTTTAATGGATAGGTGTGCAGTGGGTCAGGGAAGAGTTGTTTAGATTTTGAGGTGGGTCCGGTTCTGGATGCCGGAGATCGTAAATTTTATTGGCAGTCGCGGAGGTATGCACTCCCTGAAATCGCCTAACAGGGCAGACGAAGACCGTAAAATTACTTGGTTGTGTGAGACGGTAAAAGTATTCGTCCTGTAAGATAGAAGCATGGCAGCTGTAAGTTATAAATTTTATGGGCATTGGAGGAGGTATGCCCTCTCTAAATGCTTCCGAGTTAGTGATGGAATGGTAACATTTTGCTGGGTTGTTTTTTTGCATTTTTAATTACGACGACGATAATTGCTTATTTATATATTCATCATCATCATCATCATCCCCACCATCATTTTTGTGTTATCTATTGCTAATTCTTTATTGCCCTACTGTATATTGTAGGAACATAAGGGCCCAGGGCAAGGTGACTTACCCAAACCTTTAAAAGCAAAAGAGAGAGAGAGAGAGAGAGAGAGAGAGAGAGGAAAAAACGGCGTCTCTGCATGAATAAAATAGTCTTGTTTCCAAGAGTATTATATTAAACAACGCTATCGTAATGAAGGTCATGATTTTTTTTTCGTGTGTGCGTGTGTGTGTGTGTGTGTGTGTGTGTGTGTGTGTGTGTGTGTGTTTAATAACCAGGACACTAGTTTTTTTCTGTGCATATATTAATTGATGCTTTTTTGAACCTGGGATATGAAAAATAAATGTTTATAAATGAACCTTTTGTATTGTTCTGATGAAGACACTATTTATTTATTATTTACGCGTTAATGTTATATCGATGGTTCATGGTAAAGAAGGAGGAGGGGAGGGGGAAGGGGATGTGGTAGTGGGGAGACAGAGGAGGAAGCGTGGAAGAAAAAGGGTGCGTGGAGAATGAGTAGGGACGAGGGGGGATGGAAGAGAGTTACAAGGAGAGGGGAGAGGGGAGGGAGGGATAGAAGGGATGGGAGAGAGGCACAAGGAGAGGGGAGGGAGAGAGGAGAGGGGATGGGAGAGAGGTAGAAGGAGAGGAGAGGGAGAGATGAGAGGGGATGGGAGAGAGGTACAAGGAGAGGGTAGGGAGAGATGAAAATGGATGGGAGACAGATACAAGGAGAGGGAAGGGGAGGTAGAGATGAAGGGAGAGGGAAGAGGGACAGAGGAGTGTAGGAAGAGAGGAGGGGAAGAGGTTAGTGAGGAGAAGAGGAGGAGGGAGTTTGGGTCGGATGAAGGATAAGGGGAGCGCTGGGATGTTGTAGGAGAGAGAGAGAGAGAGAGAGAGAGAGAGAGAGAGGATGGTGGAAGGGGAAGAGAAGGGAGCACGAATTTGTTCACTCCAATAGAGGTAGGTGACTGTCTTCCATCCTTAGCGTTATTAGCTACATGATCAAGAGCACTGAGAGCACATTCCTCCGTCAAGGCAGCACCATCTCCTTATTCATGTTTTATTTTATATTTTTCTGACCCTGACGTTGAATTTTGATACTTTTCGTCCAAAATTAAAGACTCTTTTCTTCTGACAATCCAAGGTAATTATGGAACAGTTGGTAAAGTTCAGTGAGATTGATTTTCCCATACTGTTGCCGACACAGACAGACTGACAGACATGTAGGCAGACAGATAAAGAGACAGACAGACAAGTAGGCAGACAAATACAGAGACAGACAGACACGATTAAACCGAGCTCCCAGACGTAACCTCCATGGCGTAGGTAATAACTCTTCATACAAATAATAATAATTCCAGTCAACGCGTCCATGACATACTACCTTTACACCTAAATAATGGTAAAGCGTCTGTGTACACTGAGGTTACATACATACATACAAACATACATACATACATGCACTTATACATATATACAGTACTTACATACATGGACAAATTCATGACACATTATGCTGTAGCCCAGCCTACGGTCGCAGGTATGTGTGTCTGTGTGTAACATAACTGATGGAAGGACTGAGGGTTAGCCAGGGAGTAAATCTGTCGTATTTTTGAACAGTAGGTCAAAGTCAAGGTCACAGGGCTAGGTCAAGGCTTGAATTTGCAAGGTCAGTTTAAACATTTTTGTCCACTTTAAACCAGACTTGCTCCTCACCTCTGCTTCTACTCACCATTTTCAATCCAATATCTTTTCCCTCTGATTCATCTCTTACCTGTCCTCAGTCATATATTTTGTCGTTCGTAAATCATGTTCCAGTCAAATGCCTCCATAATATATTTCTTCTGCTCTGTCCTCCTCCTCATCAGTCAGCTCTTCCCTCCCGTGTTTCTATATCCTGTTTATTACCCTATTTTCTTTGCCCGTCAACTGGTGTATTGATATTCTCAGAGCATTATCCTATTATTTTTATCCTCTTCGTGATTTAACACCTGTGATCTGCTTTATTATGTTCCCTTCTGTGCTCCGTGTCATCTCCCTTGTTTGTATCATCCTGCTGTCTTGTCTACAGCCTTGGAAGTTGGCGCTCCTTTCCTTTGCTTATATTCTTTATCATTCTGCCGCTTTGCCCTGTTCTTCGTCATCCACATGTCCTCCTCTGCTTGCCTTCCTTTCTGTGTTCTGTGTCATTTATCTTCAGTTATCCAGGTCTTGTGTCCTTCGTCCTGTTCATCGTTTATTATCACTACTGCTTTATCCTGTTCATTGTCTCTCAGCTGTCCTCTCCTCTGGCTGTATTTCCTGCTGTGTTCTGTGCCAGCTGTCGTGCTTATATTGCTCTGCTGCTGTGTCTCTAGCCTTGTCTGTCAGCTGCCCCCTACTCCACTCAGGCTCTCGGTTGCCCTCACCAAGCGATGCACAGGCCTTGCTTTTCTCGCTTCCTCTTCCTTCCTTCCTTCTCCCTCTCCCCTCATTCTTCTTCACTTCCTTCCCTTTGCTTCATCTCTCCATCTTCTCTCTTCTCCCTCACATCTCTTTCTCCATACGTGAGTCCAATCCTCATTCAGTATCCAGCCACAGTCACCAACGACCTTATAAATGAATTATAAGTGAGACCATTTTCCCCTTAGGGTTGTCAGTAAGTGTAGATCCGTAGCCGCTGAGAATTGGACTCATGTTGATACTGCCTTTTTTTTTTTTTTTTTACCACAAATCAGCCCCGGAGGTTAGTACGACAAGTCCAGAGACTACTCGTGTGTGTGTGTGTGTGTGTGTGTGTGTGTGTGTGTGTGTGTGTGTGTGTGTGTGTGTGTGCGGGCGGTCGCTTATGCACGTACATACATAAATAAATATGGAGGTACTGTATGCTTGTATCCATTATTGATATGTATAGACAGTATGTAAAGTACATAATTATATGCACAGTACATGTATGTACAGTACACAAAGGCTTTCAGGATCAGCAGAGTTTTATTATTCTATTCTAGTTAACGTCAGGCAGTTTTACTAAGCAGAGGGTGAGTAATGGAGCCTGAGTCGTAATACTCTCATTAGAGAGAGAGAGAGAGAGAGAGAGAGAGAGAGAGAGAGAGAGAGAGAGAGAGAGACAGACAGACAGACAGACAGAATCTGAAAATGCTCAAAGTGAATAAAGAACAATAAAATCAATAGTAAATATAATGAGATCTGTAGATCATTATAACAAATGAACCTCGACGGAAAATAATGAAACCCATAGCCCATTAACATGGGTAAAATATAATATTCTATATAAATGGGCTTGTCGTCTGGGTCCAAAGCTATTACGTTTCAGAGTAATTGGAAGACAAGGAAAGACGCTTAGTTCCCGATCATTAGGAAGGAAAGAGAAGCTGATGAAAAAATATGAGAGAGAGAGAGAGAGAGAGAGAGAGAGAGAGACGCACCATCCTACATGCCCCCCCTCAACAAAAAATATATATAATAAGGAGGAAGACAATCCCATATTATCCCCTACGAGGTGAAGGGGCCTGAGGGTAGACTGGGAAAATACTGAGTTAAAGTAGATATATTTTAGTGATAGGTAATTATAGGATATATTTGTATTTCAAGAGTACGTGCACAGCCATTGTCCTTTGATGTCATTAGATTATCAGATAACCTCCAATTTCCTTCACCTCCTGGGGACTGAAATTTCGCTAGCCTGACACCCCAACTGCGTATTTCTAGCCACTCGCCCACTAACGGCATGTACAGTTGCGAACGTAAATATTGATCCACTTCCTCACGAGAAATGCTAAGACTGTGAGCGGTGCATTCTGACACCCAGTGAATCGATCCCCGGAACCCAACACACTTTTCAGAATAGTACGTAAAGAGTTTCAAACCCGATCGACTAAAATGTGGACCGATATTATTTTTCGGAACTGTATCGTAATTGTGATAAAAATCATATAACTCAGTGTTTTGGCCAAAGTAATGCATTTATCTTAATTACTCCAGTCAGGTTGTCTGGCCCAGTCTGGTCCCCTTTTGTTTTCCTCCAACATTTTTATTCCTCGAAACTTGATACTGGCCCGAGTATTTATTTGAGTTTTTGGAATGACAACAAAATGAATGCCTAGCTCCGTAGTTCAATACTTTTCAATTAAAAGTGTGAGTTTGAGTGGTGGAATTTTGGTGGTAGTAGTGAGTGGTGGTGTGTCACGGGGTTTTTAAAATATCACGGTATTTTTTAAAAATAAATGCTTAAATATTATTTAATTGATATTAATATTCAATAATATTAAAGAGCAGGGACAATGATTGTCTTGCTACATCAAGCAACGATTACTTTACGCTGACTTGCTACGATTCTCTAAGAATGAGAATTTATAAACCTTCTCAACAGTACACAGCAGAGACTAATTACTCACAAATGCTGAATTAGTACTGTTAGCCTCTGGAGAAAGTTACTTCAACCCTGACAATAAATAACTAATACTAATAATAATAACAGGTTCTTGCTGATGCTTAAACTCTTAGGTGGCACAACGGATATTAAGTTAATACAACAAGACTGGTCTAAGTACCAGTTATGAATAGTAAAACGTCTATGCAAGCTAGGAGCTATGTGGGAAATAAGCTTAATTTGGAGAAATGAAACAAGAGTTTACATTAAGCTCAAGAAAAAGAACTGTTAAATTTATTGATTACAAAAATAAATTTAACGTTACATTTCAAATCAAATCAATGAGACTGCACTCACTCACTCACGCAGAAGCTAAATCCTTATGCCTAAGAAAAAAACACCTTAATTAAACTCTTAAGACTAGGGAAATACAAGAAGGAAATACTATAGTCGATGAATGCTTTGTATCACCAAGGTGGGAGTACTGGAGACTGTGATCTTGTGGAGCTTGGGTGCTAGCTGACCTCTCGTCTCACACTTCTGGAGCACAGGACCTCTCTCCGTCAAAGCAACAACTAGACTCACTAAGTCGTGGGAACAAAAGGGGAGCAGTAGGCCGCATTTATCTAACGGTCAAGTGAGCGAAACGCGCCCAAAACAAATCGCTCGGCGGAAGGGCTAATGTCTCACACAGAGACGATCACGTATGACAATGAAAAATTGATTTGACAAAGCTTCCGTCCGAATGAGCGGTTAACTGAACGATAAACAGTGAGTTTTCCACTAATAGTTCGTGGCTTCTCACAAAAGGGAAATGTCGCGAACTTGATTCGTGACATTACGCCCCTACAAAATTAAATTTTTTCCTTATGGGAAAAAATTTGGATATATATATATATATGTACACATCCTAACTCAGTCACACAAGATTCACACTGTGGTGTGTGTGCTATCCTGCTGCAGGAGAAAGTCACAGTCGCCAGTGAGCGAAAAAACTTCGTATTTACGTTAATAGAAGCAAGCTTGAGGGAAAAACTCCGTGACGACGGTGAAAATCCTGTACTCAGGTCAAACTGAGCGAAAATTCGCTACATTTACACTGACAACTAATTGTTGTGTAGCGTGGTGTATGTAATACACGGTGTAGGTGTGACAGTTGTAGTGTAACTGTACCTACATGTAAAATGACACAGTAAATAATAATATGATGACGACGAAGGCAGAGGAGAAGAGGCGGCAGCGTGCGGCAGACGATCAGCTGGGCCGCACAGCAAAACTGCTACACCCATTGCTGTACCTGCAAAACCAATTAAGGTGGAGCATCAAAAGTGTCAATGAGACAAAATTCTTATTAAGTTACAATTACTCTCTCTGCCTAGCAATCAGTACATGCTACAAAAAATACGCTCTGGCCAAAAAATACAAGTGACAGCCTAAGCTTCGTACATTCGAGGTCGCCATTAATTATATCACACGATTAGTGTCGGCAAGTTGAGAATCCTTGTGCAAACTCGGGTCTTCCATAGCCTCGAACTGCACACGGGTCCTCAACCTTTATTCCTAAATTTCCGACAGAGGATGCCTATCCTGGTGAAATATTATTCGCCCATCACCAACTAAAATAGAAAATGGGAGGAAATGCCTTAACCTACAGTACTTATATTAATATCGGGGAGCTGAGAATCCTTGTGCAAACTTGGGTCTTCCATAGCCTCAAGTCGCCTTTGCAGAGTTCTCACTTCCCCCTTAACCTACAGTGCTTATATTAGTATTGGAGAGCTGAGAATCCTTGTGCAAACTTGGGTCTTCCATAGCCTCAAGTCGCCTTTGCGGAGTTCTCACTTCCCCCTTAACCTACAGTACTTATATTAGTATCGGAGAGCTGAGAATCCTTGTGCAAACTTGGGTCTTCCATAGCCTCAAGTCGCCTTTGCGGAGTTCTCACTTCTCCCTTAACCTGCAGTACACGTGTATGTACAGGGCCTGGACATACTGTGTCCTGTGGGGCCAACAAGTGAGACGTCAGGTCTACACTTTTGACTGGGAACCAGGCTGGTCCTTGGATTACTCAAATAAAAGCTGGAAGCCCTGGTGAAATATTATTCGCCCAGTCTTTCGCCACCCCCTTAACCTACGGTACATAATATGTATGTACAGGCCCTGGACATAATGTGTCCTGTGGGGCCAATGGGCGAGACGTCAGGTCTGCTCCCACTTCACCACTACCCTGTCTCTCATCTGTCTCAGAGATTACGGGTGTGGTTACAAATGGCACAGGAAGGGCATGTCCCTGATTAGTGGTGATACTTTGACACACACTGCAGGAACGGACAAAACTATCTATGTCTCGTCCCATCCCTGGCCAGAAAAAGTCAGCTCGGATACGGCCCTGGGTCTTCCTTTTGCCCTTGTGACCTCCTGAGGCTGAACAATAACCCCATTGTAACACTGCTAGGCGGTACTTGGCGGGAACGACAAACTGCAATCGAACCTCGCCCTCGGGTGTTCGTGACTCACGGTAGAGCCGTCCTTGTTTGCGAAGGAACTTGGCTTGACCTCCCCGTGAATACTTAATCACTTGACCCTTTTGTTTGTTCCGCACGGCAGCAAGTGTCGGGTCAGAATGTTGTTCATGTACAACAAGTTGACTACATATCAGATCTTGCGGCGATTCAGTGATCACTGGGGTGACACAGTCTGGAGCCTCAGTCATGGCTCGTGTTACCGCAGCAGCCGAAGTCTGAGTAGCATTATCATCGGAGCAAGTATCCTTGACACCGGAAATATTGCCTGGCTCCATCAGTTGTTGAAAAAATATAGAAATAAATTATATGAAGGTGTGAGGAATAGTTGAAACAATTGGAGGTGGGGGACAGTGGAGGTATATGATAAGTGAGCTGTAAATATAGGTAGAAAAATATATAAATAGTAGAAATAGAATGTAAGGTAGTGGAAGAACATAGGGAGGAGTGAAAGGTGAGGGACGGGTTGATGTGGTGGAGATGGAGATGAAAGGAGGGCGAAGAGGGTGTGGTCAAAGGGCAAGAGAAAAAAATAGGACGAGGAAAATCAGAGCAAAAGGAAAAACAACCAATTAAGCATTCTTTCTTATAACCTTAAGTCTGTCTATCTATCTATTGCCAGACGCCTCAATCCCGTTTGGGGTGCCCACAAACAAATCGCCTCCACGTCGCCCTGTCCCCCGCCATTTCACTGCCCAGCTCCCAACTCACACACCCCTCTCTCATATACCTCTCCACCCCATCCCTCCATGTCATCCTAGGCCTCCCCCTTCCTCTTCCCCCATCCACCTCACTCACATACACTCTCTTCGTCAGTCTTTCACCCTCCATCCTCTCCACATGGCCAAACCACGTCAATGTATTTCTCCTAACGCTTCCTATCACATCCATATCCACACCACAACGCTTCTTTATATCCTCATTTGTCAGCCTGTCTCTCCATGTGACTCCACAGGCTCCTCTTAACCCTTTAACCGCGGGTGTCATTCCAGAATGACGGCGACAAAACTGGACCAAACCGCGGGTGGCATTCTGGAATGATCGTGAATATTTTGAACACCGCGCGTTTTCCCGGCGCGCAAATATTCTCACGCAAGAGTAGCTGTCGAGTTCTTTCACGCCAGCCATCCCACACCTCCCTCCTCCAACCCCGAGGGGCCCCCCCCACCCCTGCCCTGACCCGCGTCAGTCAGTATCTGTCCAGCTCTGTGCGTGATAATGGCGCTCCGTCCCGACTCATCGTCGCTCGCTTCCTCCTCTACAATGATTAGTGCTAGTGTTCCCTCTACCTCTACACCGGTAAAGGAACTGCCGACGGCGAGGCAGAAGGGGTTGAGCACTCCTGAAATTAGAACTGAGCTGGACAAAACTGTAAGTACTACTCTTGATTGTGGCAGTGAAAGTGACAAACTCACAGCAAGCAGTGATGATTTGGCAGTGATTGGTGGTGAACCATTTTCCATTGATAGTGACAGTGATGAAAGTGATCGTGTTGATTCCCCCCACCACCCCCAACTTACTCTGGGAAAGGAAAGGCTCCTATGGGCAAATCTGGTATTGCACGTGGGAAGGGAGTGAAGCGCAGGCTCACGTCTCCCACACCAGGCCCTAGTACGCATTTCCCATCAATTTCCCGTTCCCCTAGCCCAATTGCCCTCACATCATCATCATCATCATCATCTGTCGTGCCCTCTCCTCAGGCTACATCATCTGAGGAGTACGAATTACCAAAGCCTGCAAAGCGAGGGAAGGCAGGCCGTGCAGGCCGTGCAGGCAGGCCTAGAACAAAGGGGATGCGTGGCAGTTGGAGGGCAAAGCTGGGCGATAAGCGAGGCGATAAGCGAGGTGATAAGCGGGGTAGAAAGGGTCAAGTTTCACCACGCACCAGGTCAGAAACCCCCCCGCCTGCCCCCCGCTCAGTTCCCTCACCCGCGCCACCCCCCCACTCACCGCCCCCACACTCACCCCCCTCCCCGTTGCCTCCTGCCTCACCCACCTCCCGCTTGCCTGCTGCCTCACCTCCTGCCTCACCCATTGCCTCTACATCAGCTCCTTCTCACGGGGAAACGAGTGGAATGCAACCTGCCCCTGCCACTGAACCACGCACAGGGCAAGTGGATGCATTTGTTTGGTCTGACGGTGGAGATTTCCAGCCACACAATCCACCGTTTGATATGACAAATGCTGGAATACAGCCTGCCTTCCCATGCAACGCAGGTGATGAGTTTGTTGATTACTTCCTGGCCTTCCTTGATGATGAAATTGTGCAGCATGTCAGCGATGAGACCAATAGGTATGCAACTCAGTGTGCAGCAGAAGGGCTGGGACCTATTGGCTCACCAAAGCAAGTGTCGTGGTTGCCTGTGGGGATCAGAGAGGTGTATGTTTTTTTTGCACTCATGTTTTTGATGCCCCATATAAAGAGACATGAGTTGGAGGAGTACTGGCTCGTGGATGACATAACTACTATCCCCATATTCGGGAAGTATATGTCACGGGATCGGTTCCGACAGCTGCTTGGATACCTGCACTTCGCTGACAATGACAACCCGTCCCAAACTGACCCTTTGTGGAAAGTGAGGGATTTTCTCAACAGGATTAGGGATCGATTTATGCGATTTTTCAGGCCTATGCAGAAAGTCGTCATAGACGAGTCCCTGGTATTGTTCAGAGGACGTCTCAAATTCATGCAGTACATCCCCAGCAAAGGCCACCGCTTTGGGATAAAGTTCTTTGTGCTGTGTGACTGTGAGATGGGGTATATACTGGATTTTGTCATTTACTCGGCTAGCACAATGGATGTGAACAGGAAAGACCCCCTTGGCTTCTCTGGCTCCGTTGTAAAAGTGCTGATGGAGAGGTATTTTGGTGGTAATCATGTGCTGTACACAGACAATTATTACACAGCACCGAAACTCTCCAAATACCTTGCTGAACACGGCATTGGCACTGTTGGCACTGTACGGAGCTATGGGAAAGAGTGGCCTAGTTTCCCCGAAGCATCATCATCATCCAGGGGAGATGTTCACCTGAAGAAGTCAGACAAGCTTCTTGCGATCAGGTGGCATGACAAGAAGGTCGTCAATATGATCAGCACCATCCACAAGGGGGAAATGAAGAGAACTGGGAAGGTCAGCTACAGGACGGGAGAGCCAATCATGAAGCCTGATGCCGTCATTGATTATAATGTAAATATGAGACTCGTTGATAAGTCAGATATGATGATTGGCGAAATAGACTGTCTCAGGAGAAACACCCGATGGTACAGGAAGGCTTGCCTGCACATGCTCGATATGTGCATGCTCAATGCCTTCATTCTTTACAAGACACAAGTCGGGGGCATAAGGCAACCATCACTGAGACAGTTTTCCAAGACTGTCGTGCAGCAGCTACTGGAACGATTTGGTCAGGTGACGGCATTGATCCCAAGGCGACACTCTGACACACAACCTGACCGTCTTGAGTGCCGCAATTACATGAGCCGGCACCAGCTTGTGAAATTGCCTCCTAAAGCAGGCGGCAGGTTGTCACAGGGCCGCTGCAGAGTATGTTCAACCACCACACGAAGGCCTACGACGAGAAAAATGAGCACACACCAGTGCCTTGAATGCCAAGTCGCTCTATGTGTAACTCCGTGCTTTGCCGAGTACCACTCTCTGAGTAAATACTGAAAGTGACAGTGATATATAGTGATGCGACAGTGACGTGCTTTGCCAATAATTGTATAATGGATAATGTAGTAATAAGGGATATTTTGCCTAGAAAATAAAGGAAATATTGGCCAGTATAATAAGTGATATTGTAATAACAGAATCTGCGGCACTTGTGGAATTCTGCGGCACTTATGTAATTCTGTGATGCGCCAGTGACGCAATATAGTAATAAGTGCATTGTAAATATAATGTACATTGCCCATATTATATGTAAAATAATATTAGAAGTTAGAAAGAATGAAAAGATCGCAGGAAACGTCAGTGAGCAGGTGCCGCCGCGGTGAAGTGAGGCGCAGCCGCAGTGAAGAGCGGGTGCAGCCGCAGGGAAGTGCCTTTTACCTACCTCAGTGAATACAGAGTGGGTGTTTATCGTATGTACAGTGTTCATATATGTTTATATTGCTATTATGAGAGAGTGGTTGGCATTTGGTACTGGTGTGTGGGGCGTAAAATAGTTATTTCACACCCATCACTTCTAACGGCTCTCCCCGTCCTGTGAAAGTCAACGAAGTCATGAAACCTACATCAATGGAAAGCTGAAGGTTTGTACTTTCTAATGGTACCTTATTTTTTTCTCTAGCTTTATTCTGTGCAGAGTTATTAAGGTTTAAAGGTTTGTTTACATTTGGCTGAAACCCCCGCGGGAGAGGACAGTCAGACCAAAACTATACCCGCGGTTAAGGGGTTAAATAGCTCATTTCCACTGCTCTCACTTTTGACTGGTGTCCTTCCAGCAACGTCCAAGCTTCACTTCCATACGTTAGAGTTGGTATCACAACACTGTCATGTGGTAACCTTTTCACTTCCATGCTCATTTCCCTGCTTCTTATCACTGCTTTCAAGGAACCAGCACCCTTTCAAGCACTTCACCCTCCAAACCTCCATCCTTACTCATCACGCTACCCAAGTACTTAAACGTACTCACATTTTCCAATTCCTCACCATCCAACCTCGCTGTACATTCACTGACTTCACCTCTCTCAAAGACCATCACTTTACTCTTCCCTACATTCACCTTTAGATTCCGTTTCTTACACACTCTCTCAAACTCATCCACCAAACCTTGCAGCACTCCTTGGTCTTTACTCAACAACAGAGTATCATCTGCAAACAACAGTACAGGGAGTTTCCAAACACTACCCTCTCTCACCAGGGCCACTCCAACATCCACTACCCTACCTTGTACCTCTTTTATTACCCCATCCATGTACAGATTGAACAACCATGGAGACATGACACATCCCTGTTTCAACCCAACCTTCAAAGAGAAAAATTCACTCAGTTCACCATCCACATGCACTGCAGCCTTAGCACCATCATACATACTCTTCACAGCATTCAATCTACTCCATATATTCTTAATACTTTCCACAATCCTTGTCTATCCACCCTGTCATATGCTTTCTCCAAATCCATGAAAGCCGCATGCAACTTCTTTCCCTTCTCTAGAAACTTTTCCACTAAAGATCTAAGAATGAATATCTGATCTACACAACCTCTTCTCTTCCTAAAGCCTCCCTGTTCTTCTCCAACTAATTCCTCTGTTCTTTCTCTAACTCTGTCAATAAGTATCCTACCATACACTTTTCCTAATATACTAAGAAGACAAATGCCCCTATGATTACCACACACTTCTTTTCCCCCTTTTCCTTTGTACAAGGGAATAAATATACCTGACTTCCAATCCTCCGGGACTCTACCTTCCTCCCAGGCCAATCTGCACATTTTCCACATCCATTCTACTACTATCTCTCCCCCATACTTCAGCATTTCACCACACGCTCCATCAATTCCTGGGGCTTTCCCCAATTTAACTTTCTTCATTGCTCCCACAACTTCTGTCCTACTGATTTCTTCCTGTCTTCTCACCTCCCGCCTTCTCCCAGCCATTCCCCAGCCACTTATACTCACATTACTTCCATCCTCTATCTTCAACAATTCCTTAAAGTGTTCTCTCCATCTGCACACTTTTTCTCGCGTCTCCACAAGTAATCTACCATTTTTATCTTTCACTCCCCTGCTAACCTCACTTCCACCCTGTCTTACTCTTTTCACTTCTTTCCAGAACATTTTCTTACAGTCCCTCCATTTTACACTCAAATTCCTTCCAAATTCCTCATCCACTCTCTTCTTACTCTCTCTTACTAATCTTTTCACCTCTTTCTTTCTACATATAGCTCTCTCTTCCGCCTCTCAACTTCTTCCACGCCCCTATTTCTCATCCATTAATTGTATGCTTTCTTCTTTTGTGCCACAGCCTGTCTCACCTCTTCATTCCACCACGCTGTTCCTTGCACCCCCCTCCGTCTTCTTTTCCTTCCACACACCACATCACATGCTGCACATATTTATTTTGTGAATATCCTGCACTAAGCTTCCACATCCCCCATCTGCTCCAATTCATATTTGCCCAATCGTTCCTCCACTTCTCTGTTATACTCTGCCTTTTTCTCATCCTCTTGTAACCTTTCCACTCTCTTTACAAATACTCCTTCTTCCCGTCCTTCCCTTCTTCTATTTCTCCATCTTAATTGGATCTTGATTCTGGCCACCACCAAGTAGTGGTCAGAAAGTCCACTCCCCCAACCTCTATAACCTTAATTAAAAACAAAAAACCAAAATGGAGGGTTGGGTAGGAGAGGGGAGGGCGAAGGAACAGAAAGCAGGACGGAGAGAGAGGAGGTGAGGGAGAGCTAGAGGTAAAAGAAGAGGAAGGGTGAGGAAAGAGTGGCAGATGAGGAGAGGAGATACTTCGCAACAAAGGTGCTCTCGAAAGTTAAAAAAAAATAATGTTAAATGGTAGCAAAAAATATCACATAGGCAAATTATCCTGGCTGAAGGGGTTTATAGGAAGGAAAGATGGGGAAGGAGAGGGAGGTGGGGGTTAATGGGGGCTAAGAGGGAGGTGTGGGGGTGGGGAGCTATCTTAGGGACCGACTTAATTTTCTAACGCGGGCAAAACCAATGATCATCGCGCCTAGCCAGAGTCGTATACCCTCCTCCTCCTCCTCTAGCAAGTAGATTATATTTTCTCACAAGTAAATGGTGCAGTGTACTGAGAGTGTACTTACCTACTAGCTCCCTTTGTTTTGTTTCCCACTATCAGTCTTGTACGTCTTACTGTAAAGTCTAACGTTAACAAATATTAACTGAGTTCCTTGCTAGTTTAGTGCAAGTGAATAGTATTGTCTTCTGTATAGAGTAACAACTGTGTGATTGGTGTTACACCAGTGAATTAGTTTTTACACTATAAACAGTTGTTCACTGAGTGAAGCTAGGTTTGTATTTTGATTTCTCCCCAACATTCCATTGTTATTTTTTTTGTTTTTCCTTTTTCTCCCAGTGAATCAGTGTATGGTGTACATCCACAATTCATGGTAAGCTAGATTATATCGTAGCAAGTAGATTTTCTTTTCATTTTACACAATTAATGGTAAGTTAGGTTGTACCATAGCAAGCAGATTTTCTACTCTTTTTACACTGGTAAATGAATTCGGTATTATTTTACAAGTGCACAGGGATTTGAAATCTCAATTTTACTCTTACAAATATCTAAATCTCACCATTGCGAACATTTTGAACCCTAGAAACAACTTCCGCAAATGAATATTAACGCGAAAAGATTTTTGAAGATTTTCCGAAAAATTACTCTACATAGTCTGGCGATACGTGAGACCCATCGCGGCGCATGCCTAATGCATTGTGGTCCTGTCTCGCGTGTGTCTACCATCATGTCACGGTTCACGTGACTTATGGGTGGGGCTAAAGCATGTGTCTACTGTTACGTCACGCGCTATCTGCTCATGCGTGAAGTTCAAACTGATACAACCGGCGCGCAAATTTGAATTTCAGATACGCTAGGGTCCCGCAGGATTTGAAAGTCAGATCGTCTCCAGCCACGACCTGTGAAGCCTGCAAAATTACCGTAAGTACTTCAGGAGCTGTAAACTGGTGAGTAAAGGCATTATTTCGTATTTACACCCGGTTAGGTTAGGTTAGATGAGGTTTGGTTAATGTCAGGGGGGGTCTGGGGGGCGAAGCCCCCCAGTTAGAAAGCACGGCCAGGGCTGGGGGGCTTTGCCCCCCAATTAGCAAACACGGACTCCCTAAGAAGCTTAAAATTTCATTTTTCCGAAGGATTTTAGTGTTTTCGGTTTGAATTTGATAACGGTTTCAGTCGGAAATCACTCTTTTTTGCGTGTTTTCCCCACCCAAAACCCCGCATTCCCACAGGTCCCCCATTGTTCTTGGCAGGGAAAAATATAATTTTATGGCTTAGCTTAGTTTAGCTTAGGAGATAAAGGTTTGCTGGTGACAGCCTGCAGGCGATTGTTGGTGCAAGGCGGTGGGGAGTAGGCCAGACGGCCCGGCGCGCAGAGGCCTGGCTGGTGAAACCAATGTATTTCTGATGGCTTTTGATGTGCTGTGAATTATTCTGACCTTCATTTCTATCGCAGATCAATATATTATGTGATTTCCCCCACCCAAAAACCCCGGGTTCGCCCATCTCCCCCATTCTTGTGAGGGGAAGGGGGGGTGGGGGATATCTTGAAATATACTGATTTGCGGCAGAAATGAAGGTCAGATTCGTTCAAAACACATCAAAACTATCAGAAATACCATGGTTTCACGAAAAAAGACGTCCCTGTGCACTTGTAAAAAATTACCAAGAATTCATGTAGGTTGGATTGTTCTATAGCAGGTGGATTTTCTATTCTTTTTATACTGGTAAAGGAAGATAATATATAAAAAGTAAGTGAATCTCCCTAGAAATTCAATATTTCATTTATAGAGTAAATTGTCCATTTGTAACAACATCCCTTAACCAGTTGTTTATTAATTTTTATTTTCAGTTGTTCACTGAGTGAAGCTAGGTTTTTATTTTGATTTCTCCCCAACATTCCATTGTAATTTTTTTGTTTTTCCTTTTTTCTCCCAGTGAATCAGTGTATGGGTTATTTGCACAATTCATGATAAGCTAGATTATACCATAGCAAGTAGATTTTCTTTTCATTTTACAAAATTTCATGGTAAGTTAGGTTGTACCTTAGGAAGCAGATTTTCTACTCTTTTTACACTGGTAAAAGAATTCATGTAGGTTGGATTGTGCTATAGCAGGTGAATTTTCTATTCTTTTTATACTGGCAAAGGAAGATAGTATATAAAAAGTAAGTGAATCTCCCTAGAAATTCAATATTTCATTTATAGAGTAAATTGTCAAATTGTAACAACATCCCTTAACCAGTTGTATATTATTTTTTATTTTTGTGGGATTTTGGAAATATTGGTGCAAAATGCCATCTAACCTGAAGGTCTGCCAGGAGTGTACTGATCGTTTTGTGCCTCAGTATTTTTTGGATTACTTTTCGACACCTGTGTGCAAACTATGCATCTTGAGAAGAGATCTAAAAAATGGTTTAGCCGAATTGCACATAAATTTCAAGGAACTCAAGGCAGAGATACTTAGAGTTTGTAACAGCAAACGTAGGAGTCAGCAACAGCACTCATGAAGGAAGATGCGTACAAACTGAGCTCGTACAAGCTCCCGCCCATCAGGCAATTACAAATGATAGTGTTTTACTATTGTAAGAAATGGCGCAAAACCCGGAAAAGGTACGAGGAAGCACCTTCCCATAACTAAGTACAATCGCTACCAGATCCTTGCCGAAGTTGTTGATGAGACAGAAGAAACAAGGCTTATTGGGGACTCTATTGTACGCAGTCAGCTGGAGGAATTTTGTGGACGTGCCCCCAGCAGCGGAAAGAGGTACTGTTTTCCAGGAGGTGGATTATGTGATATCACAGAAGCCTGCGATGAGGTCACAAAAGACGCAAATGATAAAACTCTATACGTCATCCATGTTGGTACAAATGATCTGAAGTGCAATAGATTGGAGGAATTGCTAGCAATGTATCATGAAATGATTTAATGATTCAAAACTAAGTCCACCAATGTGATAATATCTGGTATACTCCCAAGGATCAAGGCAAAGAATAGTTTTTATGATAAGGCCTTCAGCACAAATAACCGATTCAAATCTCTCTGCACGCGAGAGGTAGTCGACTTTGTCAATCTGTGGGACCAGTTTTATGAGCAACATACTCTGTTCCAGAAAGATGGTCTCCACTTAAACTCTGTAGGTGCGGCACGGCTAGGTAGACTCTTACACGATAAAGTCGCCCTCTTCAAATAAAAAATCGCGGAACGTCCAGGAACAGTAACCTCAACGTAAATACCCACAGAATCAGAACACCAACTGTTTGGGACGGAATTAGAGTCTTCTATGTTAATGCACGTGGTCTACGTAACAAGTTTGAGGATTTAGAATCTCTTATTTACCTAGAAAATTATGACATTGTTGGCATCACAGAGTCCTGGATTAACACATCTGACCATGACTTTCTGGCGGAATGCTCATTAACAGAGTACAATATTTTCAGCTGTGAGCGACCACATCGAGCTGGTGGCGGTGTTTTACTATATGTGAAAACTAGTCTCCACCCCCTTGTGCTATTCAAAACCCAGTATTACCAACATAGACGCCAGTTATGTTCAGCTAAGTATGAATTCACACAAAATAAATATATGTCTTGTCTATCGTCCTCCAGCACAGTCAACTGAGACAGATGAAAAACTTTATGATCAAATTGCGGAAATTTGTTGTCAAGAGGATAGCGTAATTTTTGGAGACTTTAACCTACTGGTAACAAAGTGGGGTGATCTGCTAACGGCACACTCAGGACGAGCTTTACACGAATCTTCAAGAAAGCGCTCTTTCCCAACACGTAGAATACCCAACGAGAGGAAACAATATCCTAGACATCATCTTGACTACAAATGATAACCTAGTCAACAACGTTGAAATAGGACCTGAGTTTAGTTCCAGTGATCAACGAATTATACAGTTTAATATTACTACTGAAAAAGTAAAAGAAATGGAGAGCAAAGAAAAGGTCCCAGATTATTGTAGAGCTGATTTCACTAGGCTCAGAGCGCTACTTGCAACTGCGGATTGGAATCAAATGTCTGAAACCGATGACATAAACCAAGCATGGGAAATATTCACCAAAAAATTTAATGAAGTGGTAAAGTCATGTGTGCCACTACGTAACAGGCGTCCAGCTGGTAATAGTAAACCAAAGTGGTGGTCCAGTGAAATTAAAAGAAACTTAATAGCCAATCTGTACATGGATGGGGTAATAAAAGAGGTACAAGGTAGGGTAATGGATGTTGGAGTGGCCCTGGTGAGAGAGGATAGTGTTTGGAAACTCCCTGTACTGTTGTTTGCAGATGATACTGTGTTGTTGAGTGAAGACGAAGGGGAGCTGCAAGGCTTGGTGGATGAGTTTGAGAGAGTGTATAAGAAACGGAGTCTAAAGGTGAATGTAGGGAAGAGTAAAGTGATGGTCTTTGAGAGAGGTGAAGTTAGTGAATGTACAGCGAGGTTGGATGGTGAGGAATTGGAAAATGTGAGTACGTTTAAATACTTGGGTAGTGTGATGAGTAAGGATGGAGTTTTGGAGGGTGAAATGCTTGAAAGGGTACAGCAGGGAAGAAAGGTTGCTGATTCTTTAAAAGCAGTGATAAGAAACAGGGAAGTGAGCATGGAAGTGAAAAAGTTACTACATGACAGTATTGTGATACCAACTCAAACGTACGGAAGTGAAGCTTGGACATTATTGGAAGGACACAAGTCAAGAGTGAGAGCAGTGTAAATGAGTTATTTAAGAGGAGCCTGTGGAGTCACGTGGAGAGACAGGCTGACGAATGAGGATATAAAGGAGCGTTGTGGTGTTGATGTGGATGTGATAGGAAGCGTTATGAGGAACACACTGAGGTGATTTGGCCATGTGGAGAGGATGGAGGGAGAAAGATTGACGAAGAGAGTGTATGTGAGTGAGGTGGAGGGGGGAAGAGGGAGGGGGAGGCCGAGGATGAGGTGGAGGGATAGGGTGGAGAGGTATATGAGAGAGGGGGGTGTGAGTTGGGAGCAGGGCAGTGAAATGGCGGGGGACAGGGCGACTTGGAGGCGATTTGTTTGTGGCCACCCCAAACGGGATTGAGGCGTCTGGCAATAGAGAGATAGATAGATAATAGCCAAAAAACAGGCATACCATAAATATAAAACTACACAAAATAATGATGATAAATTACAGTACGAAAATCTACGCCGCATATCGAAAAGACTTATTAAACAAAGCAAAAGAGCACTGGAGATCCACATTGCTAATACTTGCAAATCAAATCCTAAAGAATTTTACAGTTTCATTAGAAAGAAAAAGGTTATGACTACATCAATAGGTCCTCTAGAAACGAACAGTAGCAAACACAGAAAAAGAGGTCGAAATGGCAAACTTTCTTAACGATTACTTTGCGTCTGTTTTTACAGTTGAAAACACCACCAGAAACCTACTCCTACCCACAAACCAAGCAAATAGCACAGTCCTTAGTAACTATGCTATCAATAATAACGATATTCTTTCAGCCCTAAATAGTACGAACATAAACAAAACCCCTGGCCCCCAAAAATATCACTGAGAATTCTCAGAGAAGCAAAAAATTAGTTACTGCTGCCACTCTCTGTCTTATTCAATAAATCGTTAAGTACTGGGAAAGTTCCATGTGATTGGAAACTAGCAAATGTAACACCTATTTTCAAAAAAGGAAATGAGTCGCACCCAGGAAATTACAGACCAATCAGCTAAACATCAATAGTGTGCAAGTTAATGGAAAAAATCATAAGAGATAAAATAGTTAATTATCTAGAAGAAAATAATATAATTAAAGACTCGCAGCATGGATTCAGACATCGTCGTTCATGCTTAACTAGCTTACTGGACTTCTTCCATGATGTTTACAAATCATACGATGACTCAAGAGCAATAGATATAATTTACCTCGACTTTCAGAAAGCATTTGACACTGTCCCTCACAAGCGTCTCATGAGCAAAATAGAAGCACATGGAATAAAAGGAAATATGCAGAAATGGTTACAAGACTGGCTTTCATACCGAAAACAGCGAGTTGTGATAAACGGAAAGGAATCCAAATGGCATAATGTGATCAGTGGAGTTCCCCAAGGCTCAGTACTTGGACCGATACTTTTTATTATCTGTATAAATGATATTGATGAGGGCCTAAATTGTAAAGTATCCAAATTTGCAGATGATACTAAAATAACCAGTAAAGTAACTTCAAAATTACAGTGGCAGGAGTTACAAAATGACCTTAATACTTTAGCAAGCTGGGCAGAAAAATGGCAAATGAAATTCAACGCAGAAAAATGTAAAGTACTTCATATTGGAAGTAACAACGTCCATACAAACTACAAAATGAACAATATCCAGTTATCAAGTACAGAAAATGAAAAGGATCTTGGTGTGATAATATCAAATGACCTAAAACCAAGTTAGCAGTGCACCGAGGCGGTTAAAATTGCAAACAAGCTGGTGGGTTTTATTGGAAGAACTTTCAAGTTTAAATCGGAAAAAGTCATACTTGCCTTGTACAACTCACTAGTGCGCCCCCATCTTGAGTATTGTATGCAATTCTGGTCTCTGTACTACGGAAAGGACATTGAAAAATTAGAGAAAATTCAGCGAAGAATCACAAAAATGATACCACGACTTAGAAACAAACCATATGAGGATTGCCTTGAAGAACTTAAATTATTTAGCCTAACGAAGTGGAGGTTAAGAGGGGATCTTATCGAAGTTTTCAAAATCATGAAGGGATATGACAACTTGGACAGGAATAAATATTTTGATATAGACCGGTCGAGTCAGATCAGAAGTAACGGCAGCGTTTCCAATCCCATGAAGCAACATACTTCTTCATTAACAGAGTTGTAACTGTCTGGAACAGAATACCCTCAGATATTGTGAACAGTATCACAATTGAGACATTCAAAAACAAAATAGACAAGATTTGTACGAGAATCCTCAGCTGACTCTTTTTCTGTCCAAATAACTTGCTGTTATAGCTACGTGTAAGTTCATTCCCCGTTTGTCTACAAGACAATCTGTAAACAATGTGCACGTACATAGTGTTGCGCCACGTCATTATACATTTTTCAATTTATTTGATGCAAATAAAGTAATATAAGCACAGATTAGGATCTGCACAGATAACCCTGAGTTAATGGTCACTACTCTTACTTTCGACCTGTGATGGGCTGTGGATCACTGAGGGTCCCTGCTAGTCAAGTGACCACCATCGGGATTTTTTTAATGTACCAGGGGTCACTGCTTCAGGACGAAACTTGTGGGCTTTTCCCACATGGGAGAGTTCCTTGTCTCAGTGGAGTGAACGGAGCTAGGGCCTGATTGACTGCTGCCTACCTAAAAAGCTTCAGACAAGGCTGCCGCACCACCCCTAAACATCCACACTGTGCAGTCTCCTCGTGTCTACAGGACACCCCGTAAACTTAACATAGCGTCACGTAATGTCATTATACATTTTTCAGTTTACTCAGTGCAAATGAGGTAATATGCAGTAAGCACAGATTAGGATCTGCACAGATAGCCCAGAGTTAACGGTCACTACTCTTACTTTTTACCCTTGAGGGGCTGTGGATCACTGAGGGTCCCTGTTAGTCAAGTGACCACCATCGGGATTTTTTTAAAATATACCAGGGGTCACTGCTTCAGGATGAAACTTGTGTACTTGTCCCACATGGGAGAGTTCCTTGTCTCAGTGGAGTGAATGGAGCTAGGGCCTGATTGACTGCTGCCTACCTAAAAAGCGCCAGGCAAGGCTGCCGCACCACCCCTAAACATCCACTCTGTGCATTGCACGTCCACACTGTGCACTGTGCAGCCCCCTTTTATCTAAGACACCCGTCGTATATATTTCAATCTCCCCAATGCAAAGACAGCAATATAAGCACAGATTAGGATCTGCACAGATAATCCGGAGTTAATGGTCACTACTCTCACTTTCGACCTGTGATGGGCTGTGGATCACTGAGGGTCCCTGTTAGTCAAGGGACCACCATTGGGATTTTTTTAATGTACCAGGGGTCACTGCTTTAGGATGAAACTTGTGTACTTGTCCCACATGGGAGAGTTCCTTGTCTCAGTGGAGTGAACGGAGCTAGGGCCTGATTGGCTGCTGCCTACCTAAAAAGCTTCAGGCAAGGCTGCCGCACCACCCCTAAACATCCACACTGTGCAGTCCTTTCATGTCTACAGGACACCCCGTACACTTATCATAGCGTCACGTAATGTCATTATACATTTTTCAGTTTACTCAGTGCAAATGAGGTAATATGCAGTAAGCACAGATTAGGATCTGCACAGATAGCCCAGAGTTAACGGTCACTACTCTTACTTTCGACCTGTGAAGGGCTGTGGATCACTGAGGGTCCCTGTTAGTCAAGTGACCACCATCGGGATTTTTTTAAATGTACCAGGGGTCGCTGCTTCAGGATGAAACTTGTGTACTTATCCCATATGAGAGAGTTCCTTGTCTCATTGGAGTGAACGGAGCTAGGGCCTGATTGACTGCTGCCTACCTAAAAAGTGCCAGGCAAGGCCGCTGCACCACCCCTAAACATCCACTCTGTGCATTGCACATCCACACTGTGCACTGTGCAGCCCCCTTTTATCTAAGACACCCGTCGTATATATTTCAGTCTCCCCAATGCAAAGAAAGCAATATAAGCACAGATTAGGATTTGTACAGATAATCCGGAGTTAATGGTCACTACTCTCACTTTCGACCTGTGATGGGCTGTGGATCACTGAGGGTCCCTGTTAGTCAAGTGACGACCATCGGGATTTTTTTAAATGTACCAGGGGTCACTGCTTCAGGAGGAAACTTGTGTACTTGTCGCACATGGGAGAGTTCCTTGTCTCAGTGGAGTGAATGGAGCTAGGGCCTGATTGACTGCTGCCTACCTAGAAAGCTTTAGGCAAGGCTGCCGCACCACACCTAAACATCCACACTGTGCAGTGTGTAGATTCCACGTTATGTCCACAGACTTCCCATAAACTCAATGTACCGGTTTATAATGTCATGCCGTAACTATTAGATTATTTAACTACTTTCTCTTTCAGGTTACTCAATCGGGTAGCTTATAGACAAAGTATTATAGAATGTGACTTTTCCTTTCCAGTTTATCGTATGAAATTTCCATGTCAGTTTTTCCATGCTGCATGGTGGTTTTTCTCACTTTTTCCTGGAGGGATTGGTGGTGGTGGGAGCCTTCTTGCTTTACTATCCTTATCCTTCAGCATGTAGAGTTAGATCTTGTAGTCATAGTTTTCTCTGTAACAAGCGGCCTCGAGAGGACCATAAGGTCTGTTGCTGTTTGCTTTCCTATTTAATCCTCCTCCTCCTCCCCCTCGTCCTCCTCCTCCTCCTCCACGTCCTCCTCGTCCTCCTCCTCCTCCTCCACTCTGCAGTGTGTAGTTTCCACGTTATGTCCACAGACATCCCATTAACTCAATGTACCGGTTTATAATGTCATGCTGTAATTATTAGTTTATTTGATTACTTTCTCTTTCAGGTTACTCAGTCGGGTAGCTTATGGACAAAGTATTATAGAATGTGACTTTTCATTTCCAGTATTTCCTATGAAATTTCCATGTCAGTTTTTCCATGCTGCATGGTGGTTTTTCTCACTTTTTCCTGGAGGGTTTGGTGGTGGGGGGAGCCTTCTTGCTTTACTATCCTTATCCTTCAGCATGTAGAGTTAGATCTTGTAGTCATAGTTTTCTCTGTAACAAGCAGCCTCGAAAGGACCATAAGGTCTGTTGCTGTTTTGTTTCCTATGTAATCCTCCTCCTCCTGTCTAGTGAACATGTATGCACAATAGAAAATTACGTTGTGATGTGGAGCCTGCTATAGTGTCCCTGATAACCGGGTGGAGAGAGAAAATGTGGCGTCCATCCAGCCGCTCAACGCTGTGGCGATGCGCTGTGAGCCACAGGCGAATACCGGTTCATTTCACGGTACTCTCCTGAAGGGGTGGTTGTTTGCCTGCGGTTGATGGGTGTGCTTGGCCTGAGAGACTGGGTTCCTCAGCAAACAAGAACATTTTCTCTCTCTCTCTCTCTCTCTCTCTCTCTCTCTCTCAGGAAAGGATGATTAGAAGCAGCAGGAAAAAAATGAGGAAAAGGGAAAATGTAGAGAAAGAAAACAAACAGGAAGAAGAGGAGAAAGAGGACGAAGAGGAGTAAAAATAAGTAATACCAGTAAAGTGTGCCTTGTAAGCACGTGACGAGCGATCGAGCGCCATGTTATCAGTTTCCCCCTGATATAAAATTATGGGGGAAATCTCCGATATTTAATTGCAGGCGTTGATGCCAATAACATAGTGTTACACCGGAAAATATTTTTATAATTGATTTCGTTACTGAGGCGTTCACAGATTAGAGCCGAACACTCCCATGGAAACCTAGAGATTCCAAGGGGTTCCTGCGCTTTATGGGTGAGTTTTTATTAGTTGATAACAAAATTTACTGGATGAATGTGTCGCATGCAGAAAGAATAAAATTTACTGGATGAATGTGTCGCATGCAGATAGAATAAAATTTACTGGAGGAATGTGTTGCATGCAGAAAGAATGTCAACATTTCCTCGCATAGGAGTAAAGTTATTAGCTTCTGCTTAGCGTGACGGTCAGGTCAGACAGGGCTGCTTATTACCTATCATAGCTGAGAGTAAACATCGTCCATTCGCTTCGCTTCCTTGTTTCATAATAAAGTAGAGGGAAGAAGGAGTAGGAGGTGGAGCAGGAAAAGGAATTAGACCTCTAAAATGAAGGTGGGTAGTTGTACTGGTAAGAGGAGTAAGAGGAGAGCAAGAGTAAATAGAGCAAGAGGAAAAGGAGTGTATGACGAACAGGAGAGGAGGAGGAGGAGGATTTTTACACAGGATTACACAGGAAAGCAAACAGCAACAGACCTTATGGTCCCTTCGAGGCTGCTTGTTATAGAAAACTATAACTACAAGCTCTAACTCTACATGCTGAAGGATAAGGATAGTAAAGGAAGAAGGCTCCCCCCACCACCAAACCCTCCAGGAAAAAGTTAGAAAAACCACCATGCAGCATGGAAAAACTGACATGGAAATTTTATAGGAAACACTGGAAAGGAAAAGTCACATTCTATAATACTTTATCTATAAGCTACCCGACAGAGTAACCTGAAAGAGAAAGTAAACAAATAAAATAATAGTTACGGCATGACATTATAAACCAGTACATTGAGTTAATGGGAAGTCTGTGGACATAACGTGGAAGCTACACACTGCACAGTGTGGATGTTTAGGGGTGGTGCGGCGGCCTTGCCTGGCGCTTTTAAGGTAGGCAGCAGTCAATCAGGCCCTAGCTCCGTTCAATCCACTGAGACAAGGAACTCTCCCATGTGGGACAAGTACACAAGTTTCATCCTGAAGCAGTGACCCCTGGTACATTAAAAAAATCCCGATGGTGGTCACTTGACTAACAGGGACCCTCAGTGATCCACAGCCCATCACAGGTCGAAAGTAAGAGTAGTGACCGTTAACTCAGGGTTATCTGTGCAGATCCTAATCTGTGCTTATATTGCTTTCTTTGCATTGGGGAGATTGAAAAATATATACGACGGGTGTCTTAGATAAAAGGGGACTGCACAGTGTGGATGTGCAATGCACAGAAGAAGAAGAAAAAGAAGAAGAAGAAGAGGAGGAGGAGGAGGAAGTGGAGGAACAGGAAGAAGAGGAGGAAGAAGAAAAGGAAGAAGAAGAGGAGCAGGAGGAGGAAAAACATCAAGAAGGATGAGATGTCGGTTAAGAAGATGAGAGAAAGAGTTGAATTACATGACGACTTAATGTTAAGTCGTTGAGAGAGGGACACACGCCTCATTAAGAGATCTGCCACGCCATGCATGAGACGGTGGGAGATGGGGGGTAGAGGATAAGTGGAATGAGGGAAGAAGGAGAAGAGAGGAGGAGGAGAAGGAAAGGAAAGGGAAAGGAAGAAAGAGGAAGAAAAAGGGGGCGTACAGTGGTAAGGTAGGAAGAGGGAGAAGGGGAGGGGGAGAGAAGGAGAAAAGTAAAGAGAAAAGAAGATAAAAGAAGAAGAGGAGAGTAGAGTGGGTAAGGGGTAAGGTAGGAAGAGGGAGAAGGGGAGGGGGAGGGAAGGAGAAAAGTAAAGGGGAAAGAAGAAAGAGGAAGAAGAGAGGGGAGGAAACTGGGTAAGGGGTTAAGAAGGAAGAGGGAGAAAAGGGAAGGGGAGAGAAGAAGCCAAGGTTGGAGAGACAGAAGGAAGAGAAGAAGAGAGAAAAGTGAAAGATGGAAGAAGACGGGAGGTGATGAGGATGGGGAGAAGAAGATAGAGAAGGAAGAAAGAAGTGAGATGCAGAAGAGGCCAACGAAGGGGGAGAGAGAAATGTGCAAGGAGAGGGGAGATATGAAAGGAAGAGGAGATATGGAGGGAGGGAGAACGCCTGGGGTGAGGAACGGAAGGAAGATGGAGGACAAGAAGAAGAGAGGGAAAGAAGAGGGATACTGAAAGGATAAGGAGTGAGGGAGATTGGGAGAAGTGAAGGGAAACTAAATCATTGACTGACATATAGCAGTCAGAGAGGTACAGTAAAACTGTCTGGTTATGTATTCACAGGGTAAAGATGGAAGGAATCGTTACTGAAGAGGGACAGGGAAGGAAGTGAAGGGCATGACGTTTATTTTTCTTTGGACGTCAGAGGAAATTGATTCTGTTTCTACCACATCAGCAAGAAAAGTCTCCCCTGAATTGAATTAACCATTTTCAACTCGATGATGTAAAATTGTAGTATTTTTATTCCCATCCTTCCTAATTATATTCTCCCACCTCACCAGCTGCGCCCCCCCCCCCCCGCCATATCTTTGGCTTGCCATCTGTAGCTTGTGTGTGTGTGTGTGTGTGTGTGTGTGTGTGTGTGTGTGTGTGTGTGTGTGTGTGTGTTCCCGTGAGTGCCTGTCCTGGTAAGTGTGTGTGCTCTGCTGAATGTGTCCTAGGATGTGTCCTGGCCAGCCACTCACCACTCCTGGGACTCCTTATTACCGCCACAACTTTAATTATAACTTTTCACTTCTCAGTTGCACTTCTTGCGGTTTGAGGAATCGCAATGACTCAATAACTTGACCTTCGGATAAACTCTGAAGGACTGCTATTACTTGACGTATGTGCAGCCAGCTTTCCTTGCCATTGAAAAGTCTCCAGAACTTGCTATTGGATTTTTCTCTTGGCCTCAGAACGAACTATTCTTTTGAAGTATCATTTAACTGAATATGTTTCATTATTTTGTTGAAGCGCGGGTTAATGGTTCTGCAGTTGAAGATAGGAAACTTGCAATTGCATTTTCTCACGTTAATAGAATACATTGTTATTTGCAGTATCATTTAATTGAAAAGGCTTTGTCATCTGTCGACGTGTATACATCTGTTATTTGCCCAGCTGAAAAGACTCCAAAACTTGTATTTGAAGTTTTTTACTGATTCAATAATATTTTTTATAGTTATTAACTGCGTTAGAGAAGATATTGTTACCTAGATGATCCATTGCAACAAGTGAAAATATTGGGTGGGAGAGATGGGTTCTGTGAGGCCCGAAACGACACAAAAATAAAAAAAAAGTCACTCCCAAACCTGTCTCTGTGGACCTATTTTCTCTCGTGGACCTATTTTACCTGTGGACCAACTTTCACTCTTGGACCTGTTTTCACCATGAAATTTTCACTCGTCGGTCTAATTTTCCCCATGCAGAAACACTGAATCCACACATGGAACTGTTTTCTACCGTTGATCTGTTTCTACCATAGACTTATTCTTCAACATCTATTCTCCCACCTGGATCTATTCGTGCTATGGACCTCTTTTCCTACTAAACACCCTCATACTCCACCAACCCACCTCAGTCATCCACCCAACTCACCCAGCCACCCAACCCTCTTCATTCCCTGTCCAACCACCCATCACACCCACCCACCCTGCTCACCCACCACGCCCACCCAACCAAACCATTCCACTCATCCGGCCACTAACCTTCACCAGCAGGATGGCTTGCAAGCTTACATACACACCTACGCGCGCACACACACACACACACACACACACACACACACACACACAGTAGAGACTATTCAAAATTGCTTGCAACCTCCTCGCTACGAGAGACCTTGCCGAAGCTGAATAAGTCATCTGGTGTTAGCAGGAATAAAGGATGTCCATATAATAAAATGTTACGAGACATCCTCAGAACGGAAGCCTTCAGTAAGCTGAACGCACGGCGTCTTCTGGGTCTAATAAAAGATAAAATGTATATCATTATAATAAAGATGTTAAATGGGACTTTATGTACTTCCCTCACTGTTATATTCTCCCTTACCTAAAAAAGGGATAATCAAAGTAGGAAATTCAAAAGACATCTACACAGCAAGGTCATTACTGGAGTTTATTTTTGAACCGTTATTAGTATCGAAGCAAATTTTCTGGCATTGTCAAGAATACTATATTTAAAAAGGATGCTGTAATGAAAAATGTTAGTGAATTTTTATCTATTCCCTGTTCTGCCAGAGCTTCCTCCAAGCTGAAAAATATCTGGTTGTCATATGAAACGAACAAATCACACAACCAAAGAGGCTGGGGAGCCGAACGGTATATCTTTGGAATAATCTTCCCTAGATTAGTTCCCCAAAACTTTTACCCACAGCAGTTAAGATTAACCTTTTTCAGAAATGAAAAATCGGCCTGTTAGTCAGACTAAAAACAAAGACTGTCCGGAGATAGCAAAGTTAAAAAAAAAAATAAATGAATAAACCAGAAGGCATTCAGAGACAGCATACCTCCTCCAGTGCCAATAATACTTATGATTTATTGCTGTAATTCTTCATTCCTACCAGACGAATACTTTTACTGTCTCACATAGCTAGTAAGCTAGTTATACGGCCTTAATCTGCGTTTTTGCATAGTCTCAAAGAGTGCATCCCTCGCCAACGCCAATAAAATTTATGATGTATTTCTGCATCCGGATGGGGATCCACCTCAAAATATAAACAAATCTTCCTTGATCCACTATCCACCCATCCACCAGATTCCATTAAAATCCGATAACATCTTTCTGAAATATCATGTACAGAAGCAGACAGATAAAGGTGAACACATGACCACCGTCCAGCTTCTTGGCGTAAGTAATGAATCAACAAAACATCCGTACAGTGGGTGGCAAAATCTTGTCACCTCTCCTATATTCCTTTCCACGGACTTTGATTCAGTGTCGTGAATCCTCATCAACCGACCCTGTGACACTGATCTATAGCTAAGTAAATTCGTCAGTGTCAGTTGCTGCGGATTCATCGCACTGATTTCCAAAGTACATGGGGAGAGAACCAGAGGTGCCGAGAATACGTAACCAGAATAAAGTTGAAAATCGTCCTGAAATGGCGAGTAAGAAAAAAAAAATTCGAAGGTAGCCAGTAAAAAATCGTCTTGTTAATGACTTAGGTAACAGAGGTACATCGTGAGCGGAATGTAATCACACGGAGGTATACAGAATTAAACAGAAAGGCTGTCATTGGGGAGAGACGAAGACACCTGATATTACGTAAGGAAAGAGATATGGCGTGCGGAAGCTGGAGGGGAAGGGGAAGTTGATATGGGAGAGAGAGAGAGAGAGAGAGAGAGAGAGAGAGCGAAAGAAGGAGATTACTAGATAGGAAGATGAGAAATTAGAGAAAAACGGCGAAAGACGATAAGGCGAGAGAAGAAATAGATGAGAAGAGGAACAGGTGACTCATTCAATAAAATGACGTATTATTAGTTACGGGATTATTTAAAGGAGCGGCCAGGTCGGTCAGTTACAAGCAAAGGATTTTCACACACAAGGGCTTCACTCAATCTAAGCCCTGGATCGTGCTTCACTTTAGTTTCCTATTGGACTTTCGAACGCAAGGTACTCTACAGTACTAGAGCGGATGCCCGTGTCACGCTTCCTTGTGGCTCCTGAAGGCTGTTCACACACAGATAACGAAGCCTGATATGGCCCTACTTCTTTTTTGTACTTCTACACTTGCTCAGCTTTTTCTTATCACATTAAGGCGATTTTGTTTTACTTAAGAGTAACTTTTTGAACTTGAGGAGATATAATTATGTAGTCTTCACTAAGTCTTGTAATAATACAGGTTCGAAATTGAACGAAATCGAATGGTGTTAGGATGATTACAATGAGTAGCACGTCATTGGTGTGATGGGGTTAAAGATGCGAGGGAGTGAAGACAGTGATAAACGGTAGAAAAAGCGAAAGGGAATAAATTATTAGTGGAGAAGAGTTGTTAGGACTCCATATTATAATTACAAATCATAATAGATAGATAGATAAATAGATAGATAGAGAGACAGATAGAAGCAGGGAGTCAGATGATGAGAAGGTATTGTGTCTGCGAGAATCGAGCAATGCTAAACATGCTTACACACTCTTAACTCAAGGAATGCTTTATAGGCACACGACAGCGCCTAGTGACCATACACACACATACACACATACTCACACACAGGCTTCTTGAACTTTCCACTCACAAGGAACACACGTGATACGTCTCCTGTTTCACCAGAATTTAGGAAAGAGAAGTCAGGAGGAAGCTAGCGATAAAACAGACAGGTCGCAGGGAGAAGGGCTTTGCAACTTGAGAGAGAGACAGAGAGAGCGAGACAGAGAGATAGCTAGCGGGACTCTACTTTATACTTCGCTCTGTGTGAGAGACTTGTTAATATTTCCAAGACAAATAAAAATAGTCCCATACTATTCTTTACCTCTCCTGTCACTACATGACAAATGGGAAAGAAGATTATCTACTCACGAAGCTACTCAAGTATAACAACCGCTCGTCCACAAGTCTAATATATATAACTCCACTACAAGTAACTACAAAGTCTTTTATGACATTTGGTGACAGCGAACGTATACGAACCTCGTCTACGAATCAACAGTGAATTCCTACAAAATATCAAGATTGAAAACAAGAATACCTCTCACGACCAACAACTCACAACTAGCTCCTGATAGTATTCTCTCCAACCAGCCCCCTCCGTCTCCACGATCATCACGCTGATGTAGAAGTGATCACACGACGTCTTGCCAGTAGTTTAACAAAATACTGATACAAACAATCTTGAAATTTCTACGACGAACCAACGAACTACAACCATCTACAATCAACTACAAGTAATAACTCTACGAGTCGTCTGTATAATCTTCTACACGCACCTACAAGTAGCGGCAGTCTTCATCCTACAACGAGTAAATCACAAGAAAAAAGGACCACGAATACCTCGAGGAAGAAAAACGGAACAAACAAACGAAGAGTGAGACACGACTCACAACTCATCTTACTCACTCGTCTTCACTCAAGTAACTCATCGCCACTCATTCACTCACCACAGCTACCAGTGTGGGAAGTCGACGTCATCATGCGTGCTTGCTGAAAAGACGCCACGTCAGTCAACACACCACCTGCACCACCACTCACACCATTCCCACCACGGTAAAAATTAGTGAGTTACATAGTTACTTCATTTGTACAGTACACAGTGATAGACAATAAGCTTCTGCACAAACATATAAAACGTGCTGTATAGTTACAGCTTAAATATACATACTTCAGTTATCTGCATAACTCAAACACTAAATAATCACCAACAATAAATATTCTACACTGTATATATTCATTCATTTATTATAGCATTTATTTACTACCAACGAGTGGTACCATTTATACCTACATAAAATACGTGTTTCATACATACAGCTATACATTATTATATCTACAAAGTAATAAAGAAAATATACCATCACAGTTACTCAGTGAGCGATTAAAAGAACTGCATTAAACATTTATTAATTAAAGCTACCTAGTGGAAACATATAAATTAAGTTACAAGGTAAACTAGAGAGAAAAAAAAAAATGGCCAACACAAATGACGTTAGCAAGAGTGAACATCTTCAACACAATCGTGAAGACAATGATTTCCACACAGTGCTGACACACATATTACCCACGATAGGTACAAGTGAACAACAAGTCAGTGTATATAGTTAATACTGTATATAGTGTATATATATATATATATATTTTTTATAAAATAAAATATGGGACTATATAATATCATTTTCAGTAATACCTGTGCAATATAAACTAAACTTAAAAAAAAAAAAAAGTATCCCAAGGAAATTAGCCAGTAATTATGCAGCCATGAACATGACAGAAAAAACGTACACAAGCGAAGAAAAACAAACTATAGGAATTCAATACATAAAAAAAAAGAAAGAAAAAGAAAGAAAAAGTAAGAAAGAAAAAAAGAGAGAAATAGAGTAAGATCATATAACAAACAAATGAAAATAAGTGTAAGTGTTACTACAAATGCCAAAATACCACATAAACTACAAACAAAAAAGCAAACGGTTGTCTCCACAAGCTAGTGCCATGGCACATCATATCATCGACCGCATCATATGTTAGGACTGCAATTATAACAATTATGTAACTCCATATTATAATTATGTAACGACAAACGATTGCATTATGAACAATTATGTAACGAGAAACGATTGCATTATGAACAATTATGTAACGACAAACGATTGCATTATGTTACACTTGCTACAATTATGTAACTACAAACGATATGTAACAATTATGTAACGACAAACGATTGCATTATGTTACACTTGCTACAATTATGTAACTACAAACAATATGTACCATTTATGTAACAGTTGCATTAACAAGATGTAACTTTTATGTAACTATAACTACAATTATGTAACCACAAACGATATGTAACAATTATGTAACGACAAACGATTGCATTATGTTACACTTGCTACAATTATGTAACTACAAACGATATGTAACAATTATGTAACGACAAACGATTGCATTATGTTACACTTGCTACAATTATGTAACTACAATCGATATGTAACAATTATGTAACGACAAACGATTGCATTATGTTACACTTGCTACAATTATGTAACTACAAACAATATGTACCATTTATGTAACAGTTGCATTAACAAGATGTTACTTTTATGTAACTTTAACTACAATTATAAGGCCAAGACACTTATGTAACAGTTGCATTAACAAAATGTAACTACAATTATTATAAGGCCAACACAATTATGCATTACCACAATATTTTGTAACAATTCATAAAAGGTTACAATTATGTATTACCACAATGCTAGTACAATATTATAAGTCATACAACTATAGCACAATTCTGTATTACCAGTATCATCATACAAGTTAGGTGAAATATTAGACATTACTAAAGGGATAACTCAATATACCTAGCAGTATTACCATTGCACAATTATATGCGTGTCTGTTATACATACACATCTCACAAAATGTATACAACTTGTTTAAAATGTAATATTACTGAATAATCACTATTTACTATAAATATTATATGTATACAATATTCATACAATTATGTTACTTTTACAATATTATGTATTTCACTTAATTAGCTTATAAGTTCATTATAATGTGTGTATAATATGTATTAATATTTATGACCATTAACTGTCGATGGTACGCCATTTTCGCGCGACCGAGCAATATGTTAGGACTCCATATTATAATTACAAATCATAATAGATAGATAGATAAATAGATAGATAGAGAGACAGATAGAAGCAGGGAGTCAGATGATGAGAAGGTATTGTGTCTGCGAGAATCGAGCAATGCTAAACATGCTTACACACTCTTAACTCAAGGAATGCTTTATAGGCACACGACAGCGCCTAGTGACCATACACACACATACACACATACTCACACACAGGCTTCTAGAACTTTCCACTCACAAGGAACACACGTGATACGTCTCCTGTTTCACCAGAATTTAGGAAAGAGAAGTCAGAAGGAAGCTAGCGATAGAATAGACAGGTCGTAGGGAGAAGGGCTTAGCAACTTGAGAGAGAGACAGAGAGAGCGATACAGAGAGATAGCTAGCGGGACTCTATACTTCGCTCTGTGTGAGAGACTTGTTAATATTTCCAAGACAAATAAAAATAGTCCCATACTATTCTTTACCTCTCCTGTCACTACATGACAAATGGGAAAGAAGATTATCTACTCACAAAGCTACTCAAGTATAACAACCGCTCGTCCACAAGGCTAATATATATAACTCCACTACAAGTAACTACAAAGTCTTTTATGACAGAGTGGTGGGAAGGTGATAACACGAAGGGAAGAAGAAAGAGGAAAGGAGAGGAACAGATAAAGGAGAGGAAAAGGAAAACAGCACAAACCGGGAACACGGGAATTAACAAAGAGGAGCGCAAGAACAAAGGCGAATGAAGAACAGAGAATAAACCAAGAGGGGGACAAACGAAGAAGAGAGATGAGGTAAAAAATTAAAGAACACATGTTAAGTGTTGAATAACAATAAGATGTAACAAAAATATCAGAGGTGAGAAAACTGTGAAAAGTAAAGATAAAGAAAAAAATGCAACACCCGTTCCCACCAGTTGGTCTAGGGGTCAGATATTTAACTTTGCTCTGTGACCCTGACATTCAACCAACTGATTTCATAATCGAATTAATTCATTCTTGCTTAGCCCTCTTCATTTCCACCAAGTTTGGTCCAAATCAGATCAAACCTTGTCGATCTGGTCGTATGGTCTTGAATTTTTACTTTTCCTTTGTTACCTTGAACTTCGACTGATTGCTTTCCAAATAAAAATCGTATATCCTTGTATTATCCTTAACCCTTTCAAGAAGTTTTCTCTAAATCGGATAACTTTCATAAGTGACATTGATCTTGGACCTACTAAACTATGAAGAAAAAAAAAATCAAGCCATGGAAGCAGAAACCCAATAAAGTCATAGAAAATACAATGATATCCCTTAGGGGTTGAATTTGGTGGTTTATATATAATGAAAACAAAGGTTAAGTAATGATCTTTGAGGAGCAACAGTAAATTCCTCTGATGCAGTGGGTCGGTGAAGGGTCAAACACTCTTGGCTGCAGCGATGGTTTCATTTTGTTTCGTAGAAGTTTGGTTTCATAGCACTTTTATAGTAGTTTTACAGCAGTTGAAACTAATACAGAGTAAAGAAAATTAATCAGTATTCCCGTAAGAGGATGAATTTGACGATTAGAAAACTACAGTCAGCCAGAATGGTAAAAAACTGACGGAATGTGTAAATTACCAGTTTAAGAGAAGAGCAGATTCAGTATTGGGGGTTCATTTATGTAATGATAGGCAGTGGGATAATTGATTACCGTAATGTAACATTGTTTCATGTGTTACCCATTTTGTTACAGATTATTATTGTTTCACTTACCGGTGTGAATCCTGCATTCTGTACAATACTGTACTAATGATACCGGTACGAAACAATTATACGAATATCTCTTAAAAGAAAAAATGCGGTCAAACAGCTTCATCTGTCGACATATCCCAATGCTCAGTCTCAGTGTGTGTGTGTGTGTGTGTGTGTGTGTGTGTGTGTGTGTGTGTGTGTAGGTAACACAGAGATTGTAGAAAGGGAGGGGAAAGAGAGGGGACTTTTGAGAGGGGAGTGGTCAGTATGTGACAGAAGAGACCGGGAGTGGGGTATGGAGTTGGAGTTAAAATTTAAGAAGGGGAAGACATGGTTGAGAGGGGTATGTAATGGGGAGGGGAGCCTGTGAGAGGGGACCTGTGAGAAAGACGAGGAGGGGGGGGGGCTTGTGAGAGAGACAGAAGAGGTGGCAGGGTCTGCTGGAGGGGAAGGGATAGAGGCGGGTGGTATGTTAGGTAGATGTGATAGGGATGGAAGTTTGATGTACAGAATAGGGCCGTATTCTGTCTGGCATAGGAGGCTTCGTAGTTCCTCATCCTTAGCGATTCATTTTGCTTATCACACTCTGTTTTGCCTATTACACCTGAGCATATTCTTATGTATTATTTTTTCGATTTAATGTCAATATAGTTTGCATCATGTAACATATAGGAGGATATTGAATTGTTAGACTAAATCGCTCAGGAATAGATGTTAACGAAATCGCCAGAAGTGCAGAGAATATGACCCCAGAGAAGAATATGGATTGAATGAGGAGGGGGAAGGTGAAGCAAGCAGTTGAGAATGACAAAGGAAACAGTAGAAAGAAAAATGTGTTTGTGAGAGTATATTACATGGAAGTTGGAGATGTGGGTGAGGGAGGAGAGAAGTTTGTGAGAAAAGGAGGAAGGGGGGAAAGAAGGGAGGCTTGTTTGTGAAGGAGGGGGCAAGAAGCGAGTGGTGGTGGGGGGAAATTATTTAAGAGTAAGAGAAGAGAGGGGGGCTTCTGTGTGTGTGTGTGTGTGTGTGTGTGTATTTGTGAGAGAGAGAGAGAGAGAGAGAGAGAGAGAGAGAGAGACGGCAGGAGGGGAGGGGGGCAAGAAGCGAGTGGCCACAGACTGGTAGAGGCAGTGACCGTGAAATAAGCTCCCAATTGCGACGGGAACTCTGGCCTCAATTTCGCCAACGACTGTAGCAAATGTGGCGACCCTTGGAGAACTGGCACGAAATTACCCTACCTTCTGACGAGCCCTCATTGACCTTATAGACTTCTTTTCCCTTCTTTGGCTTTATTTTTTGCTTTATTTCCTTATTTCCCTGGAGATTTTTGCGGGTTTCTTATTCCCCTCTTACCCCGTTTGCTTCCTCCCCATCTCACTGTTCCACTGACTTCGTGTTTTTATTACCTTATTGGCCTTGTTTATTCTCGTCCTATTTTTTTTCTTTTATTCTCCGCTTTTGGGAAGAGATATTATGTCCTTTTTTTCCCATTCTTTTCTTCCTCCTTTTCTGGATTTTCTTTATTGCTTATTCATTTCCCTTCCCTTCTCTTTCCCCTGCTTCTTCAGTTTCCTCCTCCTCCTCCTCCTCGGCACCAAATGTCTCTTCCTTCTGACGTACTCTCAGTGACCTTAATCAATCGATTTCTTTCATTTCGGCTTTCTTCTTCTTGTTCTTCCTCTTTAGTATTTTTCTTTTTCCTCTTCTTCAGCTTTAGCATATTTCCGCTTCCTCTTCCTCTTCTTATTCTTATACTTTTTATTAGTATCTTCGTCTTCTTTAGTATCTTCTTCGTCTTCGTCTATACTATCGTCTTCATCTTCTTCTTCTTCTTTAATATTGTCTTCGTCTTCGTCTTTAGTATTGTCTTCGTCTTTAGTATCGTCTTTGTCTTTAGTATCGTCTTTGTCTTTAGTATCGTCTTCGTCTTTAGTATCGTCTTCGTCTTTAGTATCGTCTTCTTTAGTGTCGTCTTCGTCTTTAGTATCGTCTTCGTCTTTAGTATCGTCTTCTTCTTTAGTATCGTCTTCGTCTTTAGAATCGTCTTCGTCTTTAGTATCATCTTCTTCTTTAGTATCATCTTCTTCTTTAGTATCGTCTTCTTTAGTATCGTCTTCGTCTTTATATCATCGTCTTCTTTAGTATCGTCTTCGTCTTTAGTATCGTCTTCGTCTTTAGTATCGTCTTCGTCTTTAGTATCATCTTCTTCTTTAGTATCGTCTTCTTTAATATCGTCTTCGTCTTTAGTATCGTCTTCTTAAGTATCGTCTTCGTCTTTAGTATCGTCTTCGTCTTTAGTATCGTCTTCTTAAGTATCGTCTTCGTCTTTAGTATCATCTTCTTCTTTAGTATCGTCTTCTTTAGTATCGTCTTCTTTAGTATCGTCTTCGTCTTTAGTATCGTCTTCTTTTGTATCGTTTTCGTCTTTAGTATCGTCTTCTTTTGTATCGTCTTCGTCTTTAGTATCGTCTTCGTCTTTAGTATCGTCTTCTTTTGTATCGTCTTCGTCTTTAGTATCGTCTTCGTCTTTAGTATTGTCTTCGTCTTTAGTATCGTCTTCGTCTTTAGTATCGTCTTCGTCCTTAGTATTGTCTTCGTCTTTAGTATCGTCTTCGTCTTTAGTATCGTCTTCGTCTTTAGTATCGTCTTCGTCTTTAGTATCGTCTTCTTTAGTATTGCCTTCGTCTTTAGTATCGTCTTCTTTTGTATCGTCTTCGTCTTTACTATCGTCTTCTTTAGTATCGTCTTCTTCTTAAGTATCGTCTTCGTCTTAAGTATCGTCTTCGTCTTTAGTATCGTCTTCGTCTTTAGTATCGTCTTCTTCTTTAGTATCATCTTTGTCTTCAACTTCTTCGTCACCGTCGTCTTCGTCTTCTTCGTCGTCTTCATCTTCTTCGTCGTCTGGCGTCGTCTTTTCCGTTTTCTCCTCTCTCTCTCTCTCTCTCTCTCTCTCTCTCCATCCACCTCCTAGCGCCCATTATCTCCCTTGAATATAATTAATTCTGGCCATGTAACTGCCACTCCCTTCGCTGTTCTCCGTTTTGGTATAAATTTCTTACATCCGGAGCACCACAAGGGAAATAACTCGAGCCAGCCTTTCATGATTCCACTCTGGGCAGCGGGTGGTGGTGATGCACGATTCGATTTCGAGAGAAAATTAAAGTTACATTGGCTGGCATGTTGGCTGAGTTGTGTGCAGGGTAGTGAAGGACGTTGTTGCAAAGCGGTAGTTGTATTGTGTGGGTTGCAGACTAGGTTGTGTGTAGGATATTAAAGGACGTTGTTGCAAAAGGAGTGTTGTATTGTGTAGGTCGCAGTCAAGGTTGTGTGCTAGGTATTGGAGGACCGTGTTGCAGAAGAGTTGTAAGGACTGCAGCCTAGTTTGTGTGCACGGTATTGAAGGACGTTGTTGCAGGAGAGTTGTGTTAGCTAGGTTGCAGGTTAGTGTGCAGGATGGTGAAGGACATTGTTGCAAAGGAAGAGTTGTATTGTATACATTGCAGGCTAGGTTGCGTGCTGGATAGTGAAGGACATTGTTGCAAAGGGGGAGCTGTATTGCGTAGGATGCAGGCCACGTGTGTTCGAGATAAAGAACATTGTTGCAAAAGGAGAGGTGTATTGAAGTGTTTTGCCAAGTTGTATGTTAAGTAATGAAGGCTGTTGTTGCAAACGATGTCGTGTAGTGAAGTGCATTTTTGTTAAAAAAAAAAAAAAAAAAAAAATCCATACACCAGATTACAGGTGTCCTTCATTCACAAAATATCTGTAACAGTTGGACTTGAACTGCTGTAGGTTGAAGTTTGGAGGGAAACAACACTGGGGAAGCGAGTTCCAGAGAGATGCAGTTCGGGGAATGAAAGAATTCTGATAGGCAGAAGTTCTGCAATATGGTTAACTGACGTTCCAGTCATGAGCGCTGCCAGATGCCCGTGTAGCACGAGGGAAGGCATGGAGAGGTGGCACAATGGATGCAACTTCGTATGAGCATTTGCCATAAAAATACCTGTAAAATCATGCAAGGGAGGCAACATTCCCTCTTACTTGTAGGGGAGATTATTTATTTATAATAGAAGGGTTATTAATAATTCCAGCAGCTTTGTTCAGAATTTTATCTAGTTGTTTTAATGCAACCTCTCCACATCCACTCCACAAGGGTGAGCAATATTCAAGCTGAGAGTGCACATGACTGACTTGGCTTGTATCTCTGACTGGGGTAAAAATAATCTTGTTGTTTTTAATGCATCAAAGACTCAGTTCTTACACGTATCAACCCGACAAAATCTTCCATAGGAGTACCCACTAATGTTTAATAATATTCAGCTTAATCCTGCATCATCCTTGAATATGCTTGGGGTTTCATTCACTCAGGACTTATCTTGGAATGATCATATTACATCTCTTGTAAAATCTGCTTCCATGAGATTGGGTGTGCTAAGCCGACTCCATTCCTTCTTTACCCCTGCATAGTTGTTGACTTTATACATGGGTTTTATTCGCCCCTGTGTAGAGTACAACGCTCTTGTGTGGGGAGGCTCCCTACATACAGCTCCTCTCAATAGGGTGGAGTCAAAGGCTTTTCATCTCATTAACTCTCCTCCTCTTACTGGCTCCATTCAACCTCTGCTTCTTTGCTGCACTGTTGCATCTTTATCTCTTTTCTTTGGCTACTGCAATGGTCATTGCTCCTCTGAACTGTCTGCTTGCATTCCTCCAAATCTACGATGGGCGTGTAGCACCCGTCTAGCAGCAAACTTTCATCCCATTTCTGTCCAGCTCTCTAAAGCAAGAGTTAACCGTTACTCCCAGTTCTTCATTTATGCAACAGGTCAACGCTGGAACTGTCTCCCTCTGTCTGTATTTCCTGCTAGCTATGATCTCCAGTCATTCAAACGCAGAGTGTCCAGGCATCTTGAAATGGTTGGATCTTGAATTTGGCTCTCTTGTATTTTGTTTTTCTCTTGGAAGTGTCACGAGTCGGCTAGTGACATTGGCTTTTGTGGGAAACCGCGAACTCTAGTGGAATCCCAGTTTATCGTTCAGTTAACCGCTCATTCGGTTGGGAGTGTTTTCAAATAAATTTTTCACTGTCATAAGTGATCGTCTTTGTGTGAGACATTAGCACTTCCACTGAGCGATTTGTTTTGGGTGTATTTTGCTCATTCTAGCTGTTAGAAATGGGCCACAGCGCTCCCTTCTTTCCCATGAGTTAGTCAGTCAAACTTCGAGCGCCACGGAAGTAGGTTATGTGTGGCAGTGTCCTTCCTCAACGACACCTAGTTCCCACCACTGCCGTGATTGGCGAGAGACAGCAAGTGCAGTGTTCTTCCTCAGTAACGACACCCATTCATCCGCTTAGTCCACTCTTTGACCAGTATTTCCTTTTCATATTTTCCTAGGTTTAAGAGTTTAGTTTCTGAGTGAGCGAGTGAGTGCGATCTCTTTATTTTGAATTCACTTTGAAATGTAACGTTAAATTTATTCCTTTGTAATCAATAAATTTAAGTCTTTTTCTTTGAGCTTAATGTAATGTAAACTCGTGTTTCATTTCTCCATAATTAAGCTTATTTCCCTTATAGCTCCTAGCTTGCACAAACACTTTGCTATTCATAACTGGTACTTAGGCCAGTCTTGTTGTATTAAGCTTAAAATCCGTTGTGCCTTCTAGGAGTTAACGCATCAGCAAGAACCTGATATCATTAATAGTATTAGTTATTTATTGTCAGGGGTGAAGTCACATTCTCCAGAGGCTAACAGTACTAATAAACAGCAATTGTGAGGAATTAGTCTCTGCTGTGTACTGTTGAGAAAGTTTATAAATTCTCGTTCTTAGAGAATCGGCGAAGCAAGCCAGTATAAAGTAATCATTGCTTGATTTTAGCAAGACAGTTCATTGTCCCTGCCCTGTTATCATTATTGATAATTATCCTTTTAAAAGTGCATTTATCTTAAAAACCCCGTGACAATTGGCGACCTCATTCCAGGATATTAACTCCTAGCTCTAAAGCTATTCACGAGATAATACTCACTCGTTCATACTTAGGTATTTATCATTAAAGTCTATAGGCACTACCTTACTGGTGATTATTGATTCATTTTTATTAATTTGCATAATAGTTTTCACAGTCAGTTGTTTGTTTAATTTTCTTTACCGGTTTAATTAGATAAAACTGGTCACCACTAACCTGTGCCTATATTCTTTATTCTCGATTATTGACATCTTTTTCGGAAAAAAATCGCAGTCAGTACTGAGTCGCTAATACTTACATTGAGCTAGCATCATGTCGAGCAGTGTCTATGTAGAGGAAGCCAAAGATATGGGTCTTACGGACCCAACTGAAATCAAGGAGTCGTCCTCTCTCGGTTTAATTACGAACAGCAGCGTGAGAGTGATGCTCGTGAAGAGCATCGAATTCAGCGTGAGGAACATGAAAAGGAGCGCGAATACGAGCGAGAACAGCGCGAACACGAGCGCAAACAGTGCAAACTCGACTTAGAACACGAGCACGAACAGCGTGAGGAACGTGAGAGAGAATGAGAACACGAACGTGCCGAACTAGAAGCACACGAAAATCATGAATTTGAAATGTTGAAGCTCAAGCAAGATTCCTTGGCTTCAGACACGTCTGGTGCAGTTGGTCCAAGTTCCTCGAGCGTTCTTCCTGCACATGTTATGGCGACCCCACACATCAAGCTTCCCCCATACAAAGATGGCGAGCGAATCGAGCCATACATAGCTCGTTTTGAAGACATGGCTCAACTTTACCAGCTGGATGATGCAGCTAAGCAGCTTCAGTTTCTTAGCCTGTTTGAGGGCCCTGCCCTCGATATTCTCCACAGCATTCGTGGAGACAATCTCATGTATGAGATGATGAAGGCCGCACTCATCAAAGCGTATGGTCTCACAGTTGATGACACCAAGAGTCACTTCATGAGGGCGCATTTACAGGATAAAGAGACTGCTGTTCAGTTTCTTGACCGGCTTACTGCTTACTTAGACGAGTGGATGGAGAAAGATGAAACTCCTTCCACGCGTGAGGGGATAATTGACCTTAAGCTGCGCACGCAGCTAGAAAAGTCGTGGCCTACTGAAATTATGGCTCAACTTAAGATCTGCCAGGTAAGAGATGCCAGCCAAATGGTGAAGAAGGCTGATGCATTCTTTACTGCATACGGGTATCAAACTCGCAAGCAGCATACCTGGAACAGAAAACCTGATAAATCTGGGAAACCGTCTCAGACTGAACCCCAGCAACAAGGCCATTCTCAGAATAATGGCCAAGGTCCAAAACCGCAGAGGAAAGACCAGGAGCAAAACACTCAGAAACCTGAGTGGAAGCAGTACAACAGGTACCCTAACCAGCAGCAGTATCAGCCACGCAACCGACCGTCGGGACTGTCCTTTTCACCACCAGCTCAAGTGAATAGGAGACAGGAGGCGAACGCAGCCTTCATTCCTCAGCAGCAGCACGGTGGTCCTGTCTCTACCAGTACGGGTACTCCCCCACAGTTCACTAGTCCCACAGCGACAGTGAACACCCCTCCACAGATGGCCAATGTTCCATCTCTACAGGCAGTGAGTACGACCCCTCAAGTATGTAGTTCACAAGGCACCATGTTTGCCGCATCATTTTTTCAGCAGCCTCATGAGTGGCTAGCTGCTTCCTTCACAGGCCCTCCCACAGGTGACAGTACCTTCCTTGTTCAGCCAGGGTTAGTGGGAGACATCCCTGTGAAGGTCCTGAGAGACAACGGGTCCTCAGGTTGCTCTGTCAAGCAGAGTCTAGTACGGCCTGAACGGTATACAGGTCGACAGATCCAAGCTAACCTTATTGATGGATCAGTGAGATTGTTCCCTGAGGCACATATCCAGGCGGCATCTCTATTTTATACTGGTACGACACTCTCAGTTGTCATGCCAGAATCTTTATTTGACCTGATCATAGGCAGTATTCCCGGTGCCAAGTATAGTTGCACTGAAGGTGACGCTACTCAGACTTCGGCTACAGTAACACGAGCCATGGCTGAGGCTCCAAAATGTGTCACCCCAGTGACCATTGAATCGCTGCAAGATCTGATGTGTAGCCAAGTTGTTCAAGAACAACATTCTGACCCGACACTTGCTGTCGTGCGAAAGAAACAAAAGGGTAGAGTGATAAAGTATTGACAGGGAGGTCGAGCCAAGTTCCTTCACAAACAAGGACGGCTCTACCGTGAGTCACGAACACCCGAGGGAGAGGTTCGACTGCAGTTTGTCGTTCCCGCTAAGTACCGCCAAGCAGTGTTAGAATGGGGTCATTGTTCAGCCTCAGGAGGTCACATGGGCAAAAGGAAGACCCAGGGCCGTATCCGAGCTGACTTTTTCTGGCCAGGGATGGGACGAGACATAGATAGTTTTGTGCATTCCTGCAATGTGTGTCCACGTAACACCATTCAGGGACATGTCCTTCCTGCGCCGTTTGAAACCACACCCGTAATCTCTGAGTCAGTTGAGAGACAGGGCAGTGGTAATGCGGGTGTAGACCTGATGTCTCACCTACTAACTGCTTACTAACTAGCAACAGTTGTATGCTGGGTTCCGTAAGATAGGCGTTCTCAGAGGTTTGAGTAATCCAAGAACCAGCCTGGTTCCCAGTTTAAAGTGTAGACCTGACGTCTCACCCGTTGGCCCCACAGGACACAGTATGTCCAGGGCCTGTACATACATGTATACCATAAGTTAAGGGGGAAGTTTGAGAACCCTGCAGAGACAGTCTGAGGCTGTGTATGAATTTCCTTGTGGAACGTCTCGAGCTGTGGGCCTCTCTGAGGATTCCCGGAGAATGCACATTATCCATATGAGTGTTCACACCCACGGTGGGTGTTAAAACGTGACCTGCCTGAGATTGCGTAGCGATTCTCAGCTTCCTGTATTAGTCGTAAGCGTAGAGTTAGGTTAACCAGTAAACTGCTCGTTCTAAGAAATTTGAGCAAGCAAGAACTGGCACGTTTCCTGGTTAATAATGTTAGGTTAACTAGTAAACTCCCCGTTCTAAGAGATTTGAGCAATTCAAGAACTGGCATGTTTTCTAGTTAATAAGCGTTAACCAGTAAACTATAAGGGTTCTAAGCAATTTGTGAATTCAAGAATTACGTTTCCTGGTTAATAATGACATAAGTACTGATTGCTAGGGAGAGAGAGAGAAATGACATTTTTGATGCTCCACCTTAATTCCTTTCGCAGGTGCAGCTGGTGGGTGCAGCATTGCCGTGTAGATCAGCTGGTCGTCCCTGTCACATGCTGCTGCCCCTTCTCTTCTGCCTCGTTGTCATTATTTACTATAAATTTGCATTATGTGATTTTACACGTAGGTACAGTTACACCACAACTGTCACACCTACACTGTGTATTACGTTCATTACGCTACATAACAATTACTTGTTAATGTAAATGCAGCGAACTTTTCGCTCAGTTTGACCTGATTACAGGATTTTTTCACCTTCGTCACGGAGTTTTTCCCTCAAGCTTGCTTCTATTAACGTAAATACGAGGTTTTTTCGCTCATTGGCGACTGTGACTTTCTCCTGTAGCAGGATAGCACACACACACCACAGTGTGAGTTTTGTGTGACTGAGTTAGGAATTGTGTGTATGTATATTGAAATCTTTTTTTTCTGAAGAAAAAAAAAAGATTTGATTTTCATGGGGCATAATGTCACAAGTCAGCTAGTGACATTAGCGAACTCTAGTGGAATCCCAGTTTATCGTTCAGTTAAGTGCTCATTCGGTCAGGAGTGTTTTCAAATCAATTTTTCACTGTCATAAGTGATCGTCTTTGTGTGAGACATTAGCGCTTCCACTGAGCGATTTGTTTTGGGCGTGTTTTGCTCATTCTAGCCATTAGAAATGGGCCACAGCGTTCCCTTCTTTCCCACAAGTTAGTCAGTCAAGCTTCGAGTGCCACGGAAGTAGGTTGTGTGTGGCAGTGTCCTTCCTCAATGACACCTAGTTCCCACAACCGCCGTGATTGGCGAGAGACAGCGAGTGCAGTGTTCTTCCTCAGTAACGACACCCAGTCATCCGCTTAGTCCACTCTTTGACCAGTATTTCCTTTTCGTATTTTCCTAGGTTTAAGAGTTTAGCTTCTGAGTGAGTGAGTGAGTGCGATCTCTTTATTTTGAATTCACTTTGAAATGTAACGTTAAATTTATTCCTTTGTAATCAATAAATTTAACGGTTCTTTTTCTTTGAGCTTAATGTAATGTAAACTCGTGTTTCATTTCTCCATAATTAAGCTTATTTCCCTTATAGCTCCTAGCTTGCATAAACGCTTTGCTATTCATAACTGGTACTTAGGCCAGTCTTGTTGTATTAAGCTTAAAATCCGTTGTGCCTTCTAGGAGTTAATGCATCAGCAAGAACCTGATATCATTAATAGTATTAGTTATTTATTGTCAGGGGTGAAGTCACTTTCTCCAGAGGCTAACAGTACTAATAAACAGCAGTTGTGAGGAATTAGTCTCTGCTGTGTACTGTTGAGAAAGTTAATAAATTCTCGTTCTTAGAGAATTGGCGAAACAAGCGAGCATAAAGTAATCATTGCTTGATTTTAGCAAGACAGTTCATTGTACTGCTCTTCAGTATTATTGAACATTATCATTTAATACTGCATTTATCTTAAAAACCCCGTGACAGGAAGGAACAGTTTGTGGGCTAGTGACCTTTGGTTTCTTCCTAGCATAAAAAAAAGTTACGGACTCTGTACAATAATCCAAGTTTCTTTGAGGCGGTTTTAGCAAGTGATCTGACATGAGATGTCCAGCTGAGGGCATTGTTAAGTGAGACACGGAGAATTTCAATACTTCTGGATATGGGAATATTACTAGCACTGAAGGCAATATAAGAATCTGGCAATATCTGTATATATTTGGTTTTACTAGCATTGAATGAGACAAGGTTGTTTTGTCCCCATTCATTGATCGTAGATAAGTCTTGATTTATGGAGATGGCTGTACTGAGTTGAGAGTTAGAGATATTAGACTGTAAATGGGTGTCTGATTGTGAATGAACTATGAAGTGTTGAGTTATCTGCATATGAATGGATGGGATTGTGTGTGACAGATAAGAGATCATTACAGTAATATGAACCAGGAACAGGATTGGTGCCAGAACTGATCCCTGGGGCACGCCGGTGTTAATTAAGTGAGAATTGGAATATACATCATCTACTTTTACTCTTATTTACATAAAATGCAAAGAAAGTTGCATAATGATAAAAATGTAACCATTATATTTACAAGAACTGTATGCTAGAGAGTGAACAACAAAAAGGAAATGAGTATTGTCACCTTGGATTTCTCTTTTGGCTTCTGGTGAAATTTCTAAACATTTTATAAGAGTGCAAAGGAGTACAAAGGAAAGTAAACATCAGCAGAACTCATGGGCTTTACGAGGCCAATTTAGTAGTTGGGTAGGCTGCTACTAACGTGAATAATCTAACAGTCAAAAACAAGGATGCATTAGTTGGGAAGGTGATGACGAACGACGCTGTTTGGGGGAAAAAATATATTGGCAAGGATGCGGGGTATGTTCTGTGCATCGTGAGTTCCATTGTTGCATAAGGACGGGCGTATGCAGGGTTGTGTGCAACATAGTAAAGAATAGACTGCAAGAGACAAAGAAAGGAAAATGGAGAACTGTGAGAGATGGTGAAAACTGAGGCTAAAAGAGAGAATGGTAAGGAGCAGTGAAGAGAAAGGAGAAATGGAAGGAAAGGAGGGAGACTGAGAGGATGGTGCGGGACAAGAGAAGCGGAGAACACCTAAGAATAGGGAAGACGGTTGCGGCAAAGTGGAGGGAGAAACTGAGGGGGACGGTGAGAGAATGACGGAGGGAGAAAGGGGAAGGGAGGTAGAAGGGGATGTACAGAGAGAGAGAGAGCGAGAGGAAGGAACGGTGATGGAAAGGGAAGGGAAATGGAGGAGAGAAAAGGTAGGCGAGAGGGAGGGAACGAAAGAAGGGAAAGGACGGAGGAGAGAGAGGAGGAGGAAAACAGGTCAGTGATAAGCGTGCTGAGTGGACAGTGAGGGAAAGTTAAGATCTAAGGAGACTTGAAGAGAAAGGTTTTGTGTGTGTGTGTGTGTGTGTGTGTGTGTGTGTGTGTGTGTGTGTGTGTGTGTGTGTGTGTGTGTGTAAGAGTCTGCCTCAGGTTATTTGCGTATCTTCTTATCACGCATGCACAATTTATTCATTGCACACCAAACCTGTTATAATTTAAAGCTTCATTTAAGGGACTGGAAAATGCTGAAGAACGTAAGTCTAGTTGAGGTATGGGGGCAGAGTTAAGAGAGAGATTATGGTGTCCGGTTTCAATTTTCTTTCGTGTATTATTTTGCTGCTCGAAATCCAGATTTCTCGCCACCAAAAACTAGGCATTAAAGCAAGAACCTTTTATGTGTGTTGTGTCAACCCGAGTATTAAAGGTACCAGTAAGTAGGCTGAAGTAAATAATAATATTAATGACTGGCCGTCCGTGGTTGCTCATCCTGACGTCACTACAAGCCTGTCCATTCATGCCTCAGTCCTTTCCAGCATATTGCTTTCCAGTCTGCCACTATTGCGCAACACCTCACACACGGGGATCCAGATGAGGCGATTGCACGTAAATAGTAGTTGCTCTGACTTTACAGTGTACTTTCGGCAGTTTTTGGCGTTCTGTCGGCGATGCGTGTGGGAAAAAAACGTGACTAATAATACCCATACGGTTAACAAATCGTATCCCTGGGAGTGTCTACGACGAACGAGATGGAAGAGTCAGTCGAAATTATCGTCAGCCCGAGATGAGGTAAGTAGTTAGTCACCCGGCCTTAAAGCATAATATATCGCTTTTGTATTTCAAGTCTGTGCACCACCACCACCGCCACCGCCTCCACCGCCGCCACCATCAACACCACAGCCGCCGCCACCACCAATCATTATTATTATTTTTTTTTTTTGTGTGTGTGTGTATTGCAGAATCTGTAGCTTTCACGTACTTATTTGTATATTTATTGCCTGAAATATGGCCGATACATCGCATGACACGATAGAAATAGCGAAATAGTTCTGGTTTCGAGGATGCTGTCAACCATGTAGACAGCATGGCACAATTTTTGCGACAATATTGGCTGTTTTATGATACTATGAACGCTTTAAAAACTGGTGCATTGAGAAGGTTGGGTTATTCATTTTGGAAGGTTTCAAAGAGGACGAAAATCATGAAGTAGATGGAAGTTGATAAATGGGAAGAGAATGGAAAAAGGGAGGAGGGTCGCGGAAGGAGACTGAGGAGTAGAACTGGGGTGGCGGGGAAGAAGGTGGATGGGAAAAGTGGAGAAAAGGGAGGAGAAAGAGAGAGAGAGAGAGAGAGAGAGAGAGATTTAAATGAGGAAAGGTACAAGGTGGAAAATGTACAAATGACTACAAAGGAAAGCAAACAGCAAGAAACCTGTCGTTCCATTTGTGGGTGTTTGTTATAGGGAAGGTTATAACAACAAAACAAACTAATCAGCCAGAGAATGTAGGGGAGAGATACTGAGATTGGGGGAGAGAAAAGTGGAGGGACAACGAGGGAAAAAAACAAATATGGTTAGGGAAGAAATGTGGAGAGGAAGGTGGAGGGAGACATCGAGAGGAGAGTGAGGGAGAGAGGGAGGGACACGTACAGTAGAGAGGAGGGTGAGAGAGAGGGGGATAGACATGGAGAGGAGGGTGAAGGAGAGTTGGAGGGAGACATGGAGAGGAGGGTAAGAGAGAGAAGGAGAGAGACATGGAGAGTAGGGTAAGGGAGAAAGGGAGGGAGACATGGAGAGGAGGGTGAGGGAGAGGGGTAGGGAGACATGGAGAGGAGGGTGAGGGAGAGAGGGAGGGAGACATGGAGAGGGTGAAGGAGAGAGGGAGGGAGACATGGAAAGGGTGTGGGAAAGAGGGAGACATGGAGTAGAGGGTGAGGGAGGGAGACATGGAGATGAGGGTGAGGGAGAGAGGGAGGGAGACATGGAGAGTAGGGTGAGGAAGAGGGAGAGGGAGACATGGTGAGGAGGGTGAGGGAGAGAGGTAGGGAGACATGGAGAGGAAGTTGGAGAGAAAACAGAGAAGGGAAGGTGAAATTGAGGTTGGGGGAAAGGATGATCGAGGAACAGTGAGTGGGTGGCGGAGAGAGAGAGGCAAGATGGAAGGAGAGGGAGGAAGGAAAGTCGGGGAGAGGAGGAAAGGGAAGAAGGAGAGTGAGGCAGAGATGCTTACACATCATTAGTAAAGGTGAATGTTATCCTTCCCTCACCACACCACACCAGTCTACAGTAATCCACACTGCACTACATCATACCACACCACAGCACAACACATCCCGGTAAATCACATCACACCATACAACTCCACACCGCACCATACCGCACCGCACAGCACCACTTCATATCACATCACTTCACATCACACCACTCTGTTCCAGACCACACTCTCCACCGTACATCACAACACACGCCAAACCACACCACACCAGATTACATACACTGCACCACGCCACACCAGATTACATACACTGCACCACGCCACACCACACACTAAGCCACACTATACCACACCACACTACATCGCATCAAACCATACCACACCACACACCCTACTACTCACTACACGAAGCCACACCGCACCGCACCACACCACACCCTCGCTCTATCTCTCACGGGGTGGTCTGAGTGACAAAGTTTAGATCTTGATGGATGATAAGGGTGATCCTGCTCCTGGGAAGATACTTTAAAACGATCTTACCACTGACAGGCTCCTATGACTCACTTCCACCTGAATAAAATCAACATGGCGTTAGCTAGAGTTAAATACTAGAGCTGTTCCAACCATGAGTTGGTTAATCATACCTGGATTAAAACTGCCGGGTTACGTTTGTTCACCTTTGATGTTAATACGAGTCAGTTTTCCGCTTCCTACTCTTTTTATATTGTTAATATATGTACAGAGGCGGATGCATCATCATCATGATCGTCGTCATCATCATCATCATCATCACCATCATCATCATCATCATCATCATCATCACTGTCATCATCGTCATCATCACCACCACCACCAACATCATCAATCAGTCAATCAATCAATCAATCAGTCAATCAGTCAGTGAATCAACCCCAAGAGTTATGGAAACAACCTACACAGTGTTTCCTGGAATGCAATGGCGCTCTCTGGAGGGTCGAATGCAATTGTTATTATGCAACATTGTTTTATATATTTCCCCTTCAGCTTTTGCTGGCGGCCACACAAACAGGATGGCGTGGGTTGACGTGGATATAAAGGGGCGGCAACCTGGTCTTGTAGTTATTATGGGATGGGATGAATTAAAAGGGGCGATGAATTGTTGCGACAGGCAGTAAGCGGCAAACCCACCGATAATACAGGGTTTTGGTTACTCTGGGGTGCGTTGACGTGTATATGAAAGGGGAAGCAGCCTGATGTGACGGGGATGTAAGCGGCACACACACACACACACACACACACACACACACACACACACACACACACACACACACAATTATCGTGGTTACTGGCAGTTTGAATCAAAGTATGGAGTTAGCCTTTGTCGCTCATATAGCTGCGTGAATGGGGATGTGAGGAAGAGAGAAGAGGAAATGGGAGGGAAAATAGGGTCAGGTGGGGAGGAGAGGGAAGAGAAAATAGTCAGATGGGGAGGAGAGGAGAAGGATAATAAGGTCAGGTGGAGAGGAGAGGGGAGGGACAATATATAGGGTCAAGTGGGGAGGAGAGGGGAGGGAAAATAGTCAGGTGGGGAGGAGAGTAGAGGGAAAATAAGGGCAAGTAGGGAGGCGAGGATGGGGAGTGTGGAGGAATGGGAGAGTGGGAAGGAGAGAAGAAGGCATATTGTGGGGGATGGGGAGGAAAGGCTGGGATTTGTGGAAGATGTAGAGGAAATGAGACGGAAGTGAGGGTAAGACGAAGAGGAAAGGAAAGGAAGTGAGATGAACAGACATTGAGCAGTGAGGATAAGATGATTGGGATAATATTAGCAGATGGGGAGGAGAGGCTGGGGGCTGTGAGGAGGGAATGGGGAGAAGGGGAGATGAAGCATAATGGCAGATGAGGAGGAGGGCGGGGAAGGGGAACCTGTGTGTGGGAAAGAGGGGAAGAGAGCAAAGGAGAATGAAGGGAAGTGGAGAGATGAATGAGGGAGATACGGAGTGAACCTGGATCTGATAAGAGAGAATATACAGTGCGTACAGTAGTGATTGTAGTAGTAGTAGTGGTCGTAGTACTAGTAGTAGTAGTAATAGTAGAGAGAGAGAGAGAGAGAGAGAGAGAGAGAGAGAGAGAGAGAGAGAGAGAGAGAGAGAGAGAATTTCACCTTAGGCATTTACGTAGCTAGGAAGGACACCTCATTCTGGAGATGTCAGATATAACCTTCCCATTTCCCATCCACTTAAAGAGATATATCGTTAATAAAAAGGAAAAGAAGAAAGAAAAAAATCGTCTCGAAGGAGGAAAAACATACCAACTCTATCGTACCGGTGAATCCGGTATTTTTAAAATGAGAAAAAGACATTAATATCATACAAAGAAGTCTACAAAGAAGTGAATAAAATCGTTTGATGATGGCTGAAATATAGCCTAAAAAACGTTATATTGAAAAGAGGGTATTTGCTGATAGTTTGTTTTTGCATAAACGAATAATTAATGCATATAAATCTCTATCCTTCTGTTAACCTGTCTAGAATGTCTTCGTCTATCTGTTTCTGTCTACTGTACACACACACACACACACACACACACACACACACACACACACACACACACACACACACACACACACACACACACACACACACACACACACACACACACACACACCTCACTCCCATCCCTTCTCTCGTGTTTTTAAATCCTGTCACAATATTTTTTTATACACCTCACACATATGGACAAATCCTCTCATTCTTCACCAGAGCCATGGAACCTTTTGTCGTCAGGTCGTTCCTCCATATGGCCCTCCTTATTTACGCCTCTTCCTGTCCCGCCTCAGAGGGTTAAAGCATCGGAGGGAGGGAGGACATACAGCCAAAGAAACAACCATCTTCCCAGTTCCGTCTGAAGAAAATTTACAACAGGCGAAATACAATGAAAAACCCCTGTCTCCTCCAGTACGTGTTTCAGATGCTTCGCTTTTTCCGCTATGTATTCGTCAGGCTTTGGGGAGATACTTGTGTCACTGTGTTTTTCATTTTCAATAGTCTTAAAAGATGATTGTATAGAACACAGGATGAATATCAAACAGTAAGGGAATCAGTAAAAACTATATCTAACCCCTTCAGGTCAAAGATATTCCCTCTAACCTTAAGAAAATCGTCTGGAGGTAGCAAGAATAAAATTAAGTGTTATCATAGTACCGAAGGGATTAAAGACGCCCAGAATCAACTCCTCCTTAGCCGTCATTATTATTTTTTTTTTTCACGGTGTATGGCATGTTATAATTTTCTTGTCTGTAAATTGCGTGGTCTGAGTCGATGTAAAGCGGGTGTAAATAATATATAGTGTTATGGTGTAAAAGTGTGGTAATGTGTTGATGTGGTAGTATGGTTGCATGGGTGAGTGATGGTCGGGTGTAGTGGTTGTGTGGTGGTGTGTTGTTGTGGTGGTGGGGTGTGGTGACAGGGTGGTTGGACAGTGTTATGGTTGTGTGGTTGTGTGGTAGTATGGATGTGTGGCATTGTGGAAAAGTAATGCTGTGGTAGCTTGATGATGTGGTGTGGTAGTATGGCAGTGTTGTGGTGGGATGGTGTGATGTGGCGGTGTGTTGGTGTGGTGTGGTAGTGGGATAGTGTGGTGGTATGGTAGTGTGATGGTATGATAGTGTGGTGGCGTGGTAGTGTTGTGGTATTTTAGTGTTGTCTGCTTGTATGGTGGTGTGGTAGTGTGATGGTGAAGCTCAGTGGTGCTGTGGTGCTGTAGCAGTGTGGTGTTATGATAGAGAGGTGTTGTGTTACCATGGTGATGTGGTAGTACGGCAGTGTGATGGTGTGGCATTGTGATGGTCTGGTAGTGTAATTGTGTGATAGTATAGTGGCATCACAGTGTGGTGGTGCGATGCTGTGGAAGTGTGGTGGTATGGTGTGGTAGCTCAGGTGTGTGATAATATATTAGTGTGGTGATGTGGTGGTGGTGGTGAGGTGGAATAAATGGAGTGGTAGTGTGGTAACATGAAGGTACGGTTGTGTGGTTGTGTGATAATATTGTAGTGTGGCAGTTTTGTGTTATGATGGTGTGGTAGTGTGCTGGTGTAGTAGTGTGGTAGTGTGATGATGTGTAAGAGTGGTGGTGTGGTAGTGTGTTAGTTGAGTGATGTAGTTGTGTGGTGGTGTGGTAGCGAGATGGTGTGTTAATGTGATGATGTGATGTGGTAGTGTGTTAGTGAGGTGGTATGGTGTTGAGGTAGTGTGGTAGTGAGGTGTTGTGGTACTTTGCTGATGTGGTGGTGTGGCAGCGTGGTATTGTGGTGATGTAGTACCGTGATGGTGTGGTAGTGTGGTGTCGTGGCAGTATAATGGTGTGGCAGTGTGGTTGTGTGGTAATGTGGTAGTACGATAGTGTGGTGGTGTGGAGGCGCAGTTGTGTGATAGTATGTTAGTGTGGTGATCTGGTTGTGGAAGTGATGTGGTGGCTGATGTAGTGCAGTAACGTGATGTTGTGGTAGTGTGGTGGTGCTGTAGCGTGGCAGTGTTGTAATATCGTGGTTTGGTGGTGGTGTACTGTGGCATTGTTGTAACATGATGGTGTGGTAATGTGGTGGTGTGGCAGTATGGTGGTGTGTTGATGTGGTAGTGTGGTGGTGTGGCAGTGTGGTGGTTTGGTGGTGGTGGTGTGGTAATGTGGTGGTGTGCTGATGTGGTAGTGTGGTGGTGGTAGTGTGGTGGTGTGCTGATGTGGTGGTGTGCTGATGTGGTAGTGTGGTGTGGCAGTGTGGTGGTGGTGGTGTGGTAATTTGGTGGTGTGGCAGTATGGTGGTGTGCTGATGTGGCAGTGTGGTGGTGTGGCAGTGTGGTGGTGGTGGTGTGGGAGTGTGGTGGTGTGATGATGTGGTAGTGTGGTGATGTGGTGGTGTGACAGTATGGTGGTGTGGCAGTATGGTGGTGTGGTGATGTGGTGGTGTGATGATGTGGTAGTATGGTGATGTGGTAGTATGGTGGTGTGGTGGTGTGGCAGTATGGTGGTGTGGCAGTGTGGTGCTGTGGCAGTGTGGTGATGTGGTGGTGTAGTAGTGTGGTGGTGTGGTAGTATGGTGGTGTGGTAGTATGGTGGTGTGGTAGTGTGATGGTGTGGTAGTGTGATGGTGTGGTAGTGTGATGGTGTGGTAGTGTGATGGTTTGGCAGTGTGGTGATGTGGCAGTGTATAGTGTGGTGATGTGGTAGTGTGGTGGTAGTGTGGTGATGTGGTAGTGTGGTGGTGTGGCAGTATGGTGATATGGCAGTATGGTGATATGGCAGTATGGTAGTATGGTGATGTGGCAGTGTGGCAGTGTGGTGGTGTGGCAGTGTGGTGGTGTGGCAGTATGGTGGTGTGGTGACGTGGTAGTGTGGTGATGTGGCAGTGTGGTGATGTGGTTGTGTGGTGATGTTGGTGGTGTGGTGATGTGGTAGTGTGGTGATGTGGTGGTGTGGCAGTGTGGTGATGTGGTTGTGTGGTGATGTGATAGTGTGGTGATGTGGTCGTGTGGGGGTGTGACAATGTGGTGGTGTGGCAGTATGGTGGTGTGGTGATGTGGTGGTGTGGCAGTACGGTAGCTCTTAGGGTAACTAGCTGCCTTACTCTTTTTTTTTGCTCCACAGGGAAATTTACGGATCATTAACTAAAACCCAACTTGACATCTCATGTGTGGGGGGGGGGGAGTTGTTGGGGGATAGATAAATGTATTGTGTATTTGTGTTTATGCAAAAGCCAGTGTATAAATGTTGTAAAATATGTATAAATTTGTAACTCATAATGTGTGTGTGTGTGTGTGTGTGTGTGTGTGTGTGTGTGTGTGTGTGTGTGTGTGTGTGTACACAATGTCACTTTCATTAACGCCACTGAATGTGTTTGTTTATGCCTCTATTCGTATAATATTAAGGTGTTTATGTGTTTGCTGTGGTTCCTGCTTGTTGTTCCGCGCGCGCGTGCGTGTGTGTGTGTGTGTGTGTGTGTGTGTGTGTGTGTGTGTGTGTGTGTGTGTGTGTGTTATTTTTTCATTCTCTGTTCTACGTCATCTTACATAGCCTACTAGAGAAGTAAATGAGTATCTCGCGCACACACACACACACACACACACACACACACACACACACACACACACACACACACACACACGCCAAACATAGAGGGTCATTGGGCAAACTTTGAAAACACTTGTAAGAGACAGTTTGCAGACGCTTAGAAAACTTGCCTCCGTCTCCCAGCAACTGCACTACGGTTCTCATAAAGCCCTTCAGAGCGAGAGGGTGTTTCCTGAAAGCTGTGTGTAGGCTGAATAAAGTCCCTCTGTGCTATAACTCTCTCTCTCTCTCTCTCTCTCTCTCTCTCTCTCTCTCTCTCGTGTGTGTGTGTGTGTGTGTGGCTGTCTGTGTGAGTGCGTGTAACATCATAATCTGGCTCCTACTGTAGTATTACCATGAACTGTCTCGTGACCAAACGACACAGGTGACTTTCAAACGTGGCCAAGCATTCAGCCACACCCCACACCCAGACCCCATAGGACCTCACACACCCAACCCCACCCCCCGTCCTTCCGTATCGGCATTCTATTACTACTTATTCTCCCGCCCACATTTTGCTTCTATCTTCATACATTTGTTTCCATGTACACACACACACACACACACACACACACACACACACACACACACACACACACACACACACACACACACACGCTTGCGCGCGTGCAATTGCTTTATTACCTATGGATGGTGTATATAAAATTAGATGAGGCAAAACTGGTCTTTCAGCACTTTTTTTTTTTTTTTCCACTTCTTACCTTCCAACTGACAGAGTCAGAGGAGGGTGTTGTTATCACTGGGATCAATAGGTGTCCGTCTGTAGAGTTGGGCGGCAGGGTGACTAGCCGGGCTTAGAGATTTCGTTTCCAGGCCAGAATTCAGAAAGTATTCACTTTACTGTTGAGTCATGAAATTTCACATAGTCATGCGTCTTGTAGTGAACTGATACCTTTTGATAGGTAAAATGCTATCTTAATTTTTTTTTTTTTTTTTTTTAAATAATGAAAAAGTAAAAAAGAGGCAGTGCTACGCTGTTGCAACCTTCACCTGATCAAGCATATACCCCCCACCTCCCAGCACACCTAACCAAGTGCACAACGGCCCTCATCCCCCCCCCCTAATCTTTTCTTTTAAATGTGGGCGTAAGGAGAACGTCTTGAGGACACAACCTGGGCCCTTCAGAGTCCTTGTGCAGGCCACATTGAAAACTCTGGAAAACTTGTTTTACTTTTCCATTAGTTAAAAAAAAAAAAAATCTACTTAAGACACAGCATTCTACCTATTAAAAGGCACCAGTTCACTATAAGGCACATAACTATGTGAATCTCATGGCTCTACAGTGAATACTTCCTGCATTCTTGCCTGGAAACAAAATCTCTCCGCCCAGCCAGCCGCCTTGCTGTCTTGCTGCCCAGCGCTACGGATGGATACCTATTGATCCCCATGATAACAACACCATCCTCTGACTTTTTCAGGTGGAGGGTAAAGATAATTTTTCAAGAGATTTCAATGCGACCTGTGCAAGGAATCTGAAGGGCCCAGGTTCTGTATCCTCAAGTCTTTCTCCTTACGCCCACCCTTGAAAGAAAAGATTGGGGTGGGAGTGAGGGCCGTTATGCACTTGGTTAGGTGTGGTGGTAGGTATGGGATATGTGCTTGGTCAGGTGGAGAGTTGCAACGGCGTAACTTTGCTTATATCTGACCTAGAAATATATTCTTTTCGCTATATTATTAGGACCAATTATACAACAAAAATTACGTTAACTCAGCATGCATGACGAAGTAAAGAACTTAAGGTAATGTAAGTGTACACGGGCAGGATAGATACATAGTGTCGTCATGTGTCCGGCGGTGGAAATGGAGTCAAGAGCTTCCTAAATTGAGAAAATGGAGGGCCACTTTTTGGATCCGCTTCATCGGGTAACAAACGCTTTAAATTTGTTTGTACTAATGTACGCCATCTACGACATCCAGTAACGGGCAGCTGAGATTTGCGCATCAACCCTCGGTCGCGGATTCCCGTTGTAATGACTGAAGTGTATTATTTCATCTTAAACCATGAGAATTCCCTATGTCACTAACCAAGGAAAAACTGCCAATCTTCACCAGATTATTTAATTTTCGACATCAAAGTCGGTCTACTAAACTCCGTTCATTTTATGTGCCCTCTGTGTCACTAAAAGGAAGGGAGAAATTATAACAACATTATTTTAGTCACTGCTACAAGGAAGAGAGGCTGCATTATAGTCAAAGAAAATAAAGAAATGGTGGACTGAGTCTACCATCTCGGTTTGGGGATGGTTATTATTCTTTCCTTCCTTAAATATCGATAAGCTTTATTTTACATCCATTTCATGTATTTGTCTATCAAAACAAAAAAAACAGTGTTATGAGAAACATGTAACGATCCTTCATTGAGAAATTTTTGCACGACACGGCTTAAGATCGTACGTTAGGATTATAAACAATAACAAACTCACGTGTGTCTACTGCCCCGATGGACCTAGTGTATAAAGATCATGGAAAACCGTTGCAGGGAATAGTGGACAGTGCCTAGACTGAAGTATTTCCTGAAGTTTAGAGGAATACGCTGTTCAGGGTACACCACCGGCGTGTTGTTTTGAGTTTTTGTACGGTATTTTGGAGCCCTCGGCATCGTCGGATTTCGGCCGGCGGTCTCGTCTTTGCACGATTTCGGCTTTAAACATTGTACAAGTTTCATATGAAAAACTTTGTAGATTTTCTTTAGCATTTTGGAGATGAATCATTGTTCTTTTAGAAAGCTAAATTATATGGGTTTCCAACAAAATGTGCACCAAGAGACTTGTAAATACCCAGGTTCAAATCCTCGCCGGGGCAGGGAACAGTTTAAGGATTTGAATTTCATGTAAATCAGACGTTACTGATCTACCAGAAGACCCGCCGATATGTCGTAAAAATACCCCCGCTAATACCAATACACCAGTCCTGTATGAGACAGCCCTAGCATGTATTCAATATGGACGGTGGGTGTTAGCGCCGAAGTGGTGACATGTAGAGAGGTGTATGATATGTAGGAGGACTACTGGGCCTTGGGACCAGGCTGTGAAGCCTATGCCCAGAGTCGAGCACATAAAAAAAAAAAAAAAAAAAATGTGATGAATGCTGTCACACCCGGTGTGCTTTCACGAAATCTATAGTAACGTTTTCCTGCATTTATCGCACTAAAGCATATCAAGGAAATTAGTATAACTACTAATGAATAATATCATGAAGAACCTACGTACGGTATATCATTAAATATCACGGGAGAGATTTTTAAAGATAGGCGATTTCTGTGGTCTCGGCATGAGTAGCCCGACTTCCATATTGAACTAGCTGGCGATCAGTGGCAATCTTGAGTTAGTGACGGTGGGAATTGATGCAGCCAAGAGTGAGTCACAGGAGCATGAGTTCAGTCAGGACGACCTCATAAAATTAAAATAATAATAATAATTAAATGAGAAATTATTAAAAAATGTAAAATAAAAATTGGAATGTTGTGAAGAAAATGTATGGATGGAGAGAAATGGACTGTGATGACGTGTGTGTGTGTGTGTGTGTGTGTGTGTTAAATATATAATGGCCTATATAATCACAGTCACTCTATAGTCCGGGCTCTATATTAAGTTCACAGGCTTCATCAACCCCCCTAAATAATGCCAACACGGGGACATTATCATTTTATAATACGTTCAGGTCCCATAAATGTTCCAGTTATTCTCGGCTGTACACGTACACTGTCCTCGTGGTTATTGCAAATTAAGTCCATTAATTAGGCCCCGCTGGATGATAATTTAGAGCTGCCTGAACAGAGAACGAGCCGGCAGTACCATCAATATGCCGAGTTACTGGGTTGGGTTGCCGACTGTCGGGTTAGGCCGGCGACAAGCGAGGCGAACAAAAGATTATAACTTGTGCCAGCTGCCCTTGCAACACACGTGCATGTACACTGACACAATACCTACACATATTCTGATAGTTCTCTCTCTCTCTCTCTCTCTCTCTCTCTCTCTCATTCTTTCTTCCCCCCCTTTCTCCTAATTCTTCCCTCTCCACCTCCCTACCCTCTCCCTATCCTGGGCTCCAAACTCCCCTTCCCTCTTCTCTAAGCCCCCCAGAGGACCTTCCACTTCTTCGTAAGGAAACAAGACCATGAATTTTTTATCCCCATTTCACTTCAATTCGGCTCTGTCACGTAAAAATAGCCCAGTCGTTTGTTCCAGCGACGTAAACCCTGTGTGCCCCAACCTTCCACCCCGCCGCCTCTCTCCTTACTGCTCTCTCTGCCTTCTTTATTCTCTCTGTCGCATTCTTCTTCCTTTGTTATTGTTTTTATGTTCTGTCTGTCTGTCTGTCTGTCTGTCTGTCTGTCTGTCTCTCTCTCTCTCTCTCTCTCTCTCTCTCTTAACCCCTTTCCTACTCCTTAACTCCTCCCATCTCCTCATGATTCTCAGCTATTCCTTTCATTCTCTCCCTCTTTTTCCTTACTACTCTCGTTCCCTCTTCTCTGCTTTCTTTCCCTCTTCCATCGTCCTTCTTAATCTCCTCGTCCTTCTTCTCTCCCTCCTCCATCTTTTCCGCAGCCTATCCCCCATCTTTCTTGTCTCATTCCCTGCACACTCTCCCTCCTCTTCTCCTTCGTCTCTTTTTTCCCTTCTCTCATTTCTCTCCCCTCTTCCTCCCTCCCTAACTCTGTCCTTGTGCTTCTCTTCTGTGTCCCTTTACTCCTTTCCCCTCACCATCATTATGTTTTGCTTCCTTCCTCACCTTTCCATCATTCTCCGTCCCTCTCCTCCTCCTCTTCTCGCCTCTCTCATTCCTCTTTCCGTCCTTCACTGCTGCCATCTTCCTCTCCAAAACATCTTTCCCTTCTCCTTCCCCTCCATTCCTCTCTCCCTCCTCCCCTGTCTCCTCCCCACCCTGCCCGTCCTCCGGAATCCCACTTCCAGCTAAGCACATGCATAATCCTGCCAGGGTGAGCACATCTAAGGCTCCGTCGCCAGAATTGGTGATACTGATAAGAAATCGAGTTTATTTCCTTGCTGGCTGTCGCTTTGCTCTCCTTGCGTCGCCTTGAGCTCTCACGGGAAGCTGGTAAATATTGACGTTGAGAAAAGTTTTGATGTGAGTTGAGATATGGCGCTAGTGTGAGCAGTACTAGTCTATCCTTGCACGTGTGTAAATGCTGAGTATTGGAAACGTTTTGATATTCGGAAATTGATATGGATTGTTACATTAGTCTTCAGAATTGTGCAAATGTTGACTTTGAGGAACATCATGAGGGTTTCAGAGACAACTTACTGTCAGTATTTTTCTTGCAGCGGTGTTACGATATATATCTATATATATATATATATATATATATATATATATATATATATATATATATATATATATATATATATATATATATATATATATATATTTTTATGTGTCCGACTCTGGGCAAAGGCTTCAGGGCCTATATCTTGGGGGCAGTAGCCTATCCCAAGGCCCAGTAGTCCTCCTACACCTTCACATGTCACCACTTCGGCGCTAACACCTACCGTCCATATTGAATACATGCTAGGGCTGTCTCATACAGGACTGGTGTATTGGTATTAGCGGGGGTATTTTTACAACATGTCGGCGGGTCATCTGGTAGATCAGGAAAGTCTGCTTTTAATGAAATTCAAATCCTTAAACTGTCCCCTGCCCCAGCCAGGATACTATCTATCTATCTATCCATCTATCTGTCTGTCTGTATCTATCTATCTATCCATCTATCTGTGTCTTTATCTGTCTGTCTATCCATCTATCTGTCTGTCTGTATCTATCTGTCTGTCTGTCTGTCTGTCTGTCTCTCTCTCTCTCTCTCTCTCTCTCTCTCTCTCTCTCTCTCTCTCTTTATCTGTCTATCTATCTCTCTCTCTCTCTCTCTCTCTCTCTCTCTCTCTTATATATATATAGATATATATATATATATATATATATATATATATATATATAGATATATATATACGGTATATAAAACACACACACACACACAATCATGCCAGTAATCGCACGCGTTGTAAGCAACTGTGAACGCGCTTATGACACAGGGTGAGTTCAGATCAAACGTTCCGTCTCACCTGCTGTTTAGTGTATACTGTTTACAGGACAACACGGATCTTGTTTAATCTAAATAGGATACGTGAACTATACCAGAGACAAACTAGGAGGTGTCATACATTTACCTACAAGTGTTGCCTCTCTAGTACTGCTTAATTCAGCTGCCTCCAGATGATTTTATTCGGCTTCAAAAAGACGTCCTGTAGTGAAGGGTTAATGCCTTTCAAATTCGAAAAGTGTTCCTAAGTTGAGTAATGTAAATTTGTGGTAACAAGGACTGAATGCAAATCGTGAACTCTGAATGGAGCTGGTTTATTTTTGACTGAAGTTGCTACACATGAGATTTTGCACAGGTATTGTCAGTTGTACTGTCCTTCGCCTACAGGCTCATGTTCGTGAAGCTCATAGGCACATATCTGACAGCTCCCTCCGTTTTCAACGTTTGAAAATGCTCCCGAACGAACATATTCCTTCTGCTGAGCGGTAATGGGTTAACTTATTTGTGCGAGACAATGATATACCACAAATGTGAAGTTTATAGTAAGAGACTTTTTTGTTTTTTATCTGGGAATGATGCGGATGATGACGACGATGAGGATGAGGATCGTTGTTGTTTTTGTTGTTGTTTTGTTCTCTGGCTCATCTGGGCGTGAACTCGATGGACTGCAGGCTAAAACTGCCCTTCTTTTACAGCCCACCGTCCTCTTTTCACGATTAGGAAAGTAGTTGGTGGACGCTTTTATCAGTGAGCTTCCTGGTTGTATAAGTGCCACCTCGTGAAGGCGTCCCTCACCCGAGTTGGTGATTAGGATGACACTGATAGGAGCAGGATAATGTTATGGTGTTTTGTTATTGTTTAGGATAATATGAATAATGTTGTTGTTGATGATGATGATGGTGATGATAACAGACAGGGTACCCAGTTAGTTTTTTTTTTTTTTTTTTTTAAATCACTGAAATCAGTTGAGTAATTGTAGTAGTAGTCGTTGTTGTAGTTGTTGTTTGACCCCAGTCTGCTTTGTCGAGCAGACCCGCCAACCCCTATGAGGATGAGTTGATAATTTCGAAAGTTTGAACGATGAACTGTTGGATGTACAATGGGTCACAAACGTATCGGTGCACAATATGCGTGAAACATTTGGGAACACAAACGAAGGTCACTGAAATATTAGTGTCCTACCTACCAGACGCTGGTAGCCCTGATGTCGAGAGGTGCTATATTTCGCCAACTAGCAATATCCTCTTACAAATATAAAGCAAATGTTATGTTTATATAAACAGACATTGTTCATACACAGTGAGACGTTGGTAACCATCAGCAGTTGATCGAATGTTTCTGTAGGCACCGATACTTTTGTGACCCACATTACAAACTGTTTCACTGGGCACTCTGTTGGTAAATTCATTCACTTAACATAAATTTTCATCTTCTGCAGCTTATTTCTTGTAGCTCAGTGGCAAAGACAATACTGTGGCTCTACATCTTTCCTGTAGAACTTCGTGACCTAGCCTCATCTTCTACTGTTAATCTATTGCTATAACTCATCATCCAAGATGGGGGAATGGCAGTTTTAGGCCAAGATAAAGTTAACAGTATTGTTTCTCTACCTCTGTTCTTTGTTAATCTTTGTTTCTGGATCTTACCCGCCCTATTAATGGTAGTGTAAGGTGGTTGTGGTTGTGGTGGTGGTGGTGGTGGTGAGGCGATGATGATGGTAATGGCGTTGGTGGTGATGATTATGACAAGAGACTAGTAATATAAAGCTATTTTCATCCATAGCATTATTGACACTTAGACTCCTGTGACTCCATTTCTGGTAAATAAAATTGTCTAACGTTAACAGGGATAGACAACTAGAACTCAATGTCTTCTGAATAAACTAGTCTGGCATTAAGTAAAATAAAATACGAGATACTTCTAACCATGAGAGAGAGAGAGAGAGAGTACTAATTTTCGTTTTCTCTTCCACAGGTGAGTACTGCTTCATCTTACCTGTCGCTGGTGTCGTCGTGGTATGTACTAAAGTTATTTAGACTCCCTTTGCACCTCTTCCATAGCGCCTTTTTTTTTTTTTTTTTTTTTTTTTTTTTTTGATATGCCTGGTTAATATCCTTTAGTACGTAATTTTTTCAGGGTATAATGTTATTAGATGGATTTACGTAACATAGGACAGTAAGGTGTAATAAAAAAAATAGATCACTTAAGAAAAGGTGTTAGGGAGCTTCCTTACGCGACAAGAATACGGGCCTATGAGCATCATGGTGTGTCCTGGGGTGGCTTAGAGAGGAAGGAGAAGTAACCCAAGATATAAAAAGTCTAGTTTTCTTTAAAAGTTTTCTCAGACCTCTTCCTGATTGATTTGTTTCTGTACAGTACAGTATACGCCACGATGATAGACTTTTCTGTGGAATTGATGCAGTGTGTGAAATTTATGTACTGTATGATTTATGCAGTGTGTGTTGGTATTTAAGAGATCTGAAGAGTATGAGAGAATTTGGATAAGTAATAATAAAGACAAAGAAAAGGAAGATAAAAGATATACTAAGACTCCCAAGCTAGCGAGACACAAGTGGAAGGACAAGTGACTGGATACGATGGAGGGTGGCGTGTCGTGGTAGGAGGGGTTGTTACTGAAGAGGGATAGAGATACCGTCAAGTTATATACGTGTAGTATGGAGAAGGGCAAGAGGTAGACCAAGACTCAGACGCAGGAACTGGGTGATAGACTGCATGAAGGGGGAGGATTTGTCATGGGAGGAGGGGTCGCTACTGAGTAGGGATAGAAACTTGTAAGGATTCTCTCTCTCTCTCTCTCTCTCTCTCTCTCTCTCTCTCTCTCACCAATGGCTTGTAGGAGAAAGAAGATTGTCAGCTTCACCCTTCTGCATCACCTCCATCTTCTTCTCCTCCTCCTCCTCCTCGTCTTCGTCCCCATCCTTTCCTCGTCATCCTCCCTTCCCGTTCCTCACTGCCTATATATCCCTCTCTTCCTCTCCTATACCTCCTTTCCCTCCCACTTTCTCTGCCCTTCTTTCCCTCCGCCTTTCCATTCCCTCATTCTCCTCCTTCTCTCCCTGTCCCTTTTTCGCTTTCTTTCATGTACCTTTCGTCCTTTTTTCCCCCTTACTTCTCTGTCCATCTTCCAATTTTTCGTCCCTTTTCCCTTCGTCTCTTACTCTCCTCATACTCTCCTCTTCCTCATTCTCTCTCTATTCCCACCGTTCTTCCTTTTTCCTCCTCTTCGCCTCTCTCTCTCTCTCTCTCTCTCTCTCTCTCTCTCTCTCTCTCTCTCCCTTTCCTCATCCTCGCCAGACCCCCATCTTCCCCATCATCTTCCACACTCTTTTCCTCACTCTTTCCCTCCAACCCCTGTTTCTTATTCTCTCCCTTGACTCTTTTTTCACCCTCACTCACCTCAGCCACTTTCCCTGCCTCCTCCTCCTCCTCCTCTTCTGTATAGAGTAACAACTGTGTGATTGATGTTACACCAGTGAAATAGTTTTTGCACTACAAACCGTTGTTCACTGAGTGAAGCTAGGTGTTTATTTTGATTTCTCCCCAACATTCCATTGTTATTTTCTTGTTTCCTTTTTTCTCCCAGTGAATCAGTTTATGGTGAACTTCCACAATACATGGTGAGCTAGATCATACCATAGCAAGTAGATTTTCTTTTCATTTTACACAGTTCATGGTAAGTTAGGTTGTACCATAGCAAGCAGATTTTCTGTTCTTTTTACACTGGTAAAAGAATTCATGTAGGTTGGATTGTGCCATTGCAGGTAGATTTTCTATTCTTTTTATACTGGTAAAGGAAGATAATATATAAAACGTAAGTGAATCTCCCTAGAAATTCAATATTTCATATATAGAGTAAATTGACCATTTGTAACAACGTCCATTAACCAGTTGTATATTATTTTTTATTTGTGTGGGATTGTGGAAATATTGCTGCAAAATGCCATCTAACCTGAAGGTCTGCCAGGAGTGTACTGGTCGCTTTGCGGCTCAGTATTTTTCGAATTACTTTTCGACGCCTGTGTGCAAACTATGCATCTTGAGAAGAGATCTAGAAAATGGTTTAGCTGAATCGCAGAGAAATTACAGGGAACTCTAGGCAGAGTTTGAGACACTGAAAAAGTTTGTAGTGGCAAATGTAGGAGTCAGCAACAGCACGCGAGAAGGAAGAAGCGTACAAACTGAGCTCATACAAGCCCCCGCCCATCAGGCAGTTACAAATAATAGTGTATCAGTATCTTCCTCACTCAGCGATTCAGTACGTTCCTCGCAAAGCGAGGTCCCCTTTACTATGGTAAGAAATGGCGCAAAACCCGGAAAAGATACGAGGAAGCATCTTCCCATAACTACGTATAATCGCTACCAGATCCTTGCCGAAGCAGTTAATGAGACAAAAGAAACAAGGCTTATTGGGGACTCTATCGTAAGCAGTCAGCTGGAGGAATTTTGTGGATGCGCCTCCATCAGCAGAAAGAGGTACTGTTTTCCAGGAGGTGGACTATGTGATATCACAGAAGCCTGCGATGAGGTCACAAAAGACGCAAATGATCAAACTCTATACGTTATCCATGTTGGTACAAATGATCTGAAGCACAATAGATCAGAGGAATTGCTAGCAAAGTATCATGAAATGATCAAACGATTCAAAACTAAGTCCACCAATGTGATAATATCTGGTATACTCTCAAGGATCAAGGGAGAAAATAGTTTCTATGATAAGGCCTTCAGCACAAATAACCGGCTCAAATCTCTCTGCACGCAAGAGGGATTCGACTTTGTCAATCTGTGGGACCAGTTTTATGAGCAACATACTCTATTCCAGAAAGATGGTCTCCATTTGAACTCAGTAGGAGCGGCATGGCTAGGTAGACTTTTACACGATAAAGTCGCCCTCTTCAGATAAAAAAACACGGCACGTCCAGGAACAGTAACCTTAACATAAATACCCACAATGTCAGATCACCAACTGTTTGGAACAGAATTAGAGTCTGCTGTGTTAACGCACGTAGTCTACGTAACAAGTTTGAGGATTTAGAATCTCTAATTTACCTACAAAATTATGACATCATTGGCATCACAGAGTCCTGGATTAACACATCTGACCGTGCCTTTCTAGCAGAATACTCATTAACCCTTTAAACGTGGAGCGTCGTGTTTGCGACGCTCGGCGAAAAGGACATAACGGCGGAGTGTCGCGTTTGCGATTCTAGTAAATTTTGAATAACCGCGGGCAAGCAGGCTCCAGCTGGTATTGTCTATCAGTAGCACCACCCTTTAGCTACAATTAGCATACTTTATCTTTGTACTACTGACCTCCGTTGTTGCCAAGTATCGCGTTTTTCCCCCCTCCCCCTCCCACCACGGCCCGACCAGTCTGGCTGTGATACATGGCAGCGCTCTGACTGCTCAGAACTGTAAATCTGCACTTTCCTCTCACAAGCAGTTTATGCTAATAGGAAACGCTTGTTTCCCCAGTTGTAACACTAGCTTTTTTTCGCACGGCTTGCCCCTGTTTAGCGTCAGTTTACCGCAGGCTTTCAAAGTGACATTATGGCGAGTTCTAGCTCTTCCGAGTCAGTGCAAGCGGCCGACAGGAACGAGAATAAAGTGACGGGCATAAGGCAGAATAAAAAGCGAGCCGCAGTGATCTTTTGGGAAGCAATATGATTGAAAATAATGTAGTATACGTGTTTTTAGCTGTGAAAATGGAAATGTTTGTTGAGTGACGGGAAGACCGCCGCCGCACTGCATGTCGGCCGTACGCTCCGTTGATTTTAGCCTTATTTTCAGTGCTTATTGTACAAATACGGATTCCAAACTACCTTTACGTTGTAGTATAAAGTTTACTGTGACAGAATGAGGCTGTGGTAGAGGGGAAACTGGGTTGCTGGATGTGAAAGTGAAGATTTGGTTACCCAACTTTGCAAGTCTCCACAAGTCCTTGGGTAGTCCACGAAGGCTCAACACCTGTCTCTGGAGAAAGCTGAATGTAAGTACTATCTGCCATACCAAGTATAATGTTCTAGGGTTAATCTCTGATTTTTGGCTAATATTTTCCTACAGGTACTCAAACCGCGATACAACCCCGCCACTCGGGGGAGGTCGACTGTTCACGGCTGCGTTTAAAGGGTTAACAGGGTACAATATTTTCAGCTGTGAGCGACCACATCGAGCTGGTGGCGGTGTTTTACTATATGTGAAAACTAGTCTCCATCCCCTTGTGCTATCCAAACCCAGTATTACCAACATAGATGCCAGTTATGTTCAGCTAAGTATTAATTTACACAAAATAAATATATGTCTCATCTATCGTCCTCCAGCACAGTCAACTGAGACAGATGAAAAACTTTATGATCAAATTGCGGAAATTTGTTGTCAAGAGGATAACGTAATTTTTGGAGACTTTAATCTACCAGTAACAAAGTGGGGTGAACCACTGACGGCACACTCAGGACAAGAGCTTTATACGAATCTTCAAGAAAGCGCCCTTTCCCAACACGTAGAATACCCAACGAGAGGAAACAATATCCTAGACATCATCTTGACTACAAATGATAACCTAGTCAACAACGTTGAAATAGGACCTGAGTTTAGTTCCAGTGATCATCGAACTATACAGTTTAATATTACTACTGAAAAAGTAAAAGAAACGGAGAGCAAAGAAAAGGTCCCAGATTATCGTAGAGCTAATTTCAGCAGGCTCCAAGCGCTACTTGCAACTGCAGATTGGAATCAAATGTCTGAAACCGATGACATAAACCAAGCATGGGAAATATTCACCAAAAAATTTAATGAAGTGGTAAAGTCATGTGTGCCACTATGTAACAGACGTCCAGCTGGAAATAGTAAACCAAAGTGGTGGTCCAGTGAAATAAAAAGTAACTTAATAGCCAAAAAACAGGCATACCATAAATATAAAGCTACACAAAATAATGATGATAAATTACAGTATGATAATCTACGCCGCATATCGAAAAGACTTATTAAACAAAGCAAAAGAGCACTGGAGATCCACATTGCTAATACGTGCAAATCAAATCCCAAAGAATTTTACAGTTACATTAGAAAGAAAAAGGTTATGACTACATCAATAGGTCCTCTAGAAACAAACAATGGCAAACACACTGAAAATGAGGTCGAAATGGCAAACATTCTTAACGATTACTTTGCGTCTGTTTTTACAGTAGAAAACACCATCAGAAACCTACTGTTACCCACAAACCAAGCAAATAGCACAGTCCTTAGTAACTATGCTATCCATAATAACGATATCCTTTCAGCCATAAATAGTACGAACATAAACAAAACCCCTGGCCCCAATAAAATATCACCGAGAATTCTCGAAGAAGCAAAACATGAGTTACTGCTGCCACTTTCTGTCTTATTCAATAAATCATTAAGTACTGGGAAAGTTCCACGCGAATGGAAACTAGCAAATGTAACACCAATTTTCAAAAAAGGAAATGAGTCGCACCCAGGAAATTACAGACCAATCAGCTTATCATCAGTGGTGTGCAAGTTAATGGAAAAAATCATAAGAGATAAAATAGTTAATTATCTAGAAGAAAATAATATAATTAAAGACTCGCAGCATGGATTCAGACATCGTCGTTCATGCTTAACTAACTTACTGGACTTCTTCCTTGATGTTTACAAATCATACAATGGCTCAAGAGCAGTAGATATAATTTACCTCGACTTTCAGAAAGCATTTGACACTGTCCCTCACAAGCGTCTCATGAGAAAAATAGAAGCACATGGAATAAAAGGAAAGATGCAAAAATGGTTACAAGACTGGCTTTCAGACCGAAAACAGCGAGTTGTGATAAACGGAAAGGAATCCAAATGGCGTAATGTGATCAGCGGCGTTCCCCAAGGCACAGTACTTGGACCAATACTTTTTATTATCTATATAAATGACATTGATGAGGGTCTAAATTGTAAAGTATCCAAATTTGCAGATGATACTAAAATAACCAGTAAAGTCACTTCAAAATTACAGTGGCAGCAGTTACAAAATGACTTTAATACTTTAGCAAGCTGGGCAGAAAAATGGCAAATGAAATTCAACACAGAAAAATGTAAAGTACTTCATATTGGAAGTAACAATGTCCATGCAAATTACAAAATGAACAATATTCAGTTATCAAGTACAGACAGTGAAAAGGATCTTGGTGTGATAATATCAAATGACCTAAAACCAAGCAAGCAGTGTACCGATGCGGTTAAAATTGCAAACAAGCTAGTGGGTTTTATAGGAAGAACTTTCGAGTTTAAATCAGAAAAAGTCATACTTGCCTTGTACAACTTGCTAGTGCGCCCCCATCTTGAGTATTGTGTGCAATTCTGGTCTCCGTACTACAGAAAGGACATTGAAAAATTAGAAAAAATTCAGTGAAGAATCACAAAAATGATACCACGACTTAGAAACAAACCATATGAGGAACGCCTTGAAGAACTTAAATTATTTAGACTAACGAAGCACAGGTTAAGAGGGGACCTTATTGAAGTTTTCAAAATCATGAAGGGATATGACAACTTAGACATGAATAAACATTTTGATATAGACCGGTCGAGTCAAACCAGAAGTAATGGCTGCAAAATCATGGGAAAGCGATTCCAATCCCACGAAGCAAAATACTTCTTCTTTAACAAAGTTGTAAATATCCCTCAGATACAGTGAACAGTATCTCAATTGAGACATTCAAAAACAAATTAGACAAGTATTTGCACGAGAATCCTCAGCTGACTCTTTTTCTGTCCGAATAACTTGCTTTTATAGCTATGGTACATGTAAGTTCATGCCCCTTTTGTCTACAAGACACCCCGTAAACACTGTACCCGTACATAGTGTTGCGTCACGATATTATACATTTTCAATTTATTCAGTGCAAACAAAGCAATATAAGCACAGATTAGGATCTGCACAGATAACCCTGAGTTAACGGTCACTACTCTTACTTTCGACCTGTGATGGGCTGTGGATCACTGAGGGTCCATGTTAGTCAAGTGACCACCATTGGGATTTTTTTTAATGTACCAGGGGTCATTGCTTCAGGATGAAACTTGTGTACTTGTCCCATATGGGAGAGTTCCCTGTCTCAGTGGAGTGAACGGAGCTAGGGCCTGATTGACTGCTGCCTACCTTAAAAGCGCCAGGCAAGGCTGCCGCACCACCCCTAAACATCCACACTGTGCAGTCCCCTTGTGTCTACAGGACACCCCGTAAACTTAACATAGCGTTACGTCACGTCATTATACGTTTTTCGATTTACCCAAAGCAAATGAGGTAATATATAGTAAGCACAGATTAGGATCTGCACAGATAACCCTGAGTTAATGGTCACTACTTTTACTTTCGACCTGTGATGGGATGTGGATCACTGAGGGTCCCTGTTAGTCAAGTGACCACCAACGGGATTTTTTTAATGTACCAGGGGTCACTGCTTCAGGATGAAACTTGTGTACTGTCCCACATGGGAGAGTTCCTTGTCTCAGTGGAGTGAATGGAGCTATTGCCTGATTGACTGCTGCCTACCTAAAAAGCGCCAGGGAAGGTTGCCGCACCACCCCTAAACATCCACTCTGTGCATTGCACATCCACACTGTGCACTGTGCAGTCCCCTTTTATCTAAGACACCCGTCTTATATATTTTTCAATCTCCCCAATGCAAAGAAAGCAATATAAGCACAGATTAGGATCTGCACAGGTAACCCTGAGTTAACGGTCACTACTCTTACTTTCGACCTGTGATGGGCTGTGGATCACTGAGTGTCCCTGTTAGTCAAGTGACCACCATCGGGATTTTTTTTAATGTACCAGGGGTCACTGCTTCAGGATGAAACTTGTGTACTTGTCCCACATGGGAGAGTTCCTTGTCTCAGTGGAGCAAACGAAGCTAGGGCCTGATTGACTGCTGCCTACCTTAAAAGCGCCAGGCAAGGCTGCCGCACCACCCCTAAACATCCACACTGTGCAGTGTGTAGCTTCCACGTTATGTCCACAGACTTCCCATTAACTCAATGTACCGGTTTTTAATGTCATGCCGTAACTATTATTTTATTTGTTTACTTTCTCTTTCAGGTTACTCTATCGGGTAGCTTATAGATAAAGTATTATAGAATGTGATTTTTCCTTTCCAGTGTTTCCTATAAAATTTCCATGTCAGTTTTTCCATGCTGCATGGTGGTTTTTCTCACTTTTTCCTGGAGGGTTTGGTGGTGGGGGGAGCCTTCTTGCTTTACTATCCTTATCCTTCAGCATGTAGAGTTAGATCTTGTGGTCATAGTTTTCTCTAATAAGCAGCCTCGAAAGGACCATAAGGTCTGTTGCTGTTTGCTTTCCTGTGTAATCCTGTGTAATCCTCCTCCTCCTCCTCCCTCCTGTTTTCCATTTCTTTCCTTTCCATTCCATTTCTTTCCTTTCCTTTCCTTTCCTTTCCTTTCCATTCCATTCCTTTCTTTCCTTTCCTTTCCTTTCTTGACGATGGAAGATGACCATTGTAGTGCTCTCCCTGTAAAAGTTGATTCTCTCACTCGCAGATGCTTGGTGTGGAAAAAAAAAAAAACACTGCAGATAAATAGATAGATAGATAGATAGATAGAGAGAGAGAGAGAGAGATAATGTACAGTATGTATGTACTCGTATGTATGAATGAAAACATGTACGGTATGTATATCTTAGGAAAAAGTGGCGATGAACAATTGTCATATTCCTAGCTTGTAAGATGAACCATGTCGCTCAGCTTGGTGAAATTTCGTATATTATTCAGGTTAACACAAGACGATTTCGTTCAACTGAGAGAGTCCGGGGATGAGGTTAGATTTATTTTTACTACCTACGGACGATTTTATTCAGTTTCAGATCTTTCATGCTGAAGAGGTTGATGAAGCGTACTTGTAATCCCTTCGTCTCTGAATATTTCCCCTAAGCTGAGGAAAATCGTCAGAAGGTGGAAGGAATTAACCTGTATTTAAACAGACTAAAGGGGTGAAAGGCAGTCTTGAGTAGTCCTTTCCTTGCTGGCCATACACTTAAGATTTATTTGAAGATTAACCCAAGATTAACGCAGTGTCCAGGCATCTCGAAATGATCGGATCTTGAATTTGGCTCTCTCTTGTATTTTGTTTTTCTCTTGGAGGGAACGATGATTGCGGGCTCCTGGCCTTTGGTTCCTTCTAGCATAAAAAAAAAAAAGATTTTCTTCAGTTGAGAGAAAACCACAACTTTAGAAATTCACGACCACGGCACGTTAAATTAATCTTTTGGTGGAAATAACAACAACAACAACAACATCAACAACAATGATAATGATTAAGATAATAATAATAATAATAATAATAATAATAATAATAATCGATCTATCTATTGCCAGACGCCTCAATCCCGTTTGGAGTGGCCACAAACAAATCGCCTCCAAGTCGCCCTGTCCCCCGCCATTTCACTGCCCTGCTCCCAACTCACACCCCCCGCTCTCATATACCTCTCCACCCCATCCCTCCATCTCATCCTCGGCCTCCCCCTCCCTCTTTCCCCCTCCACCTCACTCACATACACTCTCTTCGTCAGTCTTTCACCCTCCATCCTCTCCACATGGCCAAACCACCTCAGTGTGTTCCTCATAACGCTTCCTATCACATCCACATCCACACCACAACGCTCCTTTATATCCTCATTTGTCAGCCTGTCTCTCCATGTGACTCCACAGGCTCCTCTTAAATAACTCATTTCCACTGCTCTCACTCTTGACTTGTGTCCTTCCAACAACGTCCAAGCTTCACTTCCATACGTTAAAGTTGGTATCACAATACTGTCATGTAGTAACTTTTTCACTTCCATGCTCATTTCCCTGTTTCTTATCACTGCTTTCAAAGAACCAGCAACCTTTCTTCCCTGCTGTACCCTTTCAAGCACTTCACCCTCCAAACCTCCATCCTTACTCATCACACTACCCAAGTACTTAAACGTACTCACATTTTCCAATTCCTCACCATGCAACCTCGCTGTACGTTCACTGACTTCACCTCTCTGAAAGACCATCACTTTACTCTTCCCTACATAATAATAATAATAATAGTAATAATAATAATAGATCTCCCCGAAAAGTTGAAACCATTCATCTATTCAGTCTCAGAATTTTTACACTCAGGCTCCTGTGATACACTGTAAAATTAAATCGTCTGTTGCTGTCTGGAATTAAATACTAGAGTTGTCCCGGGTATGAGAGGGTTAATGGAGGTCGTTAGCAATCTACTTAGTATAGAAAATCACAAGGCTAAATTACAATCGTTTAGTGGTAACCAGAATAATGATACAAACACAGATAATAAAGGAATAAATACATGAATAGATAAATAATAAAGAAATGTGTTAAATAAATAAACAGATAAATAAATAAATAAGTTAAATAAAAATTGTTTCGAAAAAAAATTCTTTCGAAAAAAAATTACCGAAACCATTGTCCTATTCACAGCCTGCAAAATTTTGTCTTTCAGCCAGAGGATTTTTTCACTTCTCTTGCTGCTTCCAGGCGATTTTATTGAGCATTGTAAATGTGCCGTATTGAAGGGGTTGATGAAGGCTTAACCAAAACCCCACCTGTTAGAAGCCTCTCCTAAAATGAATAAAAAAAAAAAAAAAAACGAGAAAAACGCACAAAAGAAGACTTATGACTCTACCCATTTTACACTAACTTAGCCTAGATTTACTTTCCCACTTTGCAGCTTATTTCACGTAGTACTTAGCTCATGGGCAGAAAAGACAGACTCAGCATTGTCTTCATTACACATCTCCGCGACTAGCATCGTATTTTACTGTAATCTGTTATTATAACTAAGCATTCAAGATGGAGAGATGGAACGTTGAGGGCAGGTTAGAGTAAAAGTAGAATAGCCTAGATTAAATATACTAGAGTAGTTGAAGAATTTTTTTCAGGGGGGTGACATGATTTGGACTCAGATCAGTCTCCAAGACGAAGTAATTTTCTGTCGTGGGTCTTACTAACATTTTTATTCAAGAAAATTCACCAAAGAAAATTGATTCGTGGGACATTTTTAACTGACCTTTGGTTTAGAATTTAACCCATCTGTATTTAAAACAAAATTTATTAAAAATGTTTGAGGATACTGAGAATAAGGTAAGGAATACGTCACAGAATGGAAGAGGTTAAGCTGTATAAAAATTGTCAGTGGTTAGTAATTGTAATAAAATATATATTATCCTGATATAAAAACTATAACGGTAGATACTAAAATTGATATCGAATTCACAGTCCGTAACCTTCATCCTTTCTGCACAAGCATGTATTATTATTATAGTTATTATTTTTATTATTATTATTATTAAAATTCCAATTTTGTTTATCGTATGTCTGTTTATAACCTCTACTTAGCCGAAACGATGCATTACAGCTCAACAGTTTTTGAATCAACGTACACTTGGGGACAGGTTTTCCTGGTACACCTCACTATGAGTGAACGAATCCTGGCGTACCCTTACTGCACGGCGTGTACTTGTGTCTAGCCCCGCCCTCAAACCCCCTACCTCCCTCGCCACCCCCACCAAATGCCCACCACGACACACCGTCGATCTCGATACCGAATTAGTTTGTTTCGATGCATTACCGATGATGTGAGTACGAAGGATGTTTTTATAGGTATTGGAATGTCATACAGGTGTTGGATACATATTTGTGCTAAACGACTACTGCGTCCATTCATGCAGTAACACCAATGAAGAAGAATCCACGAGCGCAGTTTCCAAGCTCCTTGAAGCAGTGAGTCAGTCATCACATTACCAATATAGTGACATTAACAGGAGCAGTAATGATGTTAGCATACCAAAAATGCCTATCTATATTTTACACAGTAAGTACCCTGTAGTGAAGTATCACAACATAATCACATGAAGCTGGGTATTATCATATTCTGCCCGACCCACAAACACCTGGGTTTCGGAGGTGTTGTGGTCACTGTGGTAACTGAGAAGGCTTACACATCTACGCCACTCGTGATGAATCGCAGAGAGAACAATCTGGTGCTGCAATGTCGCATTGTCACTCTGCGTGACAATGGTCTCTCAGTACGAGCCATTGCTAGGGAAGTTGGTGTGTCTCCCACCACAGTTGCCAAGTGGATAAAGAGGTGGGAGGAGAGTGGCAACTTAGCCGACATGGGTAAGCTGTGAATTAATGCGACTGTGAAATGAAAACATAATATGTAGTTTTCTTTATATTTATTAACTAAAATGAAGCACATACTAATTTTGCTGTGTCAGTGGCTAATTACTACATTAATATTTGTAGGACTATAGAGATGAAAGTGTTCACTGGTATACTAAATGTATAAAGATTTCAGTTTTATGCTTTCTAGCTAGGCCAGGGGGTCCACGGAAAACAACCCCGGCAGAGGACGATCTCATTGTCGCGGCGGCTGAAGCTCAGCCCTTGACTAACGCGGTGGCCATTCGTGATTACCTTAGGCTGAAGGTTTCGGCGAGAACGGTACGACGCAGACTTCACGGTGTGGGGATTCACCACAGAACTCCAGCGAAAAAGGAGCTGTTGACGGAGCAGCACAAGGCGGGAAGGCTTGCGTTTGCTCAACGTCACGCTGAAAAGGGCATGAGTATTGGGGCCACGTCATCTTTACTGATGAGAAATGTTTCTCTTCCACTACACATGGCAGGATGCATTGTTGGCAGAGAAACAGTACACGGTATGATATTCATAATTATTGTTAACGTAAGTCTGCATTTCATTATAGTTTAATTCCGTGTTCATTCGTTATTATTATCTTGTGGAAGTGATGCACATATTGTTAAAGACCAAGGCATAAATACTGTTCTTACAGTAGTTAACAATAAATATGCATTTGACGTTAATAAGTGCATCATAAAATATACTGCCTTCTCAATAAAGAATCAAATATGTTTTCTCATTCAGATACGACCCCCGCAACATCGTTGAGGTGGCTCGATCCGGTCACGTCACCTGCAATGTGTGGGGCTGGGTGTCGTTGCATGGCATGGGTGATGTGTTCCGCATTGAGGGGACGTTTACAGCAGCAAAGTATGTTGAGCTGTTGCAGACCTCCTTCTTGCCTTCTCTTAGACAGAGGAATTTCCCTTTCCCAGCGGGGCCTTTCCTGTTCATGCATGACCGATGTCCTATTCATATGGCTCGTGTTGTTCAAGAATGGTTCGAAGGACAGAATAACCTTCACCTTCTTGAATGGCCGAGCAAAGGGGTGGACATGAATGTGATTGAGCATGTGTGGGCACAAATGGTGAACACCTGGAAGATGGGGCAGGAGAGAACACTCCAGCAACTCATGCAGCACATCAATGCCCAGTGGGAATTAAGCAGACGTAATCCTGAACAGATCCGGTCCTAGTAAATTCTTTACCCGAAATACTGCAGAATGTTATTGAAAGACAAGGAGGGTGGTCTAGGTATTAGTAAAATACTGTATATGGCAATATATGTTTTAGGTAAGTAATTACGTTGCCATAAATATACTTTCTTATCTCTAGTGATCACTACTTTTCTTTCTGTACTAAACTTAATTTACAAAGCGTGTTATCAGGGTGGTGAAAGTATTAGTGGAATTGTAAATATTTTTATGGGAATATGTTCTTTACCTAAACATTTACTTGTTTTTATCACCTCTAGTCATCACGACTATATTTTGTTTGGAATAAACATAAATTACAAAAAGTGTTGTTATACCCACGATTCCTTTCATATGTAAATCGATAGGTCCTTCTTACCAACAGATTTCCAAGATAATCGCATATGCTAATACCTGTATTAGCGTTATTATAACCCACGCCCCAAGTGTCTTGTGTGTATTTTTCTGTTTGGACTCTGGAGCTAAATACAACGGTAACTTAGCTTCATGTATAATTATTTCCTCCATTCTAGGATACATTAATATAGGTTAATTATATACTGTATGAAAGTATATATTGTGATACTAACATCTTTACTGGTCCTGTTACTGTCACTATATTGGTAATGTGATGACTGACTCACTGCTTCAAGGAGCTCGGTAACTGCGCTCGTGGATTCTTCTTCATTGGTGTTACTGCATGAATGGACGCAGTAGTCATTTAGCACCATTATGTATCCAACACCTGTATGACATTCCAATACCTATAAAAACATCCTTCGTACTCACATCATCGGTAATGCATCGAAACAAACTAATTCGGTATCGAGATCGACGGTGTGTCGTGGTGGGCATTTGGTGGGGGTGGCGAGGGAGATAGGGGGTTTGAGGGCGGGGCTAGACACAGGTACACGCCGTGCAGTAAGGGTACGCCAGGATTCATTCACTCATAGCGAGGTGTACCAGGAAAACCTGTCCCCAAGTGTACCTAAAATGCGCTAACTTAAAGAATTCGTAAAAAAAAAAAAAAAACATACAATCGGTCTCCTGTTTCCAAAAATGTTGTTCATCAACACACGTCCATATCTGAATTCGCGGTTTATGTGGCGGGACACCTGTGGAGTTTCGTCTCTGCACACAGACACACACACACACACAGAGTGATTGCGTTTCTATCTGTCCTCTGTGGAAATCGATTGGGGTGCATATAGCTGTGACAGGTGTAACTTTTTACTACGAATTTAAACGTTTTAAACATGTACAGTTGAGCAAGTAGAAAGTGCGAAAAAATATTGGGATATATGGAGACATCTGGCAGTTCCCTGAAGTATGTCCGCGTATCTTTATGAATGAATCGCTCAGAACCTAGAGCCTGTGTAAGGTGGAACGTGATTGGCTGAACTTTTGAGTGGTCGTGAAGCAAATATTCTCATCATATTGTACGTAAATCAAAGTTAATAACTAAATAAGTGACACAAGAGAATGTGTAGAGAATACTACAGTATTTAATGATCGAACATGGAGTATAATAGAGTAATAAGCGTCAGCAATCTGCAAAATGTAACTAGCAACATAGCACAGAAGAGCATGTCAGCTGGAAGTTTCGTTTATTCGTAATATACGAAGCAGTGTAAACGAAGTCTAGTGAATCAGATTAATAGATGTTGACCTCTAACGAAAAGAACCAGCAGTCCCTTCTTTAACCCCTTCGCTACGAGAGATCTGTCGTGGAAAATCGAAGGGAAGTATCAAGACTTATACAAAGATAAAACTGGCATACCGAACATGAAGGACCTAATGTTTCTCTATTTCACTACCAGACGTCCCTCTCGAAGAAAATCGTCTGGTATTGGCAGGAATAAAATGGGAAAAAAGGCGTCATTGTGGTGAAAGGGTTAAAGAATGTAATATTGGTTATTATGCTCTATGACACGTAATATGTTAATATGCATAGGCAGTAAATTACTGCTATTTTTTGTCTTACTGCCTTTTTTATTTCATCAAATATATTGAAAAAGGAAGAGAGAAGACTGTACTAAGCCAGTTAGACCTAGTAGCATATGGAGAAGGAAATAGAGAGGAGGGACAGCAAGCACGAGGGGAAAAGAAAGAAACGAGGGACAGTTGAAGAGCTGAAAAGGGTTAATTCGGGACTGAAGGGGCGCCAAAACTATTCAAGTTTCGCCCTCGTCTCCGCTTATTCTCAATATAAATGCATTGCATAAGAAACACAAAAATATAGTAAGATAATCAGCAACATTCATATATTATGGGATGGTTTCCTTAAAATTCGTCCTAGCAGCTCCACTTAATTACTTTCACGTCCATGAGGCGCATAGGACATCGTTCTGTAACATCAAACAGAAACTAGGTAACCAAATATTCAGTTTTAATTTGCGGCACCTAACCAACACCGATCCCTCCCCCACAGTGTTTGGTGGAGATGGTAGGAAAGAGACAACGATGAAGACAGTGGAATGAAGAGGTTACCAAATGGGTAACTAGCGTCAATTAACACTGGCAGCCGTGGGGTTGTTCCCTCATTTGAATACATAATTATGTTGTTTGACGTTAGTCAGTCCCATCAAAGTTGCCACAAACTGTTCGATGAAGGGCTTTAATATCATATGATTGCTTTGATAAGTTGCATAGTTTATTTGTGTATCGTTTGCATGCATTCACTATCGATTGCCAGGATGTTTACCGTGTGCGACATAGCAGCGAGATGGGCACGGCGCTGATTCCAACACACATCTATCTCCTTTCATCATTTCCAAGAAATTCATCGCAATCATGAAATAGGACATGTTTTCTAATGTGGTGAAACTGAATACAGGGACGGCGTGGTAATCAGTTATGAGGGTTTGTTTTTGCCCAACATATGTTTGTCATCTGCCACTTTAATTACACTCACTATTTTGTCCAAAGACCACTGCTGGTAATCACATCGTGAAGGCGGTCAGGTAGTGACGCCACGTGATTGTGAATTATGTGAGGCTTTTTCCTGAGGACCTCCCACTCCCTCATCACGTGACACAACAGTTGCTGTGGCGTCCTTTCCTCGTTGAGCGCCCAGACATTAACAATATTGGCCCAAACGTTCTTAATGGGATTTAGGTCAGGGCTGTTGCTAGGCCAAGGCAAAAGTTCTAGGTGGCACTGATCCTCAAACCATGTTCGCACAACTCTCGCTGTGTGCACGGGCCAATTATCGTGCATGAAGATGGTCTCATTATACGGTAGGGTGTATGCGCGGACAGTAGGCAGCATCACTTTCTCTAGTATCTCCAGGTACTGCTCAGCCCTAAACTATCGTTCTATCTCTGTGACCTCACCAACACCATGGAGACCAATCCACCCCCACACGTTGCATGTTACGTGACCACTCCGTGCCTCTGCGTAGATGTGCTCCCGAATATACCTATAAAACATTATGTCCTTGTCAGTACTGATAAATAATACACATTAATGACTTCACTTATCATCTGTCTATCTACATACTGTACTATATGTGTAATGAGTGATAGAGATATAGTGATAGACTGATATATATATATATATATATATATATATATATATATATATATATATATATATATATATATATATATATATATACTGTATAGTGATATAGTGGTAGACAGATTGATACAGATCTAGTGATATAGTGATAGATATATTGATAAAGATATAGTGATAAATAGAGAGAGAGAGAGAGAGAGAGAGAGAGAGAGAGAGAGAGAGAGAGAGAGAGAGAGAGTGAATGAAACGATGGGTAAATGGAAAGATGAACAGATGGATATATATATATATATATATATATATATATATATATATATATATATATATATATATATATATATATTTATATTTATATATTTATATATATTTTATGCGAGGAAGAAGGAACCAAAGGCCATGAGCCCGCAGTAACAGTTCCCTCCAAGAGAAAAACAAAATACAATAGAGAGCCAAATTCAAGATCCGATCATTTTGAGATGCCTGGACACACTGCGTTTGAAAGACTGGAGATCATAGGCAGCAGGAAATACAGACAGAGGGAGACAGTTCCAGAGCTGACCTGTTGCATAAATGAAAGACTGGGAGTAACGGTTAACTCTTGCATTAGAGAGTTGGACAGAAAAGGGATGAGAGTTTGCTGCCAGACGGGTGCTACGCGCCCGTCGTAGAGGTGGAGAATATAGTATATTGCCAGACGCCTTAGTCCTGTAAGGGGTGGCCACAAACAAATCTCCTCCATGTCGCTCTGTCCCCCGCCATTTCACTGCCCTGCTCCCAGCTCACTCCCCCTCTCTCACATATCTCTCCACTCCATCCCTCCATCTCATCCTTAGCCTCCCTCTCCCTCTCCCCCCCTCAACCTCACTCACATACACTCTCCTTGTCAGTCTCTCACTCTCCAGCCTCTCTAAATGGCCAAACCACCTTAATGTGATTCTCCAAACGCTTCCTATCACATCCACGTCCACACCACAACACTCCTTCACTTCCTCATTTGTCAGTGTTTCTCCATGTCACTCCACATGCTCCTCTCAAATAACTCATTTCCACTGCTCTCACTCTTGACTTCTGTCCCTCCATCAAGGTCCAAGCTTCACTTCCATAGGTTAGAGTTGGTATCACAATACTGTCATGTAGTAGCTTTTCCAGTTCCATAGGTTATAGTTGGTATCACAATGCCGTCATATAGTTGCTTTTTCACTTCCATGCTCACTTCCATGTTTCTTATCAGTGCTTTCAAGGAACCAGGAACTTTTCTTCCTTGCTCCACCCTTTCAAGCACTTCATCCTCTAAACTTCCATCCTTACTCATCAAACAACCCAAGTACTTAAACGCACTCACACACACACACACACACACACACACACACACACACACACACACACACACACACACACACACACACACACACACACACACACACACACACATATATATATATATATATATATATATATATATATATATATATCAATCAATCAATCAATCATTTCCTGTGGCACCCTCGGGGATGCATAGGGCCTCGATGAACTCACACCACCACATCCTATCTTGTGCTAACTCCTCAAGATCTCCCCAACACTCATCTCCAGCTTCCCGTCTCATTGTCCTCACCCACGTCTCTTTTGGCCTTCCTCTACCTCTCCTACCAAGTGCCACCCACCCTGGTGTACCTCGTACTATTCCCTGTCTCCTATACACATGTCCTAGCCACTTCCATCGTGAGAATCTAACATATTCATCGATCGGCTGGACTCCCGTTATTTCTCTAATTCTACTATTTGGTATCCTTTCCCACCACTTAACTCCTAATATTCTTCTAAGTGCTTTATTTTCAAACACCAAGAATTTATTTTCCATAGTCACTGTGCTGTACCAAGACTCGTGTCCATAAATTAAGATACTCCTAACCATTACCTTATAAAGTTTGATTTTTGTATGCACAGAGAAATTGTTATTATTCCAAATATTTTTAAGCATTCCCATTGCCTGATTAGCCTTCTTTAACCTTTCCTCGAATTCAAAGTTCAAAGAACCATCCTTGGCTAAATAAGTACCTAAATATTTAAACCTATCAACTTGCTTTACAACCATACCTCCAATTACACATTCCTGCGCATTTTCCATATTCATATTGATTATTTCAGTTTTTCCACAATTAATAACCAAACCCACCTTGCGACCTTCACTCACCAAACAGTCCAACACTCTCTGCATCTCTTCTGGCCCATCACAAATCAAAACTATATCATCTGCATAATCTAAATCCAAAAGTTTCCTGTTCTCTCCCCAAAGTATACCTGCACCGGTTTCTGTTCCAACGCGTTTCATAATGTAATCAATGACCAATATAAATAGTAAAGGCGATAGAACACCACCTTGAATTACTCCGGACTTGACTTCAAACGAATCACTCAGACAACCATCAACCATCACTTTACAAAATGTGTCCTCATGCATGTTCATAATGACCCTCACAAACTCCTCTGGTATTCCATAATGTCTCATGATCTTCCCCATAGTCTCTCTCGAAACACTATCAAAAGCCTTTTCAAAATCAACAAAACAAAGACTTAACGGTACTCTCATTTCATTAACTTGCTGCATCAAATGCCTAACTATAAAGATCTGATCATTGCAACCACGTCCCTTTCTAAAACCAGCCTGTTCATCCCTCAGAATACCCTCAACCACTGGCTCCAACCTATTTAACAACACTCTACTGAAAACTTTCAAAGCTATCGGTGACAAAGAGATTCCCCTCCAATTACCACATTCACTCAGGTCTCCCTTCTTCGGAACTTTAACAATTACACCATTCTTCCAAACTGATGGTAGTAACCCTGTCACCCATATCTTATTGAATAGCTTGGTCAAGATCATTATTAATCTATCCCCCTCCACTTTAAACATTTCCGGAAATAAACCATCCTCCCCTGGTGCCTTATTATTCTTTAACTGTTTTACTGCTTTCTCCACTTCTGCAAGCCTCAACTCTCCTGTTTCTATATTTAAATCTTCCTGAGCAGACGGTATATCCTCTTCTGGTGGTATTGGTCTATTAAGAACTGTCTCAAAATGCTCCTTCCATCTATTTTTAATATCTCCATCTTTGGTCAATAAATTTCCTTCCCTGTCTCTAACTGGTATTTCCTTGCGTTTACCTGCATTACCACTCAGTTCTCTAATCGATTCATATGCTATTCTTTGACTCTGTCCATCATTTTTGTTTATTAAGATTTCAGTCTCTGCAACCTTTTCATCCACACATCTTCTTTTATCTCTCCTAGCTAACCTTCTTACTTCTGAATTTAAACTCCAGTAGGCAGCTCTTGCTAATTCAATCTCTTGTTCATCAACGCATTGCATCTCACTCCTCAATTTAGCCTCACCTCTCTTTTTTATCATATCCCACGTTTCCTCTGATATCCATTTCTTTCTCCTGAAGCTGTGTCTCCTTCCAATCGTACATTCAGCAGTCTCATGCAAAACTTTGTTCACATCCTCCCACATCTCATCTACACTTCTCTCCCCCTCTTCCAACGTTTCCAACACCAAAAACCTATTTCTACATTCTAATCTGAATTCCTCCTTTTCTTCTCCTTCCCTTCTAAGCTTAACAATATCGTATCTACCAACACCAGATTTTTCCTTCTTCTGATTTTTAAGTTTAAACCTTATTTTTGCAATGCTGAGTTGATGGTCACTACCAATATCCGCTCCCCGTTTAACATGAACATCTAGCAGAGAACCTCTATGCCTCCTACTGATAGCGATGTGATCAATCTGATTTTTATATTTTCCACACGGCGACACCCAAGTTGTCTTGTGTATATTGCAATGCTGAAAGAGTGTGCCCCCGATGACTAAGTCATTTGCTAGACAGAAGCTTCCAAACCTCACTCCGTTTTCACTCATCCTACTACCAACTCCCATCTTACCCATACATGCCTCAAATCCCTCATTTGAACAGCCCATTACTGCATTAAAGTCTCCAACGCAGATCAAAACATCATGTCTAGGTACCCTTCCTACTCCTTCTTGCAACTTTTCATAAAATGTGTTTTTCTTTTCATCGAGTGCATCATTAGTAGGTGCATAACACACAAACAGACTGATGTTGCCATGATTTGATTTAAACCGTGCGTATAACAATCGCTCATCTATAGGATCCCACTCACATAAAGCCTTATTTGCCTTACAACCCAGCAACAATCCTACTCCCTGATAATGCATTCCGTCCAGTCGACCAGATATCAATAAACGTATACCATCCTCCAAATCCAACTTATCGACTCCAGTTAATCTAGTTTCTGTCAGAGCACAAATATCAAGTCCGTAATTTTGAAAAACCTTCACTAACTCATCGATTTTACCGTCATGATTTAGCGTTCTCACATTCCAGTTACCAATTTTAATTGTATTTTTTGCATTGACAAAGGAATTAGATTGTAATTGAGGGCCTATATCTCGGGGGCAGTAGCCTATCCCAAGGCCCAGTAGTCCTCCTACACCTCCACATGTCACCACTTCGGCGCTAACACCCACTGTCCATATTGAATACATGCTAGGGCTGTCTCATACAGGACTGTGTATTGGTATTAGCGGGGGTACTTTTATGACATGTCGGCTGGTCATCTGGTAGATCAGGAAAGTCTGCTTCTATGAAATTCAAATCCTTAAACTGTTCCCTGTCCCAGCCGGAATTCGAACCTGGGTCCATCAGGACTGCAGGCTATATATATATATATATATATATATATATATATATATATATATATATATATATATATATATATATATATATATATATATATATATATATATATATATATATATATATATATATATATATATATATATATATATATATATATATATATATATATATATCAGTCTATCACTATATCACTTATTACACATATAGTACAGTATGTAGATAGACAGTTGATAAGTGAAGTCATTAATGTTGGGGAGGCGGTGGCTGAATCGGTAGAGAGGCGGCCTGCAGTCCTGATGGACCCAGGTTCGAATTCCGGCTGGGACAGGGAACAGTTTAAGGATTTGAATTTCATAGAAGCAGACTTTCCTGATCTACCAGATGACCCGCCGACATGTCATAAAAGTACCCCCGCTAATACCAATACACAGTCCTGTATGAGACAGCCCTAGCATGTATTCAATATGGACAGTGGGTGTTAGCGCCGAAGTGGTGACATGTGGAGGTGTAGGAGGACTACTGGGCCTTGGGATAGGCTACTGCCCCCGAGATATAGGCCCTAAAGCCTTTGCCCAGAGTCGGACACATAAAAAAAAAAAAAAAAAATTATCAGTACTGACAAGGACATAATGTTTTATAGGTATGTTCGGGAGCACATCTACGCAGAGGCACGGAGTGGTCACGTAACATGCAACGTGTGGGGGTGGATTGGTCTCCATGGTGTTGGTGAGGTCACAGAGATAGAACGATAGTTCAGGGCTGAGCAGTACCTGGAGATACTAGAGAAAGTGATGCTGCCTACTGTCCGCGCATACACCCTACCGTATAATGAGACCATCTTCATGCACGATAATTGGCCCGTGCACACAGCGAGAGTTGTGCGAACATGGTTTGAGGATCAGTGCCACCTAGAACTTTTGCCTTGGCCTAGCAACAGCCCTGACCTAAATCCCATTAAGAACGTTTGGGCCAATATTGTTAATGTCTGGGCGCTCAACGAGGAAAGGACGCCACAGCAACTGTTGTGTCACGTGATGAGGGAGTGGGAGGTCCTCAGGAAAAAGCCTCACATAATTCACAATCACGTGGCGTCACTACCTGACCGCCTTCACGATGTGATTACCAGCAGTGGTCTTTGGACAAAATAGTGAGTGTAATTAAAGTGGCAGATGACAAACATATGTTGGGCAAAAACAAACCCTCATAACTGATTACCACGCCGTCCCTGTATTCAGTTTCACCACATTAGAAAACATGTCCTATTTCATGATTGCGATGAATTTCTTGGAAATGATGAAAGGAGATAGATGTGTGTTGGAATCAGCGCCGTGCCCATCTCGCTGCTATGTCGCACACGGTAAACATCCTGGCAATCGATAGTGAATGCATGCAAACGATACACAAATAAACTATGCAACTTATCAAAGCAATCATATGATATTAAAGCCCTTCATCGAACAGTTTGTGGCAACTTTGATGGGACTGACTAACGTCAAACAACATAATTATGTATTCAAATGAGGGAACAACCCCACGGCTGCCAGTGTTAATTGACGCTAGTTACCCATTTGGTAACCTCTTCATTCCACTGTCTTCATCGTTGTCTCTTTCCTACCATCTCCACCAAACACTGTGGGGGAGGGATCGGTGTTGGTTAGGTGCCGCAAATTAAAACTGAATATTTGGTTACCTAGTTTCTGTTTGATGTTACAGAACGATGTCCTATGCGCCTCATGGACGTGAAAGTAATTAAGTGGAGCTGCTAGGACGAATTTTAAGGAAATCATCCCATAATATATGAATGTTGCTGATTATCTTACTATATTTTTGTGTTTCTTATGCAATGCATTTATAATGAGAATAAGCCTCGTAAGGGGGTATTGTCTGCGGAGACGAGGGCGAAACTTGAATAGTTTTGGCGCCCCTTCAGTCCCGAATTAACCCTTTTCAGCCCTTCAACTGTCCCTCGTTTCTTTCTTTTCCCCTCGTGCTTGCTGTCCCTCCTCTCTATTTCCTTCTCCATATGCTACTAGGTCTAACTGGCATAGTACAGTCTTCTCTCTTCCTTTTTCAATATATTTGGTGAAATAAAAAAGGCAGTAAGACAACAAATAGCATTAATTTACTATCTATCTATCTATCTATAGCCCGACGTCCCAATCCCGCAAAGGGTGGCCGCAGACAAAATGCCTTCAAGTCACTCTGTCACCCACCGTTTGACTACCCTCCCCCCAACTCACCCCCCCATTCCTCATACACCTCTCAACTCCATCCCTCCACCTCATCCTCGGTCTACCCCTCCCTCTCCCTCCCTCCACCTCACCTACATACACCCTCTTAGTCAGTCTCTCATTCTCCATTCTCTCCACATGTCCAAACCACCTCAGTGTATTTCTCCTAATCTTCTCAACCACATCCACATCTACCCCACAACGTTCCTTCACTTCTTCATTCGTCAACCTGTCCCTCCACGACACTCCACATGCTCCTCTCAAGTAACTCATTTCCACTGCTCTCACTCTTGACTTGTTCCCCTCTTGCAAGGTCCACGCCTCGCTTCCGTAAGTCAGGGTAGGGATCACAATACCATCATGCAGTGACTTCTTAACTTCCATACTCACCTCCCTATTTCTCATCACTGCTTTCAGTGTACCAACAACCTTCCTTCCCTGCTGTACCCTTTCACGTACTTCATCCCCCAAAGTTCCATCCTTACTCATCACACTGCCCAAGTACTTGAATGCACTCACATTCTCCATATCCTCACCATCCAACCTCACTGCACACTCTGTGACTTCATTCCTCTCAAACACCATAACTTTACTTTTGTTTACATTAACTTTCAGCTTCCTCCTCCTACACACTGTCCCAAATTCATTCACCAAACCTTGCAACTCCCATTCATCTTCACTCAACAATACTGTATCATCAGCAAACAGCAACACAAGAAGCTTCCAAATCTCATCCTCATTCATTAGGGCCAGCCCCACATCCACTGCCCTACCTTGCATCTCCTTTACAACCCCATCCATGTATATATTAAACAGCCATGGAGACATCACACGATTCCCGGAAAGAAAGTATCAGGAAAAAAAGTAACAGTAAAAAACGTAAGGGAAAGAGCTAATCTAACCTAATCTAACCTAACCTAACCTGACCTAATCTAACCTGACCTAACCTAGGAAAAGTTGTTACTTTTTGACTGTTACTTTTTTTCCTGATACTTTCTTTCCGATTCCCACATCACACACCCTTGTTTCAGTCCCACATTGAGATCAAAGAACTCACTCAGCTCACCATCCACTCGCACCGTAGCCCTAGCTCCCTCGTACATACTCTTCACAGCACTCAACAATTTCCCCTCCACTCCATATATTCTTAATACCTTCCACATACCTTGCCTATCTATTCTGTCATAAGCTTTCTCCAAGTCCATGAAGGCAGCATACACTTTCCTTCCCTTCTCTAGATACTTCTCCACTAAACATCTTAGAACAAATATCTGATCTGTACACCCTTTTCTCTTCCTAAATCCCCCTTGTTCTTCTCCAACTAGCTCCTGTCATATGCCTAACCCTATCAATGAGTATTCTACCATATATTTTACCAGTCACACTAAGAAGGCAAATACCCCTATGGTTACCACATACTTCTCTCTCCCCTTTTCCTTTGTACAGAGGAACAATTATACCTGATTTCCAGTCATAGAGCATAATAACCAATATTACATTCGTTAACCCTTTCACCACAATGACGCCTTTTTTCCCATTTTATTCCTGCCAATACCAGACGATTTTCTTCGAAAGGGACGTCTGGTAGTGAAATAGAGAAACATTAGGTCCTTCATGTTCGGTATGCCAGTTTTATCTTTATATAAATCTTGATACTTCCCTTCGATTTTCCACGACAGATCTCTCGTAGCGAAGGGGTTAAAGAAGGGACTGCTGGTTCTTTTCGTTAGAGGTCAACATCTATTAATCTGATTCACTAGACTTCGTTTACACTGCTTCGTATATTACGAATAAACGAAACTTCCAGCTGACATGCTCTTCTGTGCTATGTTGCTAGTTACATTTTGCAGATTACTGACGCTTATTACTCTATTATACTCCATGTTCGATCATTAAATACTGTAGTATTCTCTACACATTCTCTTGTGTCACTTATTTAGTTATTAACTTTGATTTACGTACAATATGATGAGAATATTTGCTTCACGACCACTCAAAAGTTCAGCCAATCACGTTCCACCTTACACAGGCTCTAGGTTCTGAGCGCTTCATTCATAAAGATACGCGGACTTACTTCAGGGAACTGCCAGATGTCTCCATATACCCCAATATTTTTTCGCACTTTCTACTTGCTCAACTGTACATTACATACCGCTAAGCTAAAGTGGCTCCTCTGATGGCCAGTATTATAATAAGTCAGAAATACTTAACGTGGTGGAAAGATGGTAGCCAAGTACCATCGAATTTTTTTACTTAGATAACCATATTATTAGCTACAGCGGGTCAGATAGGTAGATGAATTAGTGGGTTGGGTGTGCAGGGTGGGTGGGTGGGTGGGTGAGTGGTGGGAAAATAGGTCCATCGTAGGGTTAGGTCCAAGGAAAATATAACCCTGGAGAAATGGGCCTAAGGATAAAATGGGAACCCGAGGGTCTTATCCCACAAGGAGTGGTCATCCAGGGTCCCAGGTAATGCACGATCATTGGGTTTTACTTAGGCAGTGCCTGGTACCCTTTCTGATTCTTCTTCATCTTTTTATTATTATTATTAGAAGTAGTAGTAGTAGTAGTAGTATAGTAGTAGAAGTGGTAGTAGTAGTAATAGTAGAAGTGGTAGTAGTAGTAGTAGTAGTAGTAGAAGTGGTAGTAGTAGTAGTAGTAGTAGCAGTAGAAGTAATATGATTATTATGATTATGATTATTATTTCTGCTCCTTTTCCTATGTCAGTCCCTCTCCCTTTTCTCCTCTTCCCTTTTCTCTTCCCTTTTCACCTCCTTTCCGCATTTCCTTTCCCCCCTCCTCCCCTTTCAGCCTCCAGTCATTTCCCCCCTATTGCACAGGGGATTGGCCGCAAATTTCTCGTTTTTTTTTCCTCGTCAAAGGAACGTTTTGGGAAAACGCGAGTGAATTCTGTAAGTGCCTTTGGGGGTCTGTAATAAGGTTGGTGGGTAGGGGCAGTGAACGGAAGCGTAGCCCAGGAAGGAGGGACGTAATCACACCGTTTGCTTCTCAATGGACCACCAAATATCGTGGTAAATTTATAAGCTATAATTCTGGTGAATGAAATCTTCTGGAATTTGAAAGAATGAGGAAACTAAGTAGTGGTGGCGGTGGTGCTGGAGAAGGAGGACACTAATAACCATCTACTTCATTACCATAAATAACGGAAAGTGAACAATTACTTTTGAAACCAAATGATGCGCCCTTGGAAACCCAGGATATTTTTCAGGATAATGTGTAAGAGTTTCATAATTATTCGTTTAAAAGTGGAGCGGTATACCTGACCGCACCTGTACCTGCGAGTGTTAATTAGCCGTATTTCCAGGTAGATTTTTGGCTCTTGTCGTATTTCAGGGGGTACGATTGCAGCGCTTGGAGGAACACTGCAGGATTTCCAGTCGAACAGGATACACGGATGTCCAGCTTATGCGAACAGAGCCAGATATACATCTCTCTCTCTCTCTCTCTCTCTCTCTCTCTCTCTCTCTCAAAAGAAAAAAAGTCAGGAGAGACTAGAATGAAAAGAGGTCCTCGGGCTGAAAATGTTAAGTATAGAACCATTAGGTGTAGAAGGTGTAGAAAAAACAATATTTTTTCGTTATTCTTACATTGTGTGTGTGTGTGTGTGTGTGTGTGCGTGTGTGTGTGTGTGGAGGAGCATCTGTGTGCGACTCAACCATCATTAACCCAGACCGTCACAAACACTGTTATAGATTACTGAGAGAGAGAGAGAGAGAGAGAGATTTAACTCCTTCACTACTATGATGCTTCCCAAACTTTGAGTGTAATCTTCTCGTTGTAGAGAGGCTGATGATATCAAACACCCCATTTCGGGTCTCTTATCTGTCTATAGCAGTATCATCCCACATTAGATTCGCTGCAGGACTGATCCTTCTCGGAGGAAGATTGACAACCAGGAGGAAGACTGACAGCCAGAATTGACATTTTCTCATGCTGGCGAAGGACGAAAGCAAAATGGGTGTTTGAAGAAAGGTGTATGTACTGTAGTGGTAAGATTGTTGTATTGGCTACAGAGTGTATCGGAGGCCAGTTAAGTCATCGGTAAAGTTGACAGGGAGTGATTATATGGCATGGGAAAGGACACAGTACTAGCACCTACTTTAAATGCCCGCCACGGTTTAGGCTCGATTCCTGGATTATGTCCCGTATCGTTGTTAGGTCCACAGTGGAGTATAATATAGCTCTGAATATACTCTTAATATACATACGCCTACCGGGCCCACTTGTCCATGTGTCAGCTTTTAATTAGACTCTTTTATTCTGTGGGTGAAGCGTGTCAGATAATTATTAAGTGTGGTGTATTAGTGAGTTACTGGCGTGGCATTATTAGCTCGTTATTCAAGGGATTTACTAGCACCGGTGCCGTGTGTGACCCAAATGGCTTACACTGATTATTACGTTAATAAGTCTGGTGTCTCTTTGTAAGTGACCTTAGGATGGAAGTGTAAAGTAGGACACAGGTCTGTACAGGGGAAGTAACTTAAAATTTTCAGTAAAGCATAGTGAAGAATCCTTTATATCTGTATCTTTTTATCTACCTGTCTGTGTCTGTCCGTCTGTCTTAATGTGTGTCTGTCTGTTTGTCTGTCTGTCTGCTTGTCTGTCTGTCTGCTTGTATATGTTCCAGTGTATCTACTGTATTGTTATGTATGTATGTACGTAGTATGTACTGTATATGTATGTATGTATTTATGTGTATGTGTTTGTATTTGTACGGTATGTATGTATGTATGTATAGGTGTGTATGTGTGTATGTATGTATGTATAGGTGTGTATGTGTTTAAGTATGGATAGGTGTGTGTGTGTATATATGGATATGTGTGTATGTATATCCAGTCCTGTTATAACCTCACGAAGAGCGTCGGGGGGGGGGAGCACTTTAATTACTTAGGCCCAGCATTTGGGCGAGTGACCAGTTGCTTATCCCTGAGTGGCAGTATGTGGTCAGTAATGCCAACCAACCCTTGGATGTCAGCCCTTTAAACCATCATGCCTCCATTTGGTTATATGGTTACAAGCCACACAACGAAATGTCCACTGGGATTTATTCTAAGTAGATTTGGGGATTTCGTAGCAATTTCCTCATCACGAATTAATATTATACATCTAGGTATCCCCGTGGGTGTTAGTGAGGTACACTGTCACAATCCTTAGCCTCTTTTCTGTACCGATTTACTCACCCCATAGCACCCATATCCTCTTGTAATCTGTGTCTTTATTAAACCTCGATTAATATGCAAGAAAATGTGTATGTGTAACATGCTAAATAAATCGCCTTGGAGAAGGTGTTACGAAGCCACTTAGGACACTGAGGGTAGGGTGACCGTGCCACCAAATATCCAGATTGTTTTCCAAGTCACCTGAGATGAAGTTATATAGATTCCACCCCCCCAAATGCGTCACGTGTTTATGTTGCAGTCTTAGCCTTGCAACCCTGTCCATCGCTGCACCGTAGTTTGTATAGTTTTCGATATAATCCTGTTTAGAGCTCAGTTTGGCTTTTTGGGCTGGGGGGGAGGAGGTTTCAGCAATATGGTGATGAAATTTGAGTAAGTCACCAAAGCATCACCTACTTGTATTACTTTTCTTAAGCTTTATAACGGTGTGTGTAGGTCCGCTGTAGGGTTAACAGTGCCCAAGATAATTTAGTTTTGGTGCTCAGCGTTGTTGTTGTTATTGTTGTTTTATTATTATTATTTTTATTATTCCTGTTGTTGTTTTTGTTTTTATTATTATTATTATTATTATTATTATTATTATTGTCATAAAATGCAAGAGAAAAGAAAATTTGTATAAAGTTGTCCTTCCCAATGAAAACTAAACAAAAAGGAGCAAAAATCAAGACCTACTCATTTCTGCATACCTGGACACTGGGTTTTAAAAGACTGGAGGGCATAAACAGAGAGAAATACGGATTGAGGAAGACAGTCCCTAATTAACTATACCTGTGTTACTCTAATTTGGCCTAAAATTGCCATGTCTCCATTTTCCATACCGAGTTGTAACACTATATTAACGCTAGAATATTATGCAAATCATGAAGAAGTGCTGTGGAAAGGATGTAGAACCAAAGTATTGTCATTTTCTCACATTGAACATCGTGAAATAAGCTGCAAAAGGAGAAAAATCTGGGCCAAGTTATGGTAAAACGACTATACTTGCATACACGAGAACCAGAGTGTATCGTTTAAAAGTTGAACAGAAAAGAGGTGAGAGTGCGTCGCCAGAAGGTTGCTGCATGCCTGCCGTAACGGGGAAGGAATAAACTCAGACACTTTCGAAGAGCAGAGGCTTTTGAGATGACAAGATCCAACACTGCGGCGATGGGGGAGAGGCTGAAGGGAGTTAGTCAGAGGAGAGTAGATAACGAGACGAAAAGCCTCTAATCCACCATGCATAGAAGAGCTGTATGTGGTGAGACCCCCTTCACACACACACACACACACACACACACACACACACACACACACAGTGACTAATAATACCCTTGCTCAGAGTATCTGCGCAAGGTTAGCCTGTTCAGCCCGAGGACGTTTATTTTATTATATTTTATACTTGTTACCAACACACGATTTTATTTAGTTAAGGAGAGACTTCTTTGGGATGAAAAAATTAGAAACTCCATTAACCCTTTCAACCCGAGGACGCTCTTCCTATTTCATCCCTGCCAGTGAAAATTTGCTGTATTCAGCATGTGAGAGACCACCTCGGGATGGCCATTAACCCCGTTATAAATATTTTCTTCTTGCTGCCTCCAGACGATTGTGTTCACCTCAGGAGGGAATGCGAATAGGAAGGGGTTAGGTATAGTCTTCATAAACCCCTTCACTACTAGAGGGGCTTTCCTGCTTGAATAAAACTGTTTGATGGCAATACAGTAGTAGTAAATATCAAAGAGGTCCCAGACACAAGGGATTAACATTTCGGGCCCAAATATCTACTCAGTTGAATACAATCGTCTGTCTCTTAGTAGAATGAAATGTTGAAATCCATCCATCATCCATCATCCAATCCTACATTGCCCCGTGAGGAGCGTAGGAGATTGGGGCTAGCCAGTTAGTCCCGACATTTAAGATGAGAGTGACCAGCCTCACTCATCCCTGAGTGGCATTACATTAACAATAAACCCCAAGCACTCCTTGGATATAAACTTTCACCGGCTCAATCCGATTGGAGCGCAATAATTACCCACTAAACCACCAGGCGCCAAAAGTTGGTTATATGGTTACCACCCATCGCAGTAAATTGTTCCTGGTGTACAGGAAACAATTTGGCATGTCACTCAGTGTAGAGTCACCCACAGGCAGAAGGAAAAGGAAAGAATGAAGGAAAGAAAGACAGAAGAGGGAGTGTAAAGTCACCCGTAGGCAGAAGGACGAGGAAAGAATGAAGGAAAGACAGAAGAGGATGGAAGGAAAGAAGGATGGAAGAGAGGAAAGGGCAGACACCCGAGAGCAGCACTACATCTGGCGTGACAATGAAAGGGTTAGAATTAGTTTAAAAGTGAAGAAAACCTAAAGACTTACAGGAAGTAGCCGTGGCAGGCAATTTCCTCGTTTCCTTCCAATTTTACACCACTTAAAATACGCCGCCAAAGTCAAGAAAATGAAGATGAATAACTCCTGGATTCTTTTGAGTCTTTCCGCCATTAATTGCCCCGATTTAACTTGCAAATGTTACTGGAAACGAGGGTTGCAACTTCACGGACCTGCCTCACCCCTGCCTCATTTTTACCCTGCCTCACCCCTTTTCAAAGGAGTAAAAAGGAACACAAAAGAAAGTAAGCAGAGACAGAGCTATTGGTTCTCTCGTGGCTGTTTGTTACAGGATGGGCTATAACGAAGGCAGATAATCCATGATTCGAACACTAGGATAGACAAGAAGGAAAGCTTACTTGTTTTTATTTTTACCTCGCCCGGACGGAGTCCGAGGAGGTTGTTTTTGGCCGTTTGTTTGTTTTTGTTTGTTAACAACATTACCTTAAAATTGCAGGATGAAATTACATGGAACTTGCAGGGTATGTGGGCACTGGTCCCCAAAGAAAGTATTAAATTTTGAAGATAATCGAGTGATCTTGAAAGGTCAAAATCAAGGTCATGAATTTTCTGAGGGCTATAACTTGAAAACGGTTGAATATAGAGACATTTACTATTAGGAACATACAGGAGCTCGTGATATGGACTTTCATTCGGCACCAAGACCTTTGCCCTTGAATGACTTTGAAAGGTCAAACTCAAGGTCACGGATATTCAGGGGGCTATAACTCGAAACTGGTTGTAGATATTTAGTACTATTAACATATAGTAAATCCCGTTTGGGTTTTGAATTGGTACCTTGACCATTAACCATAGTTGACCCTGAAAAGTCAAACTCAGGGTCGCTGATATATTTCACGGATTACTCGGAAGTCGTTGAAGATAGAGGTATTTACTATTTCCAAGATATAGGAAGTCTCATATGGGCTTTCATTCGGTAGCATGACCTTTGACCTTGAGTGACCTTGAAAGGTCAAACGCAAGATCACGGGTTTTCAGAGTGCTTAACTTGAAACATTTGCGCCATTACCGTAGACTTAATTATGAACTGACGCTAAATGGCAGAAACGAGACAGTATTTAACAGCAATAATTGCTGTCGGCCGAGGTTTGTTGTGCCTGACACCACTTGTTTCCATTTATTTTTCTTTCTTCACCTCCCTACCTACCTCACTCTCTTGCCCTAGCTTACCTTCACCCTGCTTCATTCCTCTACCTCCCCCTGCCTCACTCCTGCCTCCCCCTGCCATACTTATGTGCCTCACTCGTCTTACCCACTTGCCTCACCCCACTCTTTGTTTCATTCTTGTTGCCTTTCTTACTAATTTTATTTTGTTTCATCTCTAGCCTTTGTCACCCCTCTTCCTGCCTCACCCCTCGACCCAAAATTCCACAACCCTGCCTCACCCTTCACTTTGCCTCACCCCTAACGTTCCTCGTCCGTCACCTTGCCTCACCCGTTACTCTGTCTTCCCCCTCACACCCTGCCTCACCCCTCACCTGCCTCACCCCTCACCTGCCTCACCCCTCATCCTGCCTCACCCGTCATCCTACCTCACTCCTCACCCTGCCTCATCCTTCACCCTGCCTCATCCTTCACCCTGCCCCACCCTTCACCCTGCCCCACCTCTCACCCTGCCTGACCCCTCACCCTGCCTGACCCCTCACCCTGCCTGACCCCTCACCCTGCCTGACCCCTCACCCTGCCTCACCCCTCACCCTGCCCCACACCTCACCCTGCCTCACCCCTCACCCTGCCTCACCCCTCACCCTGCCTCACCACGCACTCTGCCTAGCCCCTCAAGCTGCCTCATCCCTAATCCTGCCTTACCCCTTACCCTGCCTCAGCCAAGTCCTACCTTCTCCCACAGCCATCTGTCCCGTTCCTCTTCCTCTGCTTCGTTTTCTTATTTTCCTCTTTTTCTTCCTCCTTCTCCTACTTTATACCTCCTCCTCTCTCCTCCTCCCCTTCCCTACTTTATACCTCCTCCTCTCTCCTCCTCCCCTTCCCTACTTTATACCTCCTCCTCTCTCCTCCTCCCCTTCCCTACTTTATACCTCCTCCTCCCTCCTCCTCCCCTTCCCTACTTTATACCTCCTCCTCCCTCCTCCTCCCCTTCCCTACTTTATACCTCCTCCTCCCTCCTCCTCCCCTTCCCTACTTTATACCTCCTCCTCCCTCCTCCTCCCTTTCCCTACTTTATACCTCCTCCTCTCTCCTCCTCCCCTTCCCTACTTTATACCTCCTCCTCTCTCCTCCTCCCATTCCCTACTTTATACCTCCTCCTCTCTCCTCCTCCCTTTCCCTACTTTATACCTCCTCCTCTCTCCTCCTTCCCTTCCCTACTTTATACCTCCTCCTCTCTCCTCCTCCCCTTCCCTACTTTATACCTCCTCCTCTCTCCTCCTCCCCTTCCCTACTTTATACCTCCTCCTCTCTCCTCCTCCCCTTCCCCACTTCATTCCTCTTTTCATCTCTTTCCTTCACTCTTCTTCACACGTCATTTTCTGCATTTACGGTTTCCTTCTCCTCTTCCTCATTTTTTTTTTCTATGTGTCCGACTCTGGGCATATTTTCTCTCTATCCTTCCCTCCTTCTTTACTCTTCCTTCTCCTCTGCTTCCTCCTTTCCATCCTCTTCCTTCCCCCCCCCCTCCTTCTACTTCTCCTCTCCCTCTTCTTCCTGTCCCACCACCTACTCATTTTCTTCCTCTCCTTCTAACTATTCTTCCCACTTCTTTTCTTTTTCTTCCTCTTCTTCTCCATATACCTCTTTCTTTCACGCTCTCCCTCCACTCTCTCTTCCTCCTCCGTCTCATTCTCTTCCCGTACGCCTATTCAAATTCCTTTACTCGGTATCATCTTCCCTACGTTTTTCTCCTCCTGCCCCTCCTCCTCCTCCCGTCCCTCATCTCCTCCTCCTCCTCCTCAGCCCCTACATCTCGTTTTCTTCTTCCTCTTCCCATTTATCATCTTTCTTCATATTCTTGCTTCTTCTTCCCATTCTTTATCCTCTCCAGTTCCCCATCTTCATTCTCCTCCTCCCTCCCCTCCAGCCCTCCAGCCCGTATGCAAATCTCCTCCAGTGTTATCCCTCTCGCAGCTTCCTCTCCCTACCTCTTTCATTTTCTCTCCACCTCGGTCTTTCACTTCTTCGTCTGACATCTGTTAGTTCTCTCTCTCTCTCTCTCTCTGATGCCTACAAGTTTCTTTACTCTCCTCTTCCTCTCCTTCCGGCCATGTTCGGGTCGAATTTTATGCGAGATAAGATATTTCCCAACCCCTCTTCCTTAGCAAATTATTTTGCATATTAATACCTTAACATTTTTTTGGTGTGTGATATATACCGTTTTAATATCGACTTCGTTGAATCAGTAACACATAAGAGAATACTTAGTGTAGTATGTAGTCTGAATCGCCAAGGAATAAGTGTTACGTAATCTACAAGTCAGTTAGATGATACTACGCCTTTTTACCATCATGCTGTACTTATATCCCCTCCACTTCCCCCCGATTACGCCTCTTCATCGCCATTCCTTACGCCTCTCCCCTTCTACGTCCCTTAGCTCCACCTCTATGCCTCCCTACTCACCTCTACGCCTCCCTATTCCCCTCTACGCCTCCCTATTCCCCTCTACGCCTCTTTACTCCGCCTCTACGCCTCTCTGCTCCTCCCTTGGTCTCTCTATTTCCCCTACGCCTCTACTTCCCTCTGCGCCTTTGTATTCCTCCCTACGCCTCTCTACTCCCCCCTACGCCTCTCTTCTCCCCTCCACGCCTCCCTACTCCTTCTCTACGCCTCTCTACTCCCCTCTATGCCTTTCTACTCCCCTTCTACGCCTATCCACTCCCCTCTGTGCCTCTCTACTCCCCCTCCACGTCTCTCTACTCCCCCTCCACGCGTCTGTACTCCCCTCTACGCCTCTCTACTCCCCTCTACGCCTCTCTACTCCCTCTCTACGCCTCATTATTTCCCTCTACGCCTCTCTACTGTCCACGGCACCTCTCTACTCCTCTTCACGCCCCCTCTACTCCCCTTCACACCTGTCTACTCCCCTCTGCACCTCTCAACTCCCCTCTACACCTCTCAACTCCCCTCTACACCTCTCAACTCCCCTCTACACCTCTCAACTCCCCTCTACACCTCTCCATTCCTCCTCTACGCCTCTCTACTCTCCCTCTGCACCTCTCTGCTCCCCTCTGCGCCTCTCTACTCGCCCTCTACGTCCCTCTACTCCCCTCTTCCCCTCTCTACTCCCCCTCTACGCCTCTCTGCTTCCCTCTACTCCTCTCTAGTCCCCTCTACGCCTCTCTACTTCCCTCTACGCCTCTCTAGTCCCCTCTACGCCTCTCTACTTCCCTCTACGCTCCACACCTCTCTAGTCCCCCTCCTCGCCTCTCTACTCCCCTCTGCATCTCTCTACTCCCCTTCACGCCTCACTACTCCCCTTCACGCCTCTCTACTCCCTTCTACACATCTCAATTCCCTTCCACACCTCTCAATTCCTCCTCTACGCCTCTCTACTCCCCTCTACGCCTCTCTACTCCCCTCTACGCCTCTCTACTCCCCCTCTACGCCTCTCTGCTCCCCCTCTACGCCTCTCTACTCCCCTCTACGCCTCTCTACTCCCCTCCACCCCTCTCTACTCCCCCTCTACGCCTCTCTACTCCCCTCTACGCCTCTCTACTCCCCTCTACGCCTCTCTACTCCCCCTCTACGCCTCTCTACTCCCCTCTACGCCTCTCTGCTCCCCTCTACGCCTCTCTACTCCCCCTCTACGCCTCTCTACTCCCCCTCTACGCCTCTCTACTCCCCCTCTACGCCTCTCTACTCCCCTTCTACGCCTCTCTACTCCCCTCTACGCCTCTCTACTCCCCCTCTACGCCTCTCTACTCCCCTTCTACGCCTCTCTACTCCCCTCTACGCCTCTCTACTCCCCCTCTACGCCTCTCTACTCCCCTCTACGCCTCTCTGCTCCCCTCTACGCCTCTCTGCTCCCCTCTACGCCTCTCTACTCCCCCTCTACGCCTCTCTACTCCCCTCTACGCCTCTCTGCTCCCCTCTACGCCTCTCTACTCCCCCTCTACGCCTCTCTACTCCCCCTCTACGCCTCTCTACTCCCCTCTGCGCCTCTCTGCTCCCCTTCTACGCCTCTCTGCTCCCCCTCTGCGCCTCTCTACTCCCCTCTACGCCTGTCTGCTTCCCTCTACGCCTGTCTGCTCCCCATCTACGCCTGTCTGCTCCCCATCTACGCCTGTCTGCTTCCCTCTACGCTTCTCTGCTTCCCTCTACGCCTCTCTGCTTCCCTCTACGCCTCTCTACTACCCCTCCTCGCATGTCTACTCCCCCCCTGCGCCTTTTTACTCCCTCTTTACGCCTCTTTAAGCCCCTTTTACGCCTCTCTAGCACAGGCTGCGTATGTTTGCGTTATCGACACGTGATGTAAAACGCTGCCCAAGGCTGAATGGCTGGCATAGAGGTAGTTGCTCTTGTTGTTGTTGTTGTTGTTGTTGTTGTTGTTGCCGTCATTGTTGTTCTTATTGTTATTGTTGTTACTGTTATTGTTATTATTGTTGTTGCTCAAAGTAAATATGCATAGGGTGTAGGGAGTGGTAGATGTAGACGGTTGGGGTGTAGAGATGTGGAGAAGGTGATGTTGAGATGTAACACCTCTTCCTTAGCTGTTTATTCTGCACATTACGCCTTGGAGAGAGCTCCAACATACTTGACCTGTTCCATACAACTAATCTTTCTGCTTACTTTGTTAATCTTTTCTTTCCGTTGGGCTTCTCCGATCACAACCTTATCACCTTAACCTATCTTATCGCTCCAGTACGGCCTGTGGACCCTCCAAAGAAACGTCGTCTCTGGCACTTTGGAGCTGCGGATTCGGAGGCCCTCAGGCAGTACTTCTTTGATTTTCCCTGGAATGATTATTGCTTCCGTGGTCGGCATCCATCTGAGTGTGCATTGTGCATTACGGAGGTTATTCTCTCGGGCATGGAAGCATACATTCCTTTCTCATATCCTTTGACTAATGCAAGAAAGCCTTGGTTTAATCACGCTTGTTCTAATGCTGTCCGCAACAAGGAGAGGGCCTATAAAAGGTACCGGAGCCAACCCACCCCTGAATCACATCTTTTATACGTCTCTGCCAGGAATCGTGCAAAGTCTGTTCTTCGCTCAGCTAAAAGTAATTTTATCCGTACTAAATGCTCTCAACTCTCTAACTCGATTTCTTGCCACTCCTTCTGGCACCTTGCCAAAAACCTTTCTAACAACTTTACCTCATCATCCTTCCCTCCTCTTTTCTACTCTGATGGTTCTGTAGCTATTTCTTCTACTGATAAATCAGATCTCTTCTCTCAGACTTTCTCCTCCAATTCCACCTTAGACGATTCCGGTGCTGTTCCTCCATCACTTCCCGCCTCTGACTTCCTCATGGCTGATGTTAAAATTTCTTCAGCTGATGTATTTTCTGCCATCACAGGTCTTAATACTAACAAGACATATGGGCCTGATGGAGTCCCTCCTGTTCTCCTCAAGAACTGTGCTTCTGTGCTTACACCTTTCCTTGGCAAACTCTTTCGCCTTTGTCTTTCAACTTGTACCTTTCGTTGTTGCTGGAAGTTTGCTCTCATTCAGCCAGTCCCAAACAAAGGTGATCATTCCCAACCCTCTAACTATCGTCCAATTGCTTTAATACCCTGTATCTCAAAAGTTTTCGAGTCAATTCTCAATCGAAATATTTTAAAGCATCTTTCCTATCACAACCTTCTTTCTGATCGTCAGTATGGGTTCCGTCAGGGACACTCCACTGGTGATCTTCTCACTTACCTTTCAGACACATGGTCATCCTCCTTTCGGGACTTTGGCGAAAGCTTTGCCATTGAACTTGACATCTCAAAGGCTTTCGATCGAGTCTGGCATAAATCTTTAATTTCCAAACTGCCTTCGTACGGTTTCTATCCTTCTATCTGTGCCATCATCTCAAGCTTCCTTTCTGGTCGTTCTATAGCCGCTGTTGTCGACGGCCATCGTTCTTCTCCTAGATCTATCAACAGTGGTGTTCCTCAGGACTCTGTCCTATCACCAACTCTCTCCCTTTTTGTTCATCAGTGACCTTCTAAGCTGTACATCACTCGTACGCTGATGACTCCATTCTTCACCTTTCCATTTGGTTCCCGCAACGTCCATCTCAGTAGTTACTTCAACAAACTGGGATGAGGCTATGGCACACCTGATGTCTGACTTGGCTCTCTCTCTGACGGGGGTATAAATAATCTTGTTGTTTTTAATACATCAAAGACTCAGTTCTTATACCTATCAACCTGACAAAATCTTCCACAGGTGTACCGTCTAATGTTTAATAATATTCAGCTTAATCCTGCATCATCCTTGAACATGCTTGGGGTTTCATTCACTCGGGACTTCTCTCTGAAAGATCATGTTACATCTCTTGTAAAATCTGCTTCCGAGAGATTGGGTGTGCTAAGCCGTCTCTGTTCATTCTTTACTCCTGCACAATTGTTGACTCTATACACGGGTTTTATCCACCCCTGTGTAGAGTACAACTCTCATGTGTGGGGAGGTTCCCCACATATAGCTCTTCTGAATAGGGTGGAGTCAAAGGCTTTTCGTCTCATTAACTCTCCTCCTCTTACCGGCTCCCTTCAACCTCTGTCTCTTCGCCGCACTGTTGCATCTTTATCTCTTTTCTATCGCTACCTCAATAGTCAGTGCTCCTCTGAAGTGTCTGCTTGCATTCCTCCACCTCTACGACGGGCGCGTAGCACCCGTCTAGCAGCAAACTCTCATCCCTTTTTTGTCCAACTCTCTAATCCAAGAGTTAACCGTTACTCCCGGTCCTTCATTGATGCAACAGGTCAACTCTGGAACTGTCTCCCTCTGCATTTCCTGCTTCCTATGATGTCCAGTCTTTCAAACACAGTGTGTCCTGGCATCTCGAAATGATTGGATCTTGAATTTGGCTCTTTCTTGTACTTTGTTCTTCTCTTGGAAGGAACAGTTATTGCTGGCTCATGGCCTTTGGTTCCTTCTTCCTAGCGTAAAAAAAAAATTAGAGATGTGAATAAGGGAGTGTTGAGATGTGGAGAAGGAGATGTAGAAATGTGGAGAAAGGGATGTAGAGATGTGGAGAAGGGAATGTGGAGATGTGAAGGGGATGTAGAGATGTGGAGATGATGTGGAGATGTGAAGGGGATGTAGAGATGTGGAGGAGGAGATGTGGAGATGTGAAGGGGATATAGAGATGTGGAGGAAGAGATGTAGAGATGTGGAGAAGGGGAGGTGGAGATGTGAAGGGGATGTAGAGATGTGGAGCAGGGGATTTAGGGATGTGGAGCAGGGGATGTAAAGGTGTGGAGAAGGGGATGTAGAGATGTGGAGATTAAGTTGTAGAAATAGAGATGCAGATGTAGGGAGGTGTAGATGGAGAAATGAATTTGTAGACATGTCAAGATGTAAATGTAGCGATGTATATGTAGATACGTAAAGTAGATGTAGATACGTAGATGAACTTACGTAGAGATGTAGATGTAGATACGTAGATGTGAACTTACATACGTAGAGATGTAGATACGTAGATGTGAACTTAGATACGTAGAGATGTAGATGTAGATACGTAGATGTGAACTTAGATACGTAGAGATGTAGATGTAGATGTAGATACATAGCGATTTAGGTGTAGATACATAGCGATGTAGTTGTAGAAACATTGGGATGTAGATGTAGATGTAGATACATTGATGTAGCGAGATGTAGATATGCAGTGATGTAGATGTAGATATGTAGTGATGTAGATACATAATGATGTAGATGTAGATACGTATTGATGGAGATGTAGATACTTAGATATGTAGATACGAACTAGGCCCATAAAACCAAGAGGTCAACTCAGCAGCCAGAGTACGCATGTAGGCGGGGTTTGGGTTGGGCAAGCCGTGACGTAGCGGGTAGGACTCGAGTGGCTAGATATTACCGTTTATCTCTCTCTCATATATATATATATATATATATATATAAAACACATCAGTAAATTGGAAAAATGTATTCCTTAATGACGATCTCTTGACAAGAACAATGATTTCTCTCTCTCTCTCACCCAAATTAAAATGGATAGGATGAAGACAGGTAATAATAAAAATAATAATAATAATAGTAATAATAATAATAAAATATGATAATAATAATAATAATAGTAATAATAATAATAATAATAATGTATGAAAAGTAATATTGCCACCCTTTACATATACGGAGTGCCAGCCAAAGACTGCACAAGTATTGGGCATTCTGCATTAACAGATGTCGCATCAGAAAACATAGTTCCTACTGATAAGTACTCTGTACCTGACATGCCTGGACTGACCTCTACTGACATGTACTGCTTCAGTCTTCCTTTTCTGTGACGTCACGCCACTTTAGACCCGCCTCCTGTGCCAACCTGTACCAATTTAGCACTCTGGAGGGCTTGGTTGTATTGGCCTTGGATACGAAGACGTAGATATGTAGAGATGTAGCGCTGAAGATTCGGAAGATCTGGAAAGAAAATGAAGTGAGTATAAATCGTCTGAGGGGATATGCATGCTGCGAGTATTAGAGCCGTATATTCAGAGGTTGTCAAGATGCCGTGACACCTCTTCCATAGCAATTTATTCTGCACATCACACCAGAAATGTTCCCCTAGCTTTTAATATAAACTATGCTCGATAATAATGCGGTACAATTAAGACAGAAGGGAATGTTAAGGTGTACAGATGTGGAGGCAAAAACAGATCCCTGGTGAGTAACGACAGTTGGGGACTGGCATCTGGGGCGTGTACCGTAGTGGGAGACAGGTTAATGAACTAATATACCCGCCGTCAGGTGACTTGTCTTTTAAGCCCCGCCCCCATACTAAAGTCGTGGTCCTGCCCCTCCCCACCCACTCTCTGGGCGGTGGGTGAGAAGAGGCGGGGCTTTAAGGTTGCTTGGTGGCGGGTATAGTATAATATGTGTATTTAGTACCTAGCTTCCATAAAAAGATCATAAACTAGAAAAAACATCTTACATGATTGTTAAATGTAACGATGCAAGAAAAATAAATGCAGAAAAAAAGAGATGTTAAAGCACAAAAACAAGAGAACATTTTGGGGCAGGGAGGAGATTCAGAGTTGTATATCCATTACAACATTCCACCAGGTACAAACTTTTGTGAATATGGTGTGGAATGTAGTAGTGGGGGTTTCTGTGCTGTTTATATCTATTGCTTTTACACTTTTTCCATCAGTACATTTTAACAGTTTATTTAGAATATTTATTTTTATTTTTAGTGTAGATTCAAACCTGTATGCTAAGACATGTGACCCATAAGCTTAACAAAGAACATTACACTATCCGGAATAAGAATAACGTGCTTTCGTACTGAAGAGGTTAATACGTATCAGTTTTAAGTTGATATCACATGTCAGCCTGACCTCATGAAGTGCCCAGGAGAGATCAAATTCTCTCTCTCTCTCTCTCTCTCTCTCTCTCTCTCTCAGCCTTTTACGTGCCATCATCCTCTCAGAGGCAAGGGAGTCAACTGTATAGGGAAAGTTAGGGGAATCCCAAGCAACTTTAATGCCGGAAGAGAGAGAGAGAGAGAGAAAGAGGTTGCAAAATATAGTGGAGAAGGAGCGGAAGAACCCCCCAGGAAAGCTAGATAGATAGTTAGACAGACAGACGGATGGATGGTTAGATAGACAGACAGAGGAGGAAAACAGAGGGAATGGAAGACTGAAAGAAATGGAAGGAAAGACTGTGTAAAGAAACTGAATGAAAGGAAAAAAGAATGAGAGAAATGAAAGAAAGAAGTGGAGATAGAAGGAAGACAGTGAATCAAGATAAGAAACAGAAAGAAACGTAGAGTAATGAGAGAGAGAGAGAGAGAGAGAGAGAGAGAGAGAGAGAGAGAGAGAGAGAGAGAGAGAGATTACGAAGGAAGTAAAAAAGAACAGAAAATAATAAGAAGAAGAAAGTCAAAATCAATAGCCTCTCTCTTACCTCCTCACCTCCTCTGAAGAAAAAGCGATAAGGAGTGAGAAAGAGAATGAGAAAAGTAAGAAAGAAAGAGAGAAGAAATTAAAGACCTGACATCAAAGAAGAGAGAGAGAGAGAGAGAGAGAGAGAGAGATGAAAGGAGAGGAAATCAAAAACTAATAATGAAAAGAGGAAAAAAAGAGGGAGAGAGAGATTGCGAAGGATGTAAAAAAAGAAGCAAAATAATAATAATAAGAAAGTCAAAATCAATAGCCTCTTTCTTACCCCCTCACCTCCTCTGAAGAAAAAGCGATAAGGAGTGAGAAAGCGAATGAGAAAAGTAAGAAAGAAAGAGAGAAGAAATTAAAGACCTGACATCAAAGAAGAGAGAGAGAGAGAGAGAGAGAGAGATGTTAAAGGAGACAGCCTTTATCCCCTTCGCCACAAATGGTTTCTCTAGTCAGGAAACCCGTACAGAGATAACACACACACACACACACACACACACACACACACACAGCCTCACTGGACACAAGAGGGTAAGACTGTCAGGTATACGATATTATAGCAGTTACTGAATCCTGAATTTTACTGTATCTTTTATTTTAATGTAAGAAAAGGGGTGACAAAGGCAGCAGACAAGATCCCTCTCAAATAGACTGTAGGGAAAAACACAATTAACTATTACAGTGGCATATTATTCATTAGATATTGAAGTTTAATATAGCCGTGAAAAAATCGTTTGAGTAACTATAGTCTGCTCACTTTCACTTGGACTAAAGCTGCCATCTCACCACCGTCAGGGTTGAGTCGTAACAGGTGAGTAACACTAGAATATAATGCTAGTCATGATGAAGTGCTATGGAAAAGGAATAGAACTTTGTGGAAAAGACGAAGACGCCTGTATTGTCTTCTCTTTGAGCTATGGGAAATAAGCTGCTTAGTGAAAAGTCTCTGGTACATACAGTATGATAAAAAGTGTGAAACACCTGAAAGAGTTGCTGTCTTAGGTCTGTATTCTCGTCATTTAAGGAGGCTTCCTAGCACATCTTCCTTAGCGATTAATTTAAAACGGACGGTTTGTACAATTTTGCACGTTGTCTGTCCAGAGTATGGTGATTTTAGAATGATTTAAATACCACAGAAGAGGAGAGCAGGGTATAATATGCAAAATGAATCGCTTGGTGACGAAAATACGGGGCTTGGTGTTGTGTTATGCAGGCTGTAATTTTATCGCTAAGTTTGACATTTTCTTCCACCATGTTAATTTTCCTGGTTTTATTTGTACAGATACCGGATCAATGCTGTAATATATATATATATATATATATATATATATATATATATATATATAGAGAGAGAGAGAGAGAGAGAGAGAGAGAGAGAGAGAGAGAGAGAATGATAGGGGAGGAAGATAAGGGGGTTAAGGTGCGCATAGTGGGAAGAAGTATTGGAGAGAGGAAGAGAAATTGAGAAAGAGGGGCAGGGGAAAGGAGGGGGGAGGGAGGGGGTATAAAATAAAAGAATTGGGTATGAAAAGGGTGAAAGGGAGGAGAAGCGAGGAGGAATAATGAGTACTGTGGGAATTAGAGAGGAGGAAAAGAGTAGCAGAAGAGGAGTGTGGGAGGAAGAGGAGGCGGGAAGGAAGGAAGCAGAAGGGAAGAAGTATTGGAAGGAGGGTGAGATGGAGAAAGTGGTGAAAGGAGAGAAGGGAGGATACAAGGAATAATGAGGAAGGGAGCAGCAGGAAGGCAGGATGAAGGTAAATGGTAATAATATTTAAGGAAAGGAGAGAAAGAAACGAGGGAAGAAGGGGAGAGGAGAGAGAGGTGTAGAGATCAGTAAGCAGGTAAGCAGAGGGGAAGAAACAGTGGAGGAAGGAAGAGAAAGAGAGAGGGGGGGGGGTGAAGAGAGGAGGGTGTTGAGGTGAATCGGGAAAAGGGAATACTGTGGAGCCAGAACGAAGCCTAATTTATATTCGTTCTCGTTAAAGCGACTTTCCGTAAGATCTGACGTGCATGTGTGTGTGTGTGTGTGTGTGTGTGTGTGTGTGTGTGTGTGTGTGTGTGTGTGTGTGAGGGTTCATATACGAAATGCAGTCTGCTTTTGCTGCAGAGCTTTCCTGCAGTTTTCATTATATTAGGCTTTTTGCCTGATAATTTTAATATTAGGTGGGATGTTCCTGTTACAGATATCTATTTGCTGCAGCAGCAGCAGGAGAATTAGTAGCAGTAGTAGTAGTAATAGTATTATTATTATTAGTAGTAGTAGTAGTAGTAGTAGTAATGGTGGTTTCGGTGAGGGTAGTAGGCATAGTGGTATGACGCTGCAAAGTTCATAGGTAAGGAGTAGGTAGGTAGGTAGGAAGGTACCGTACGTAGTTAGGGAGGTAGGGAGATAAGCCGGTAGGTAGACTAAGTAGGTAGGGATGAAGAGTGGTAGGTACACAGACGGAACAAGAAAGACATGGAGAAAGGGAGATTGTTGGACAGGAAAGTTTTATGACGAGTCCCATTACCATCTCTCCAGTGTTAATTTTACACTTAGATTAACACTATAATGTTGGACTAGTCACGAAGAAGATTACGGAGAGAATGTAGAGTCGTAATATTATCTTATTCCACCATCGAGCGACGTGAAATAAGCAGCAGAATGACGAAAATCTCAGCCAGGTTATGTGGACTAATTGTAGTGCCGTCATCATCATCATCATCATCGTCTTCATCAGCATCATCGTCATGATTACCGTCATCATAATCGTCATCGTCCACCCGTCATTCATCCTTCATCCTTCATCACCATTATTACCATCATCAACATCGTCATCCATCATTCATTATTCACCCATCGTCGCCATCATCATCATCGTCAGCAGCAGCAGCAGCATCGTCATGATCACCATCATCATCATCGTAATCCCTCATTCAGTTTCATCCATCATCATCATCATCATCATCATCATCATCAGCAGCAGCAGCAGCAGCAGCAGCATTACCATTATCATCATCACTGACATCATCATCGTCATCCATCGTTCGTTATTCATCCATCATCATCATCATCATCATCATCATCATCATCATCATTACCATTGTCGTCATCATAATCGTCATCGTCATCCGTCTTTCATGATTGATCCATCATCATCATCGTCATCATCTTTAGTTTAGTAGTGGTATTACCTACAGTGGAGAGATTTTGGTAGAAGAGTATTACAGTAAGGGAAACGAAAAGAGGGCAGAAAGAGAGAGAGAGAGAGAGAGAGAGACAGACAGACAGACAGACAGACAGAGACAGAGAGAGAGAGCGAGAGGGCTAAGGCGATAGGAAAACAGATAAGGCAGACTTAAGTCAGACAGACTAGGTAAGAGAGAGCTAGGCAGGCAGGCAGGACAAGAGAGAAAGGAAGATATGCAGAATGAGTGAGGCAGGCAGGCTAGTAGGCAGGGTCAGCTGGAAGGTAGGATATGAGTGAGGTATGCAGGCAGAACTAGAGGAATGCAGGCAGAGAGGAGAAGACGGAGGCAGGTGGAGAGGCAGGCAGGCGCTGGGGACAAGAAGAAGGCAGATAGACACCCAGACACAATGAGAAGGAGTCAGACAGAAATATGAGAAGAGACAGACATTGAAGCACAGCAAGAAGAATGCAGACAGGAAGAATAAGTAGACGGATGTATGGGAATAGAAAACTGGACAAAGAGAAGGAAGGCAGGCAGAATGAGGAAAAAATAAACATAGTTTGCAGAGAGGCAGGCAGAATGAGAAGGGGGTAAGCAGAGGTACACGAGAGGCAGAAATGTCAAAAAGTAGGTAGGCAGGCAGGAAGACAGGCAGGCAGACACGTGACGGCGGTGGTGGTGATGGACAGGCAGGTAGTGATGTAGGCTGGTCAGTGAGGCATAGGGGAGGTAGGGGGTAAGGCGGAGTGGAAGCAGTGAAGCAGAGGAGAGGCAGGGGGGAGGCAGAGAGTGTGTGTCAAAGGGAAGGCAGCGAGAGAGGTGACGGAACAGAGAGATAACGAGAGGGAGAAGTATTGAGGCGCTATTTAAAGACGTGGCTTGGAGAGAGAGAGAGAGAGAGAGAGAGAGAGAGAGAGAGAGAGAGAGAGAGAGAGAGAGAGACGAAGTAGTGAAACGAAATCTAATAGCAAGATGTACAGGAATGGAAAATATCCAGCTAGAAATACAAGTAGAGTAAAAAAAAATGAAGTAGAGAAAGGAAAAAGTGGGGTAAAAAGAAAATGCACTGTGGCGTGAGAACTGATCAAGGAAAGAAAAAGAGTATTGGGAAAAGTAAATAACGAGAAACCGAGAGAGAGAGAGAGAGAGAGAGAGAGAGAGAGGAACGTGTGAAAGTGTGGAATAAAAACCGAATTCACAGTGACAAGAGAAATGATCAAGAAAAACAGAGTATTGGGAAAAGTAAATAACGAGAAACTGAGAGAGAGAGAGAGAGAGAGTGTGTGTGTGTGTGTGTGTGTGTGTGTGTGTGTGTGTGTGTGTGTGTGTGTGTGTCGTAGGTCAGAGGGCAAGACCATTCCCTTTCAGCGTAAAAAATGTGTCAACTGCCTGTGTCTGTCTGTTTGTCTGTCTGTCTGTCTCTTTCTGTTTCTCTAGGCCTATCTGTCCGTCGGTATTTATGTATGTATGTATTTATATATATGTATGTATGTATATATGTATGCCTAGCAACCTTTGTCTGTGCCTTTCATTATCTCCGCCAAGGCGGTTATGTTTTTGCCGGCGTTGGTTTGTTTGTCTGTTCTTCTGTTAGCAGGATTACTCAAATGTTATGAACGGATTTTGCTAAAATTTTTTGGAGGGGTAGGGTATGGCCCAAGAAACAATCCATTAGATTTTGGTGGTGATCCGAATTGTCATCCGGATCCAAGAATTTTTTAAAAATTCTTTTCCATTGCGGGATAGTGGGATTGTTCAGCCTTGGCGGAGGTTTGCAGTCTCGGATTGCTCTTGTTTATCAGTTTTTACTTCTCTTTTTTTCCTGTCTTATACCAGTTTCACTTCCATCTCTTGTCATTTTTTTATTTCTTTCCTGTATCATCCATTACTCTCATCCTTCCCTTTCTTTTCTATTCTCCTGTTTTCCCATACGTTTCCTCTTGCTCAGTACTTTTTTCATTTTATCTTTTTATCTTCCTCCTTCCTCTCGTCTGTAATTGTAACTCTTCGTCTCTCTCTCTCTCTCTCTCTCTCTCTCTCTCTCTCTCTCTCTCTCTCACTTTTCTCGATTTTCCGTTGGTTTTCCCGTGGCCTCTATAAATTTCTATCGCTCCTCCTCCTCCTCCACAAAATAACTTTCATTTTTTTTTTTTACACCGTGTTCTCTTACATCTCCCCATAAGAAGATTATTGTCCTCTGTATTGCATCCCCTCTCCTCTCATTCTTTCCTCACTGTCTGTTTTCTTCTCCAAGTTTTCCTTTTTATTCTCCTCAGTCTCTCCACATCTTCCTGTCTCTCCCTCTCCCATTTACCTTCCCTTCCCCTACATGTTCTCTGCATCAGTGAAGTGTTCAGTGGATGTCCCCAGAAGCCTAGACGCACCCTCAGGTCATCAACTTTTAGGAAGAAAGCAGAATTACAATTTTAAGTAGCGCACCTTCAACGAGAAACAGTAATCTATGCAAGGAGAGGTGAGCTTAAGGAGGAGGGATTGGAAGCGGAGGAATTAGTCTTAAGACGTTGGAAAGTAAGAGGAGGAGAAGGAGACAAACACAAACGGCAGACAGACAGAAGAGAAGAGTATGGAGAGGGACAAATATTTAAACTAAAAGTTCCCTCGGGCAAAGAGGAAGAGGAGGAGGAAAGAGATTATCATCATCATCATCCGGACCTCCTTTCCCACACTAGGGTAAGGTGAGGAATAGCAATGTCCAGACGGCCCAAATTTGCCCAATCTACTGGGCCGCGCTTCCATTCACTCAAGCCCCCGGAATCCTGGCTCTATAGGATACGCCAAAAACATTCACCACGTTCTGTAGCTTCACATAAACTTACCCGACTGAGTCAGTCCGGACGCTGCCACGTTAAAAAGGTGTGACAAATCCCAAATCATGCGCATCTCCCCGCAACATTGATCCAGCCAGCTCGATCTCTTGTCAGTGCCCTAGCTTCACCGACTTCCAAACCTCTCTTCCTCACACACTCATCCACCATATCTCTCCTTGACCTAACTCGCCTCCTCCCTCCCTCAAATTCGCTCAGATATACCTTTTTCACCACTCTTTTGTTATTCATTCTCTCAACGTGACCATAGCATCTCAGTACACTCTTTTTGATTCAGGTGTCCACCGACTTCCATACTTCACATCTTTCACGAACCACATTATTTCGTATCCTATCCACCCTCTGTACTCCATATACATTCCTCAGCAGTCCCATCTCCACAGCTCTTACTCTTGACTTTTCATTTTCATGCCATACCATAGTCTTACATCTCTATGTTAAAGTTGGCACTAACATATGGATGTGAGAGAAAAGAAGAAAAAAATAAGAACTTGGAGAGAGAGAGAGAGAGAGAGAGAGAGAGAGAGAGAGTTGTGGATGGGTGGGTGGATAAGTTGATAGACAAGGAGACGACTGTTTGGTTAGGTGGATGTATGGGTGTATAGCTGGTGGAATAGGTGGATGGATGGGTGGATGGATGGCATAGGATGGGTGGGTGAATAAGTTGATAGAGGAGAAAACTGTTTGGTTAGGTGGATGTATGAGTGTATAGCTGGTGGAATAGGTGGATGGATGGGTGTATGGATAGGATAGGATGGGTGGGTGGATGGCTAATGCATAAGTAGATGAGTGGAAGGGTGGGTGTATGGTGGGAGACGGTGTCGTTACTGAGTAAGGACATAAATGGTTGAAAGTTAACAAACATACTCAGCCATTACGTGGGGGAGGGTGACGTGTCGTGGGAAGGGAGGTCGTTACTGAGTAGGGGCAAATTAATATAACAGGAGGTATATGAAGGGGGGATGCTTATAGGAATATTTGGTACTGAAGGCTGCCATCATTATATTTTTCATTTTTATTTTCATTTTTTTCAACTTTTTTTTCTATCAAAGTATATGGTGCGATGCAGTAACTGGTTTTCATAAAGGGAAAATTTTTAGTTACTTTACAGCCTGGTCAAGAACGGTTGCCTTCATATATTTCGTTCCTGTGTGTGTGTGTGTGTGTGTGTGTGTGTGTGTGTGTGTGTGTGTGTGTGTGTGTGTGTGTGTGAGCCAAATAGAATCAACAGCGGGAAGCTTGTTAATAGATTTTACAGTATCCGTTAATTCATTTTCCATATTTTAATATTGTCCAATACTGTCCTACCTCATCTCTTTCTCCGTGCTCTTCTCCCCTTTCTTTCCCGTCCATCCCCACCTCACCGCCTCTCCCCTTCCCTCCTCCCCTTCCCTACCTTCCCCTCTTACATTAAAAAGAAAAAGGTTATGACTACATCAATATGTCCTCCAGAAACAAACAATGGCAAACACATTGAAAATGAGGTCGAAATGGCAAACATTCTTAACGATTACTTTGCGTCTGTTTTTACAGTAGAAAACACCACCAGAAACCTACTGTTACCCACAAACCAAGCAAATAGCACAGTCCTTAGTAACTAAGCTATCCATAATAGCGATATCCTTTCAGCCATAAATAGTACTAACATAAACAAAACCCCTGGCCCCGATAAAATATCACCGAGAATTCTCAAAGAAGCAAAACATGAGTTACTGCTGCCACTCTCTGTCTTATTCAATAAATCATTAAGTACTGGGAAAGTGCGAATGGAAACTAGCAAATGTAACACCAATTTTCAAAAAAGGAAATGAGTCGCACCCAGGAAATTACAGACCAATCAGCTTAACATCAGTAGTGTGCAAGTTAATGGAAAAAATCATAAGAGATAAAATAGTTAATTATCTAGAAGAAAATAATATAATTAAAGACTCGCAGCATGGATTCAGACATCGTCGTTCATGCTTAACTAACTTACTGGACTTCTTCCATGATGTTTACAAATCATACGATGACTCAAGAGCAGTAGATATAATTTACCTCGACTTTCAGAAAGCATTTGACACTGTCCCTCACAAGCGTCTCATGAGAAAAATAGAAGCACATGGAATAAAAGGAAAGATGCAAAAATGGTTACAAGACTGGCTTTCAGACCGAAAACAGCGAGTTGTGATAAACGGAAAGGAATCCAAATGGCGTAATGTGATCAGCGGCGTTCCCCAAGGCTCAGTACTTGGACCGATACTTTTTATTATATATATAAATGACATTGATGAGGGTCTAAATTGTAAAGTATCCAAATTTGCAGATGATACTAAAATAACCCGTAAAGTCACTTCAAAATTACAGTGGCAGGAGTTACAAAATGACCTTAATACTTTAGCAAGCTGGGCAGCAAAATGGCAAATGAAATTCAACACAGAAAAATGTAAAGTACTTCATATTGGAAGTAACAATGTCCATGCAAATTACAAAATGAACAATATTCAGTTATCAAGTACAGACAGTGAAAAGGATCTTGATGTGATAATATCAAATGACCTAAAACCAAGCAAGCAGTGTACCGATGCGGTTAAAATTGCAAACAAGCTAGTGGGTTTTTTTGGAAGAACTTTCGAGTTTAAATCGGAAAAAGTCATACTTGCCTTGTACAACTTGCTAGTGCGCCCCCATCTTGAGTATTGTGTGCAATTCTGGTTTCCGTACTACAGAAAGGACATTGAAAAATTAGAGAAAATTCAGCGAAGCTTCACAGAAATGATACCACGACTTAGAAACAAACCATATGAGGAACGCCTTGAAGAACTTAAATTATTTAACCTAACGAAGCGCAGGTTAAGAGGGGACCTTACTGAAGATTTCAAAATCATGAAGGGATATGACAACTTAGACATGAATAAATATTTTGATATAGACCGGTCGAGTCAAACCAGAAGTAATGGCTGCAAAATCATGGGAAAGCGATTCCAATCCCACGAAGCAAAATACTTCTTCTTTAACAGAGTTGTAAAAATCTGGAACAGATTACCCTCAGATACCGTGAACAGTATCTCAATCGAGACATTCAAAAACAAATTAGACAAGTATTTGCACGAGAATCCTCAGCTGACTCTTTTTCTGTCCGAATAACTTGCTTTTATAGCTATGGTACATGTAAGTTCATGCCTCTTGTCTACAAGACACTCCGTAAACAATGTACCCGTACAGTGTTGCGTCACGATATTATACATTTTCAATTCATTCAGTGCAAACAAAGCAATATAAGCACAGATTAGGATCTGCACAGATAACCCTGAGTTAACAGTCACTACTCTTACTTTCGACCTGTGATGGGCTGTGGATCACTGAGGGTCCATGTTAGTCAAGTGACCACCATCAGGATTTTTTTAATGTACCAGGGGTCACTGCTTCAGGATGAAACTTGTGTACTTGTCCCATATGGGAGAGTTCCCTGTCTCAGTGGAGTGAACGGAGCTAGGGCCTGATTGACTGCTGCCTACCTTAAAAGCGCCAGGCAAGGCTGCCGCACCACCCCTAAACATCCACACTGTGCAGTCCCCTCGTGTCTACAGGACCCCCCGTAAACTTAACATAGCGTCAAGTCACGTCATTATACGTTTTTCGATTTACCCAAAGCAAATGAGGTAATATATAGTAAGCACAGATTAGGATCTGCACAGATAACCCTGAGTTAACGGTCACTACTTTTACTTTCGACCTGTGATGGGATGTGGATCACAGAGGGTCCCTGTTAGTCAAGTGACCACCATCGGGATTTTTTTAATGTACCAGGGGTCACTGCTTCAGGATGAAACTTGTGTACTGTCCCACATGGGAGAGTTCCTTGTCTCAGTGGAGTGAACGGAGCTATTGCCTGATTGACTGCTGCCTACCTAAAAAGCGCCAGGGAAGGTTGCCGCACCACCCCTAAACATCCACTCTGTGCATTGCACATCCATACTGTGTACTGTGCAGTCCCCTTTTATGTAAGACACCCGTCTTATATATTTTTCAATCTCCCCAATGCAAAGAAAGCAATATAAGCACAGATTAGGATTTGCACAGATAACCCTGAGTTAACGGTCACTACTCTTACTTTCGACCTGTGATGGGCTGTGGATCACTGAGGGTCCCTGTTAGTCAAGTGACCACCATCGGGATTTTTTTAATGTACCAGGGGTCACTGCTTCAGGATGAAACTTGTATACTTGTCCCATATGGGAGAGTTCCTTGTCTCAGTGGAGCGAACGGAGCTAGGGCCTGATTGACTGCTGCCTACCATAAAAGCGCCAGGCAAGGCTGCCGCACCACCCCTAAACATCCACACTGTGCAGTGTGTAGCTTCCACGTTATGTCCGCAGACTTCCCATTAACTCAATGTACCGATTTATAATGTCATGCCGTAACTATTATTTTATTTGTTTACTTTCTCTTTCAGGTTACTCTATCGGGTAGCTTATAGATAAAGTATTATAGAATGTGACTTTTCCTTTCCAGTGTTTCCTATAAAATTTCCATGTCAGTTTTTCCATGCTGCATGGTGGTTTTTCTCACTTTTTCCTGGAGGGTTTGGTGGTGGGGGGAGCCTTCTTGCTTTACTATCCTTATCCTTCAGCATGTAGAGTTAGATCTTGTAGTCATAGTTTTCTCTAACAAGCAGCCTCGAAAGGACCATAAGGTCTGTTGCTGTTTGCTTTCCTGTGTAATCCCCTTCCCATCCTTCCCCTCATCCCCTTCCTCCATTCCGCTTCTCTCCCGGTCCCCCCCTCTTCTCTCTCTCCCGTCTCATCTCGACCCCAACTATCTCTCTTCCGTCCCTTGCCCCCTCTCATTTCTCTCTCCGTCTCTCTCCTCTTCCCATTTCTCTCTGCGTCCTTCTACTCCTCCCAATTCTCTTTCCGTCTCTCTCCTCCTCCCATTTCTCTCCCCGCCCCTCTCTTCGTCCCATTTCTCCCGTCCCTCTCCTCCTCCCATTTCTCTTTAGTCCCTCTCCTCCTCCCATTTCTCTTTAGTCCCTCTCCTCCTCCCATTTCTTTCTCCCGTCCCTCTCCTCCTCCCATTTCTTTCTCCCGTCCCTCTCCTCCTCTCATTTCTTTCTCCCGTCCCTCTCCTCTTCCCATTTCTCTCTCCTTCCCTCCTGTCTCTCCTCTTCCGTACTGTCCTCCACCTTCTCGTCCCGCACGCACGCACCAATACTAAGGTGCTCTCCCTCCCTCTCTCTCTCTGGAGTGAAACATTCAATTTTGCGTTATTCCTTTGTTTTCCTGTGTACGACACCCACATATTACCCTTCCTCGGGACGCTGCCAACAAATATGCTCCCTTTATTAAATCATGTCCCCGTGGACCAACCTGTACCTCCCCTTTCAACAACAGCAAATTCACGTCTGTTTGTTTGATGAGGCATTGAAGTAAAGCTTTTTGTTTTGTAATTTTTATTGCAATTACCAGAGGGCTTTCTTTATGGATGGAACTTCTGTATGGCCTTCAATAGCACCTTCATTGCTAGGGGACTCACAGAATCTATAAAAGAAATTGAATATTAGAAGGAAGAAAAAATCAGACATTACCCCTTTGTGACTTGATAATATTTTCTGTAGATTTTCTTTTATATGATTGATACAGAAGGATGATTTCAGTTGCATGATTACCCCTCAATGGCACATTAATCGGTTTTTGCAATACTGAATCCATGGCCAAGTATAGAGAATACTGTATTTAATAATTTAACTTTATACTTGCAACCACCAGACACTTTCTTAATCCACTTCTCTCGCCATTTACCCTCTCATGGTCCGGAGAACTCTTTTATTTTACTCCAGCTGATGCCAGACGCTTTAACTCAGGTGAATGTGAGTTGCAAGAGCCTGAGAGTTAGTATCATTGCCATTCATCCTCTCATAGATCATAGATAGGAAGGTCAACGCCAGACGATTTCATTCATCTGAGTGTGAAGTATGAAAGCTTGAGCATTTGTATTGTCACTATTAACCCTCGCATGGTCAGTACAGCTCTTGTCTTCCACTCGGGTCGGCACCATATGATTATACTGAGCTAAAAGTGAGTCCCAAGAGCCTGACAATATTAACACATTTACTACGAGGGTGTTTTCAAAATGTCACCCCATAACACAGCCAGTGAGTCGTAGTGTGAGCCATAATGAGCCATAGTAGTAGTGTGAGCCATAATGAGCCATAGTCGTAGTGTGAGCCATAATGAGCCATAGTCGTAGTGTGAGCCATAATGAGCCATAGTCGTAGTGTGAGCCATAATGAGCCATAGTCGTAGTGTGAGCCATAATGAGCCATAGTCGTAGTGTGAGCCATAATGAGCCATAGTCGTAGTGTGAGCCATAATGAGCCATAGTCGTAGTGTGAGCCATAATGAGCCATAGCCGTAGTGTGAGCCATAATGAGCCATAGCCGTAGTGTGAGCCATAATGAACCATAGCCGTAGTGTGAGCCATAATGAGCCATAGTCGTAGTGTGAGCCATAATGAGCCATAGTCGTAGTGTGAGCCATAATGAGCCATAGTCGTAGTGTGAGCCATAATGAGCCATAGTCGTAGTGTGAGCCATAATGAGCCATAGTCGTAGTGTGAGCCATAATGAGCCATAGCCGTAGTGTGAGCCATAATGAGCCATAGCCGTAGTGTGAGCCATAATGTGCCATAATCGTGGTGAGTCATAATGAGCCATAGTCGTAGTGTGAGCCATAATGAGCCATAGTCGTGGTGAGCCATAATGAGCCATAGTCGTTGTGAGAGCCATAATGAGCCATAGTCGTTGTGAGAGCCATAATGAGCCATAGTCGTAGTGTGAGCCATAATGAGCCATAGTCGTAGTGTGAGCCATAATGAGCCATAGTCGTAGTGTGAGCCATAATGAGCCATAGTCGTAGTGTGAGCCATAATGTGCCATAGTCGTTGTGAGAGCCATAATGAGCCATAGTCGTTGTGAGAGCCATAATGAGCCATAGTCGTAGTGTTCTCAAAATGCCACCCCCATACCAGAGAGTCAGTGAGTGTTAGTGCTTCATGTGCAAGTAAAGTGTACGAATTTATTTTAAGAACGTAGTGTCACAGAAGAGATCGTTTCTTCCCCAACATAAGCCTAGTGAGTATCGTGAAGCGGTCGCTAGAACTTATTAATCTTTTTATAGGGCAGAGTCTCACCTTTGTCTCTCAGTCTTGATGCCACAGGACGATTCTGTTCGGCTTAGGAAATATATCGACTCTAAAGGTGACTCTTTGGTGTTTCATTTCAACTAACACCAGGCAAGTTCTGTCGGTCAAAGGAGGCCCCTGCTCTAGCAAGAGAGAGAGAGAGAGAGAGAGAGAGAGAGAGAGAGAAGAAGAAGAAGAATATGGCCAAGGGAGGAAATGAAACACTGAAAGAACAAAGGGGAAGAGAAGGGACGTGAGGGGTAAGAAAGAAGTGATAGTGAGGAAAAAAAGGGTGTTGAAGGAAATATGAGAGGAAGGGAGCCGTGCGGAGGCAATAACTTACACAGGTACGGCAGATTGAGGCCAAGATTTAGAGGAAGGGAGCACAGACAGACCAAAGACTCTACTGTATGACTTCCTGATACTTCCCTAGGACAGAGATGAATGACTTTCAGCGCGATTCACATTGCAAGGGTCTGTGAGGTGGAGCCATATGTTTAAGGGCTTAAATGATGAGTGGATGGAGGTGTAGCCTATTTTAAGCAGGCAGAGAGGAAAAGAGGGAGACAGGCAAAGAGGCAGTCAGGCACTGGGGACAAGAAGAAGGCATACAGACACCCAGACATGATGAGGAGGATGCAGGTAGATGAGACAGATAGGGAGGCAGAGCAAGAATAAAGCAGACAGGAAGAATAAGAAGGAAGCAGACAGAGGTTTGGGAAAAGAAAACAGGACGAAGAGATGGAAGGCAGGCACGAAGGCAGAATGAGGAAAACAACGGAGGTATGGAGAGAGGGAGGCATTAATGAGAAGGGGGTAGGCAGTGGTATACGAGAAGCAGAAATGACAAAAAGAAGGCAGGCAGGCAGGTAGGTGACGGCGGTGGTGGTGATGGACAGGCAGGTAATGATGTAGGCTAGTGAGTGAGGCACAGGGGAGGTAGGGGGTAAGGTGGAGTGGAAGCAGTGAGGCAGAGGAGTGGCAGGGGTGAGGGGAGCCAGGGGAAGGACAGAGGGGAGGTAGAGGAGAGGCAGAATGTGGCAGGGGGAGGAAGAGGGGACTTAGGGGAGAGCCAGAGGCAGAGAAAGAGAGAAAGGAGGCAGAGGAAGAGAGAGAGGGGATGCAGAGGGAGAGAGAGAGGGGATGGAGAGGAAGAGAGAGAGGGGAGGAAGAGGAAGAGAGAAAGGGGAGGCAGAGGAAAAGGGAGACGGGAGGCAGAGGAAGAGCGAGAGGCGAGACAGTGGTACAGAAAAGAGGAGGCAGGGACGAGGCAGAGGGGAGGCAGCGAGAGAGATGACGAAACAGGGAGACAGCGAGAGGGAGAACTATTGAGGCGCTGTTAAAGACATGGAGAGAGAGAGAGAGAGAGAGAGAACATAGATAAATTTCCACCCAAACCACTCAAACCATACCCTTCTTTCAAAACGGTCTGATCGTTATAGTAAGACAACCAACTTCAAGGGCAATATAGCCAAGCAGAAAAATGTCCTTCCTCTCTTCCATCCTGTAACCAGCCGTACTGGACAATAGGGGGAAGCAGTACCTTAACACGAATTAAATGCCCTTACACGAATTAACTGCCCTTACAGGAATTAAATACCCATACACTAATTAAATATCCTTTATAATGTTTTAAATGGCAGCTGATAATAATACCAAGTAAAATGAAGCTTAAAATTATGATACAAGAATTCCAGTGCAGTCATAACACCTTCAGCCCGAGTACCCTTATAGTGGGGGGGATAACAAGGACTCGCGTCTATAATTTACCCTCTCTAAATCAAAAAGTCTAGTAATTATATGGTGCTAGTAAGTATAAAATGAAAAGTGCGTCATCGTGTTGAAGTGACTATACCCATTTTACGCTAACTTGGCCTAAAACTGCCATCTCTCCATACTGATTCCTAATTTGTAACAACATTAACACTTCAGTATAGGCCTCGTCACAAAAAAGTGCTGTGGAAAAGATGTAGAGCCGTAGCAGTGTCTTTTTCTGCTACTGTCCTATGCGAATTAAGTTGCAAACGGACGAAAATCGGAGCCAAGTTAGAATTAAAGCAGCACTATTTTTTTCTAGTATGTCCATAAATGCGGTAAATACATGCACACTCGTACGTTCCTGTGCATATATGTACGCATGTCATGGCTTGATGTCAAGAGAGAGAGAGAGAGAGGGAGAAAGACGAATTAATGAAGCGAAATCAAATAGAAAGGAGATGTACAGGGAACGAAAATGTCCAGCTAAGAAATACAAGTAAAAACAAAGAATGTGGAGTGAAAGAGAGGAAGGAAAGAGTGGAGTCAAAAGAAAATACATAGTGGCAAGAGAACTGATGAAAGAAAAAAAAAAGAGTATTGGGAAAAACAATAACGAGAAACTGAGAGAGAGAGAGAGAGAGAGAGAGAGAGAGAGAGAGAGAGAGAGAGAGAGAGAGAGGAAAGTGTGGAATAAAAAAAAAAAATGCAGTGACAAGATAACTGATAAAGGAAAAAGGAGTATTGGGAAAAGCAAATAACGAGAAACTGAGAGAGGGAGAGAGAGAGAGAGAGAGAGAGAGAGAGAGAGAGAGAGAGAGTGTGTGTGTGTCAGTCGTAGGTCGTTGGGCGAGACCACCTCCTTTCAACGGTAAAAAATGTTTCGACTACCTGTGTCTGTCTGTCTGTCTGTCCCTTGCTTTCTTTCTGTCTGTTTCTCTGTCTGTCTGTCTTTACATATGTATGTTTGTAGGTATGTATGTCTGTCTGTATGTATGTATGTATGTATGTCTGACAGTCTATCTACCTCTATATGTGCTTTTCATTTATCAGTTTTTTTCCTTCTCTTATGCCAGTTTTCCATCTTTTCCATATCATTATATTATCTCATATCTGTATCATCCATTACTCTTATCCTTTCCTTTCTTTCCTACTCTCCTGTTTTCCCTCACGTTCCCTCTTGTTCAAACTTACTTTTTTTTTTTTCCTTCCTCCCTCCTCTCGTCTGTAATTGTAGCTCTTCGTCTCTCTCTCTCTCTCTCTCTCTCTCTCTCTCTCTCTCTCTCTCTTTCCTCTTTGTTTTTTTGTTGCCTCTTGTGTTCCTATAAATTTTCCCTCGCTCCTCCTCCTCCAGATCGCTCCTCCTCCTCCTATTCCTCCTCTTTCACAAAATCACTTTTTAAAAATCGTATTCTCCTACTTCTCCCCACAAGAAGAATGTTCTCTTCCTTATTGCATCCCCTCTCATTCTTTCCTCACGGTCTGTTCTCCAATTCTCTCTCTCTCTCTCTCTCTCTCTCTCTCTCTCTCTCTCTCTCTCTCGGCCCCTTCCCCTCCTAAGGTTCTCCCCGTCAGTGAAGTGTTATTTCAGTGGCTGTCCTCAGAAGCCATGACTCAGCCTTAGCTAATCAGTGTTTAGGAGAAAAGCAGAGTCACAGTTTTAATAACATACCTTCTACGAGAAACAGTAAATCTATACATGGAGAGGTGAGCTTATGGAGGAGGGATTGACCTAGAAGCTAAGACACTGGAAAGGAGGAGGAGATGGAGACAAACACAAACGGCAGACAGACGGAACAAAGGAGTATGAAGAAGGGCGAATTTTTAAAAGTCTCTCGGACAATAAGAAAGAAGAGGAGGAGGAGGAAAGAGGTGCTTGAGGAAAAAAGGATGTAGGGGAAGAGAAGAAGAAAAAACTTGAGACACTGGGGAGAAAGTGAAGAGGGAAAGAAAGAGGGAAGGGAAAAACGAGGAAGGTTCACACGCGGACAGTAAGCTTTCGTATATCCCCCCCCCCAAAAAAAAAAAAAAAAAAGAGGATGAGCTGAGAGGCACGACCCTGACCACGAAAAAGAATAAAGAAAATTAGAGTTGGACGATGTAAGGGGACACACAATGAATCTTATTCTCGTTGGCATTTGTGGCTACGTAACACCTTTTCCTGTGCGATTCATTATACAAATTACACCTTTATACAATCGTTTATGTTCCATATATATTTCTCGTATGGACGTAGTTTACCGCAGTTGCGTAAATAAATGGTGTAAATACAAAAGTGAATCGCTGAAGGAGAGGTGTTACGAAGTCACCACATAAAATCCCCAAATCAGTCCAACCCATAGAGTCACATTCTAAGTGCTGTGGAGGTTTCGTAACATTTCTTCCTTACAGAATTATTCAGCCTATTACACCTTAGTATGTTTGTGTATTGGCGACCATCATCCACTCACTTGATGTAGTGCTACCTACTCTTTCCCTCACCTTTATCATTCTTTTTCTGTGTCTGCCGTCCTCTCTTCCTATTTCTGTTATTTTTCCTGTCACATTTTATTACCCTTCTTTCCTTTTCTATGTCGCTTTACACTGACAAGCCTAATGGTTTCGTGTAAGCAAGAAAACCATTTACAGCGCTGGGTGGTAACCATATAACCAACCCATAGGTGTTTCCTACTTGTCAACAAGTGGGTTGGTGGTGGGTTAGTGCTCCATCAGTAAAACAGTTAATTCAAAGACAAATGGCCACCCCTTCCGAGGTTATGGTGTGTGGCTATAGACAGATAGATAGATAGGTAGACAGGTAGATGTTTGTGTGTGTTGTAGATGAATTCTGTAGTGAATATTAAAGTGATATAACTGCAAACGGCGATACAGCGTTGAGTACACCGCTTCTCGTCCGGTCAGCGAAATTAAACAATGTTGGGTCTGGTTAGTTCTTGGATGGGTTACCGCCTAGGAACACCAGATGCAGTTGGAACTGATTATTTGGTGGTAGGTGGTGGTGACCATCATCCATTCGCCTGATGTAGTGCTGCCTACTTCTTCCTTCATCATTATCATTCTTTTTCTGTCTGCCTTCCTCTGTTTCTGTTTCTCCCACCATTCTTGTCACTGTATCTTACTCTTCTTTCATTTTTAGGTGACTTTATATTGAGTGACAAGCCTAATGGTTTCGAGTCAGCTAGGAAACCATTTACAGTGCTGGGTGGTAACCATATAACCAACCCATTCGTGTGCCCTACGTGTCAACAAGAGTGTTGGCGGCGGAGGGTTAATGCCCTTCCCCGTAAAACAGCAAACTCAAAGACAAACGCCCATCCCTTATGGGATTATGGTGTCTACCTATAGATAGACAGAAGTAGCTAAAATGGAATGCTAATGCGAGATTTACAAAATAAATCTCTCAGAATTAGGAACCACCGAAATACAACCATCAGTCTTACTTCATTCATAGCTTAGGCAAACAAAAAACTTGGGTGAAGAGAGAGAGAGAGAGAGAGAGAGAGAGAGAGAGAGAGAGAGAGAGAGAGAGAGAGAGAGATTGTGGATGGTGGGTGGATAAGCTGACAAAATAGGATAAAACTTTTTGGTAAGGTGGAGTATTGGATGTATAGCTGGTGGAATAGGTGGATGGATGGATGTTTGGACAGGATAGGATGGATGGGTAGGTGGCTAATGAATAGGTAGGTGAGTCAAAAGGTTGGTGGAAGGGTGGGTGTATGGTGGGAGACAGTGTTGTTACTGAGTAAGGACATAAATGGTTGAAAGTCAAAGAACATATTCAGCCATTAAGTGAGGGAAGGTGACGTGTCGCGGTTTCTATCCTTCTATCTGTGCCTTCATCTCTAGCTTCCTTTCTGGACGTTCTGTAGCCGCTGTTGTAGACGGCCATCGTTCTTCTAGATCTGTTAACAGTGGTGTTCTTCAGGGCTCTGTCCTATCACCAGCTCTCTTCCTTTTATTCATCAACGACCTTCTAAGCTGTACATCTAACCCTATCCACTCATACGCTGATGACTCCACTCTTCACCTTTCCATTCGATTCCCGCAACGTCCATCTCAGCAGTTACTTCAACAAACAAGGGATGAGGCTATAGCACACCGAATGTCCGACTTGGCTCGTATCTCTGACTGGGGTAAAAATAATCTGGTTGTTTTTAATGAATCTAAGACTCAGTTCTTACACCTATCAACCCGACAAAATCTTCCACAGGTATACCCACTAATGTTTAATAACATTCTGCTTAATCCTGCATCACCCTTGAACATGCTTGGGGTTTCATTTACTCGGGACTTATCTTGGAAAGATCATATTACATCTCTTATAAAATCTGCTTCCAAGAGATTGGGTGTGCTAAGCCGACTCCGTTCCTTCTTTACCCCTGCACAATTGTTGACTCTATACAGGGGTTTTATTCGCCCCTGCGTGGAGTACAACTCTCATGTGTGGGAAGGCTCCCCACATACAGCTCTTCTCAATAGGGTGGAGTCAGAGACTTTTTGTCTCATTAACTCTCCTCCTCTTACTGACTCCCTTCAACCTCTGTCTCTTCGCCGCACTGTTGCATCTTTATCTCTTTTCTATCGCTACTTCAATGGTCACTGCTCCTCTGAACTGGCTTCATGCATTCCTCCACCTCTACGACGGGTGGGTAGCACTCGTCTGGCAGCAAACTCTCATCCCTTTTCTGTCCAGCTCTCTAATGCAAGAGTTAACCGTTACTCCCAGTCCTTCATTTATGCAACAGGTCAGCTCTGGAACTGTCTCCCTCTGTCTGTATTTCCTGCTTCCTATGATCTCCAGTCTTTCAAACGCAGTGTGTCCAGGCATCTCGATGTGATCGGATCTTGAATTTGGCTCTCTCTTGTATTTTGTTTTTCTCTTGAAAGGAACAGTTTTGCGGGCTCGTTGCCTTTGGTTCCTTCTTCCTCACATAAAAAAAAAAGTCTTTAATTTGGCGGAGATATGCGGTCTCTTGCAGCCTGTTTGCCGTTACTCAGCGTCAGAATAAGACGTTAGTAAGACCCTGAATCCTTTCCACAGCACTTCCTCGTGACTAGCTCCGTATTCTGTTGTTTATCTCTTGTTACAGTTCAGCAATTATGCGCCTAGTTTAAGTGAATTAAGTAGTGATAACATCAAATCATTTCAATCTACTTGGGAGACCTGTTTTAGTGAAATGGTTAGACGAGTATATCCAACTCTGAAACAGCATCTTCTAGTAAAGGGGTTAGTGACTACCCTTTCAGTGCATAACGTTCTTTTTGCCTCAGTTTTGATACCACCAGGCAGTTTGTCCATAAACGGAAGATAAGATGAACTACAAGAGTGTATGTAAGTGAGGCGGAGCCCCCCCCCCGCAAGGGAAGACCGAGGATAAGACGACGGGATGGTTTGGATAGGTATACTAGTGGGGACCTCCATATTCCCGGAATTGTTAACAAAAAACTTCTTCAGCAAATCCATTTTTGTTTCGTCAGAGTACCTCCTTTGAGACGCTATACACTTCTCTCAGAGCTTTTTCCATTCCAATAAACACTTACTTAGTGGTCCTTTGTCACAATGTCGTGTGCACAATATGACGAACTGGAAGACCTAGGACACTTAGTTTATATTCTCTGTATTAAGTAACAGAAATAGTATTAAATTGTCCAGCAGTATAAAGAAATGTGAACTGGAAGACGTAATGAATGTGTGAATGATACTTGAAGCTTATAAGTATTTTCGTAAAAACAGAACATAATCAAACAAATTCGAAAACAATCCTCGATACAACTACGTATCAGAGTGTAGGCTGTCACAAAGGCTGTTTCCCCGAGTATCACTGAACTGAATCGATTTGTCAGGTCTTAATGTTGTGTGTTCTGTGTCAGTTTAGTGTTGCGTTTATGGCAATTGTTGTGGAACTATGAGTAAAATTACATTACTGGCAGTGACTTAGAATAAAGACTTACCAAAATGAAACGTCATAACACTGAATCATGGAAGCAAAAATGTCTAGGAAAAGGTACTAGTTTGAATAAACAAAGCAGAGAAAAAGAAACTAAAATGAGAAAGCACAGAACTGAAACCTGAAAAATGAACCTGAGTAAATAGACAAACTTGTCATACAATGGTTGTGACAGGAATCATATACAGTGCTAGATCGTTCATACAGTGTGTCTTAGGTGCTTCGGTAACGTGGTGGTGTTATGAAGTGATCTGGAGCTACCAAGAGTACAGAAGAGGCGGGCTGGCATTACTCTGGAGATAAAGGGGCAGGTGAGTGGCTCGTTCACAAATATAAATCTGTTTATGAGTAGTTCACCAAAGTTTAAGGGTATGCATTTTTGGGGGGGAGGGGAGATGTGAGCCTGATAATCAGGGTAAGGTTGGAATTTATTTTAGTATGACTGAATTGCTTAGGGTTTAGAATTGGTTAAGTGAGGTCAGGTTAGCTTAATCTTTGAAATGACTTATACTTTAACTGTACTTATTTCGGGGAAATGGGAGGCAGATATTTAAAAAAAAGTGATTTCTGTCGGAAATGAACCTAAAAATTGAGCAAATAACATGATTAACAAGATGGAAACCATCGCGAATCGCTGTCAAGGATGGACTGAAACGGGAATATTACCAACTGTGCAACTCTTCCTGGATGGCAAGTCAGTGTCTGCCATCCCCTAACGCGTAAACACTCACCAGCATAAACAGCATCAATCATTGGCGTTATAGCAGGTTTAACTTATCTGACAGTGAGCGAATTATAAGAAGGCTTCATTTAAGGGATGGATAACAAAACCAAACAAATTACAGTCGTAAACCTCAACAGGTATCCCGCAGATAAAAGAAGTCTGACGTTAGCCACAATAGCATCAAGTGACGAAGTGTGTAACCAAACAGCTCCCGAGAAAGAGCAACACTGTTACTACCTACACTTGCGTTTTTATATACAATTAGGCAGTGTTGTAAAGGCCCATTATCCGTTCATTTCATTATCAATACTTTTTTCACATGCTGGTCTGAATTAACCCACACTCTGGTAATAATATTAGTTGCTGGTATTAATCCTTACTAGGAATATCGTAGGAAACTTACTGTAAGTTCTTCTATCCGGATGCATCAAGTTGGACCTTTGCATTAGAATATTATTTTTTTTTCCTTTTGGCATCAGAGAATTTTATTAAGCTTAGGAAAGATTACCTGTTTTGAAGGTAATAAAACAAGGCATTAAAGCTAAACACAAAGTTCGAAAGTTTTATCCAAATCAAACCAGCAATCACCAGGACACGGCAAAGACAAGTGAATTAGACGTCCCTGGGCTGGGTTGTTAACCACTTCAACTCGTCATCGTGCTGAAGTGATTGGTTAATTGTTGTTTTGCATAGTCATATAAGAGTGAGCACTGGTGTCTCAGAGTTTTAATGCTATTAGAATTAACCCGTTCAGAGTTGTAACAAACGTATTATACAATTCCAAGTAACGTCAGATGCTTATATACAGCTAAAAATGAGTATACTAGACTGAGAGTGTTTACTGTCACAATTAACTGTCTCACGGTCGGGATAACTTTTGTATTATATTCCCGCAGCTCGATTTAACTCATCTGGCTGTGAGTCATAGGAGCTGGAGAGTGTTGATCGGTCGATAAGTTTGGTTCTTAAGACGCTGTGATCAGGACTGGTGGAACCATGGCCTGTGAGTCATAGGAGCCGGGGGTCACACCAATACCCCTACTGTCTTTTGTATATTTTCATTTTATGGCAGTTTATTCCATTCCTTTTATTTTCTTATTTTTCCCAGCTTTCCTTAGCTTTCTTTTCCACTGATATCCTTAATCCCTCCATATCGATGATTTATCCCTTTCAAGAATAGGACGTGTGTTTTTTTTTTTCTGCCTAAAATACTATACATATTAATAGATTTAATAATAATATCCTTGGGCAGAAAGGGGTAATGGAAGATCTGTTTGTAACCCTTTCATTGCGATATATCATTTCCATGCTGAATAAACTGATCTGAAGGCAGCAAGAACGAAATTCAAAAGGCTTCAACATAGCGAAGAATGGATACATGGATGTGTAAGATGGGACTGCATGGATTGGTGGATGTGGGGTGGGTGGATGGATAGATGGGTGGGTAAGTTTGTGAGACGACGGTATATGTACGGTGTTGGTGGATTAGGGGTAGCTGAATGGATAGATGGATCAGTGAGTAGACGTGTAGGGGGTAGATGTGTTGGTGATAGTGGGGAAGTGGATGGATGGATGAGCAGGGGAAGTATTTACATACTGCCATTCTTCTGATCTTCATAGTCGACCCAGCTTTGTTCTTTTCCAGAGCATTCTTGCCTTTAAGGCTGTGTGTGTGTGTGTGTGTGTGTGTGTGTGTGTGTGTGTGTGTGTGTGTGTGTGTGTGTGTGTGTGTGTGTGTGTGTGTGTGTGTGTGCGTGCGTGCGTGCGTGCGTGTGCGTGCGTGCGTGTGTGTGTGTGTGTGTGTGTGTGTGGGTGGGTGGGTGGGTGCGTGCGTGCGTGTGTGCATGCGTGTGTGTGTGAGAGAGAGAGAGAGAGCATGTTGTAAGTCATATTGCGGAGCTCCAGTCTTGGCGACAAGGTAGGTAGTTTAATAGAGGTTCTGGATGAGTGACGTGAGTTAATGGGTGGACAGGTGAGGTGGATGGAGTGGGTGGTGTGGGGTTCGTAGTTGGAGTGAGTGCGGCTGGTTCGGGTGGTGTACAATGTGGGCGGGGTGGGTTAAGTGAGCGGGATTTGTAGGGTGGATGAGTGAGTTGTGCGAAATGGATGGGATGAGTGGAAAGGGTGTACAAGCAGGATGTGATGGGTGGCGAGTGAGTGGGAGGGTTGAGGTGGTTTAGTTGGGTTGGACACGTGGGTGGGGTGACTGGGTTTCCTGGGTGGCTGAGTTGGTGGGCTTCCTGAGGACAAGTCCAGGAGACCCGCCTACTACACTCAGTGAGTGGATAGGTATGTGGGTGGGTGGGTTATTAGTTAGTGGATAGGTATATGGGTGGGTGGGTTATTAGTTAGTGGATAGGTATATGGGTGGGTGGGTTATTAGTGAGTGGATAGGTATATGGGTGGGTGGGTTATTAGTGAGTGGATAGGTATATGGGTGGGTGGGTTATTAGTGAGTGGATAGGTATATGGGTGGGTGGGTTATTAGTGAGTGGATAGGTATATGGGTGGGTGGGTTATTAGTTAGTGGATAGGTATATGGGTGGGTGGGTTATTAGTGAGTGGATAGGTATATGGGTGGGTGGGTTATTTGGTGGGTGGGTGGAAGGAGCAAAATAGGTCCGCTGGGAATAGGTCAATTCTGTAACAGGTCCAGGGTTAAAATGCCAGTTTCGGAAAATAGGTCCCTGGAGAATCCATCAGGGGAAATGGTCCTTAGTGGAAATAGGTCCAGTGGGTAAAAAGGGTACGGATGGAACACAGGTGCCTATGGTGAAATGGGTCAGTGTGGGGATTTGTGCCCATGGATAGAAAATATGCCCAGTGGTAGGTCCACAGAGCAAATAGGTCCGTGGAAGGAAGATAGGCCCAGGGGTAAAAATAGGTCTGAGTAAAAATAGGTCCATGGGAAAACCATTGGAGGTAATATATATCCATGGATAAAATAGGTCGATGAAGGAAAACAGATCCGTGGGGAGAATTGGTCATGTAATGGATAATAGGTCCATGTAGGAAAATAGGTCCATGGGGAGCATTGGTCATGTAATGGATAATAGGTCCATGTAGGTAAATAGGTCCATGGGGAGCATTGGACATGTAATGGATAATAGGTCCATGTAGGTAAATAGGTCCATGGGGAGCATTGGACATGTAATGGATAATAGGTCCATGTAGGAAAAGTAGGTGCCTGGTGGACAATAGGCCCTAGGGTGAAATAGGTCCATCGGGACAAAGGGTCCATGAGAAGGCCCTTGATGAAATAGGGCCATAGGGAGTAAATGGGTCCGCTTGACAACAACTGCAGGGGTGAAGTACGTCTAAGGGGAAAGTTGGTCAACGGAGGAAAGTTGGGACATGGCATAAAATAGGTGCAATGGTGAAATGGACTCCTGGGAAAAATGAGTCCAAGTGAGACAATGGATCCTTGGAGAAATGGTTACAATTGGATGAACATAGATCCTTTGGAGAAATGGTTACAATTGGATGAACATAGATCCTTTGGAGAAATGGTTACAATTGGATGAACATAGATCCTTTGGAGAAATGGGTTCATGGAGGAAAATACATCCAAGCGGGAATGTAGGTCCAGGAAAGAAATAGGGTTCACGGCATGAAAATAGGTTCCTGAGAGACAATAGGTGGGTGAGATGCCCCGTAATGGGTGTGTAATTGGTGACGGGTGAGATGCCCCATAATGGGTGTGTAATTGGTGACGGGTGAGATGCCCCGTAATGGGTGTGTAATTGGTGACGGGTGAGATGCCCCGTAATGGAAGTGTAACTGGTGACGTGTGAGATGCCCCGTAATAGGGGTGTAATTGGTGACGGGTGAGATGTCCCGTAATGGGGGTGTAATTGGTGACGGGTGAGATGCCCCGTAATGGGTGTGTAAGTGGTGACGGGTGAGGTGCCCCGTAATGGGTGTGTAAGTGGTGACGGGTGAGGTGCCCCGTAATGGGTGTGTAATTGGTGACGGGTGAGATGCCCCGTAATGGGTGTGTAAGTGGTGACGGGTGAGATGCCCCGTAATGGGTGTGTAAGTGGTGACGGGTGAGGTGCCCCGTAATGGGGGTACGGGCTGATGTGCTTTTAGTCTAAAATCCTTCCTATCCAGCTGTTTGGGTAGTAATGTTGCCGTGGGTGTCGCAGGTCCCAGCGGTGCTTAGTGACAATACAATGATAACACTTCCATCACTGTAGCCCGCTTTGGTATTGGCTCACTTTATCTAAACTTTCTTATCTCAACGTCCCAATCCCAGGATTTCGTTTTCCCTGACGTTAATCCCTTCACTCAGATGACGGACTATTTAGTTTATTCTCGCTGCATCCAGAGGGTTTTATTGGCCTGAAGAGAGACTCCAAACCCTGTAGATTAGATAGTGCTTTCACTTACCCTTTCGCTAGAAAAATATATCTCCTAAGATGACTAAATCGTCCGTGGGTAACAATTTACTAATAGAATACGACACCGAAAGATGTTTGGAGATGGCAGCAATGAAGCCCAGGAGACGCCATGAGAGTGCAAGAATTAGTGAAGATTATTCCTATCTCCTTCAGGTCAAACAAAGCCTCCTTAGCTGATTGCACTCGCCTGGAGATAGCAGAGGAGAAAAATTATATGAGAGAGAGAGAGAGAGAGAGAGAAGAGGATAGGCTGTTTTCATGCTGCTTAAAAAATAAAAACGAAAGGCACAGAAAATGGCGCTGTTTTAGAGAGAAGGTCTTATGCTAAGCGGCTTTGTTGATTCGTAATGCCTCTCCCATATTGATTTATCCTTCAGAATGATGTATTTAGAGATTTGTTTAGTGATTTATTCAGCATAGTCCATTTCATTATCCTCGTCTATTTTATTGATGCAGAGTGTGTCAACATCAATACCATATAAAGAACATAGACAGAAAATGGTGAGGTGAAATATGCGAAAAAGAAAATGGTAAGGTGAAATATGCAAAATGGAAAGGTGTAAATGGTAATTAATGGTAAGGTGTAAATGGTAAAGTGTATGTGCTAAGGTGTAAATTAAGGTGTAAATGGTAAGGTGTAAATGGTAAGGTGTAAATATTAAGGTGTAAATGGTAAGGTGTAAATGGTAAGCTGTAAATATTAAGGTGTAAATGGTAAGCTGTAAATATTAAGGTGTAAATGGTAAGGTGTAAATGGTAAGGTGTTAATGGTAAGGTGTAAATGGTAAGGTGTAATGGTAAGGTGTAATGGTAAGGTGTTAATGGTAAGGTGTAAATGGTAAGGTGTAATGGTAAGGTGTAATGGTAAGGTGTAAATGGTAAGGTGTAATGGTAAGGTGTTAATGGTAAGGTGTAATGGTAAGGTGTAATGGTAAGGTGTAATGGTAAGGTGTTAATGGTAAGGTGTAAATGGTAAGGTGTTAATGGTAAGGTGTAAATGGTAAGGTGTAATGGTAAGGTGTAATGGTAAGGTGTTAATGGTAAGGTGTTAATGGTAAGGTGTAATGGTAAGGTGTAATGGTAAGGTGTTAATGGTAAGGTGTAATGGTAAGGTGTAATGGTAAGGTGTAAATGGTAAGGTGTAATGGTAAGGTGTAATGGTAAGGTGTAATGGTAAGGTGTTAATGGTAAGGTGTAATGGTAAGGTGTAATGGTAAGGTGTTAATGGTAAGGTGTAATGGTAAGGTGTAATGGTAAGGTGTTAATGGTAAGGTGTAAATGGTAAGGTGTAATGGTAAGGTGTAATGGTAAGGTGTTAATGGTAAGGTGTAAATGGTAAGGTGTAATGGTAAGGTGTAAATGGTAAGGTGTAATGGTAAGGTGTTAATGGTAAGGTGTAATGGTAAGGTGTAAATGGTAAGGTGTAATGGTAAGGTGTAATGGTAAGGTGTAATGGTAAGGTGTAAATGGTAAGGTGTAATGGTAAGGTGTTAATGGTAAGGTGTTAATGGTAAGGTGTAATGGTAAGGTGTAATGGTAAGGTGTAATGGTAAGGTGTTAATGGTAAGGTGTAATGGTAAGGTGTAAATGGTAAGGTGTAATGGTAAGGTGTAATGGTAAGGTGTAATGGTAAGGTGTAAATGGTAAGGTGTAATGGTAAGGTGTTAATGGTAAGGTGTAATGGTAAGGTGTAAATGGTAAGGTGTAATGGTAAGGTGTAATGGTAAGGTGTAATGGTAAGGTGTAATGGTAAGGTGTTAATGGTAAGGTGTTAATGGTAAGGTGTAATGGTAAGGTGTAATGGTAAGGTGTAATGGTAAGGTGTTAATGGTAAGGTGTAATGGTAAGGTGTAAATGGTAAGGTGTAATGGTAAGGTGTAATGGTAAGGTGTAATGGTAAGGTGTAAATGGTAAGGTGTAATATGCCAAATGAGTCGGGCAGGAAGCGGTGTTACAAAGTCTCCTGAGTCACCTGAACGGCCCAGACTTTTGTATTTCGAGATTCTGTAGCCAAGGAACAGGACGGAAGGCTGATGAAAGTGACACACACACACACACACACACACACACACACACACACACACACACACACACACACACACACACACACACACACACACATTCTCTCTCTCTCTCTCTCTCTCTCTCTGACGATTGATAATTATAATTGGTTGAGTGTTGTTGTTGTTGTTGTTGATGATGATGGTGATGATGATGATGATGATGATGATGATGGAGGAAGACGAGCAGGAGGAAACACTCCTCTGCCTCCCCTCCTCTCCCCAAAGTGGCAGGTTATGTGTACCTTGAAATATTCCCTCCAAAGAAACCCCGTTGACACGGAGGCAGGGAGGGTAGAGAGGAGGTAGGGAGAGGGGGAGAAAGAAGATGGAAGGGAGAAGTGGACAAGTAGGGAGGGAGAAGGAGGAAGGAGAAAAGGGAGAGAGATGGGAAAATAGGATGGAGAGGGGGAGAATGAAGATGGAAGAAGCGAAGTAAGAAAGAAGATAGGGAGGTGGGGAGGAGGAGGAGGAAATGAGAAGAGGGAGTGTAAAGAGAGAGATGGAGACAGGGCGCAAAGGGGAAGAGAAAGGAAGGGAAGGAAAAGAGGAGAGGTAGGGAGAGAGACTGGGAGGTAGAATAGAGTGGGTGATGTAAAAATGTGTAAGGGAATGAGGGGAGGAGAAGGGGACGGGAAGGAAGGGAAGGGTGAGGCAGAAAGAGAGAAGAAGGGAAAAGGGAGTACAAGTGGAGGTTTGAGAGGGAAAGGAAAATGGTGGAAGGAGTAAGGAAGGGTGTAAGGAAGGGCGAGGGGGAGGGGGACAGGGAATTAGACTGGGTGTGAGAATAGAGGAAGAGGAGAGGTAAAAGAGGGAAGGACGAGGAAGAGAAGAGATGAGAAGAGGGAGGGGACGGATGAAGGAAAGGGTAAAGGAGGAAGTAGGGAGGGACATTGGAAAGAGGAGGTGAGGGGCGAGAGAGAAAGGAGGAATGGGATAGAAGGGTAGCAGAGGTTTAAAGAGACGAGGGAGAGAAAGGAAGAGGGTGAGAGGTGGAACGTGGGAGAAGAGGGGAGAGGTGGAAGTGGGATGGCAAGGGTGGGATGGAAGGGGGAAGAGGAACAGGAGAGCAAGAAGGACGAGGAAGAGGGGAAGGAAGGGGGAGAAAGGAGAGAAAGAGGAGTGGGGGAAAAATGGAGGTTAGATTGGAAGAAGGGAAACAGGGAAACAGTAAATAGAGGGGGGAAAAGGAAGATGAGGAGGAGAGGAGATGGAAGGGAGGAGTGAGGGAGAGAACGGAGGGGGCCAAAGCAGACAAGAAGTAGAGAAAGAAAGTAGTTGAGGATGGAGAGGGTGGAAGAGAAGGAAGGGTAGGGAGACTGGGGGATAGGGAGGAGAAGAGGGAAAAGGAGGAGGGGAGAGGACGTAAAGTGGGGGGAGGGTATGCAGGGGGGGAGGGTAGGAAGAGAAGGGGGGTGACAGACAAGAAACCCTGAACGCAATAGCCGAGGGGAGGAGAGGGGAGAGATGGAGGTACGAAGAGAGGAGGAGAGGGAGGGAAGAGGAGATTTGTGGATGAGAGAGAGAGAGAGAGAGAGAGAGAGGGGGGTAACAGAGAGGGGGAGGAGGGGGAGGGGCATGAGCATGAACCCTGAATACACAATACCAAAAGGAGTGGGTGGGGGGAGTGGACTGGGGGAAGAGGGAAGAAAGGTGGAGAGAGGGGGAAGAGGGAGTGAGAGGGAGGGAAAGAGAGGACTGAGGAGGGAGGGGAAGAGGAAGGAATGAGTGAGAAACCTGGAAACACAGTAGTCATGAGGAGAGGGATGGGGTAATGGGGTAAGAGGGAGGAGAGGAGGAGGAAACGAGAGAATGGGGGAGAGGGGAGTTGGAAGGAGGGTTGGGAGACGAAGAAAATGGGGGGGAAGAAGGTGGGCAGAAGGGAGAGGGAAAAGAAAGGAATCTGAGAGGGGAAAGGGGGAAACTAGCAACACACAGCTGAAAAAGTTAGGGAAGAGAGGGGAAGAGGATGGGAGAGGGTGAGAAAGGAAAGCTTAGGATGGAGCGAGGAGGAGATGTATGTAGGGGGAGGGGAGGTAGGGAGGGGGAAGGAGAGGAGGTAGGGAGTGGGGAAAGAGAGGAGGTAGGGAGAGGGAAAGTGAGAAGGTAGGGAGGTTGAACGAGAGGAGGTAGGGAGGGGGAGATGATTGAGGTACGAATTGGAAATCCTGAACACAATGGCCGAAGGGTAGAGACGGAGGAGAGACGAGGAGAAAAGAGGAGAGGAGAAGGGGAGAGAGAATGGAGATGATGGAAAGACGGAAAGGAAGAGGGAATGGGGACAAAAGAAAGGTTGAGAGAGGGGGGGAAGAGAGTGGGAAGAAGCAAGAACCTATAACCAAGGAGAAAGGAAGGGGGGGAAGGGAAAACATGGGGAGAAGAGAGGGGGAGGAAGCGAAGAGAGGACTGGAGAAGGGTGAAGGAGAGAAGAAAGGGAGGGAAGGGAAGAGAGGACAGGACAAGGGTAAGGGAGAGAAGGAAGGGTGGGAAAGGGGGAGAGGGAGGCACACACACATCAAAGAAATATGTAAACTGTAAGACAAGGGCCCTTATCCCGTGGAACCGCCATCCCCACAAAATCCACAAAATCTTCAAGAGTCCGGCAGGGAGGAGGAGAGGCAGGGGAGGGAGGAGAGGGGAGGGAAGAGGTAGACGAAGAGGGCAGCGGAGGGGGAATGGGGAGGGGCAGGAGAAGGGTTGGTCTGGAGAGGGGGGAGGGCAGAGGGTTGGGTTGGGTGGGGCAGAGGGTTGGGTTAAGGGGGTGGGACAGGGAGTGCGAGGATGAGGTGGGGACATGGTGATAAACAGGCAGTGATTATGCTGTACGTATATTTTCCTGTGTAACATTTATTATTTAGAGACATCCTCCATTTTGGTGCATATGTGCAGACTTTCTCTTACTCGTGCACTCATACTCACGCGGATACACACACAAAAAACATAAAACGAAAAAGCGAAAAGCACACACACACACAAACACACACACACACACACACACACACACACACACACACACACACACACACACACACACAGATGAATACAGAAATAGACAAGAAAACAGAGAATACCGGTACATAATAGTAAAATGACATGGCCCTGAAAACACTATTAATTTATGATATTGGCAGTACCTTATTTCTTATGCACAAAAGTAAAATGTATAGGTCAGATTTTTTTTTTTTTTTTTTGAGGGGGGGTGCGTATTAGTGGAAAATAAGATAAAGCTGTTTTTATCTGCTCACATTAAGGTGTAGTAACTCGAAGTGAAAAAGTTGATGGCATAGATGTTGTGTGACACTGTGCTTCGTGTTAGTCTTGCATTGTGCCCTCTTTTTCTTTGTTTCTGGATCCTACCTAATCTCGTCTCTTCGGTGAAAAATTAGGACTGGAATGATAATAATGATGAAGGTGATTGACTGATTGGTTCCCCAAATCAGGACTGGCGGCGCTGCTGTTAGGGTGATGATGATGATGATGATGATGAGGAAGAGGAGGAGGAGGAGGCGGATGATGATGATGATGAGGAGGAGGAGGAGGAGGCGGAGGCGGAGGAGAAGGAGGATGTTGTTGAAGATAATGCTGATGATGGTCATAATGTACACAGTGCAAAACAACGTTGGTTATGCAAAAAGAAGCGATGCGTCATACTGTGCGATGTACGGTACTGCTTGTATGTATGTATGTATGTATGTCCAGCAAGTTTAGCCATGACGACGCGTTACTGTTACAATTGTCTCTTGAATTTGTTTCCATTGTCATAGGAAACCGTTTGGCTTGATATTCATTGTAGTCACCCGAAAAGCTCGCTACATTGAGTGAGTGGATGAGTGGCGCCTCACCTGTGTGAATCTCTATCGTGCTTTTTTTTTTTTGCGTGACGCAACCAGGTCAGTCAACTTGAATATTAAATTGTGATACTTTGAAATTCGACAACCCTGTTTTGAGATCTCCTTGGATACAAGTCAAATCAACCCTCCAATCTGACTACACTTGGCAGTCAACTGAGGTGAAAAGGGCGAACGATAATTGTCAGGTTAAAAAAAAAAAAAAAAAAAAAAAAAAAAAACGCATATCCCCGTAACAGAACCTTCAAACAAACTCTCCTCTTCCACTCTTCAGGTGAGAGGGTGAGGAGGCTCTGTTACTGAGTTAATTTTAGAGAGAGAGAGAGAACACTTAATTTACCCAAACAGACCCTCGTAGCAAACTTCTCTCTTTCACTCTATAGGTTCCATTAGAAAAAGAAGACACCATATAACTCCCCCAGGTAAACTTTTCTAACAACCCATTCTCTTCCTCTCTGCAGGTGCCATCTTTGACCGTGACTCAAGGGACATACAGGGCGCCTTCCTCCACGCCATCAAGCAATACAACCAAAACTTCACCAGCCGCAGACTCGAGTTACACGCCTTCGTCGATATTATCAGCACTGCCGATGCCTTCAAGATCTCCAGACTGAGTGAGTGTTCGGCTTTGCATCCTCTTGAGTTTATTCGCATATATTCTCTTGAGTTTATGGTGATTTTTGGCTCTGCTCATGATCCCCTGAAAGTGTGAGTCTTTGCTGTGATGTTTTAGTTTTTAGACTGAGTGAGTGTTCAGGTATTTTTCTGAGTTTTTGAACGAATTTAACTCCATCTTGGAAAGTAACTCCATCTTGTGTAGTGTTATGATAAGTGGGTGCATAAGACATGTAGTGGTATTATAGGTAGGCTGCGAAATAATGCCGATTTCTTATGTGTCGGGGAGAGCATGTGGAAATTGTCATTCGTGAAAGGATTGACCATGCTGGAGCGTCTCTTGAGTGTGCGAAAGAGTGTTGTTATTTGGGGGAGACGTTATGTGATGGAGGTGGGACTGGAGGTAGTTCTTTGGCTAGGGTAACGAGTGTTTGGGGAAAATTCAGGGAGCCGTTGCCTTTCCTGACACTGAGAGAGCTTTTCTTCCGTGCTAAGGGTTCCTTGTATGCGTCATGTGTTAGCAGTGTAATGCTGTTAAGAAGAAAGGAAGAGGATATTTGTTGACTCAAACGTACAGAAACGACATGGTTTAGATGAATGTGTAGTGTGTCCTTGGATGAGAGGCAAGGGGAGAGGGGGGGAGGTTAGGATTACAATTGAAGAGTTGAGACGAAGGATGGGTCTTGAATATAATAGTGTTGTGATGAGGATGGGTAGACTGAGACGGTTTGAGCATGTTGAGAGGATGGGAGATGACAGCTAGGTGCGGAAGGTGAGAAGAGTGAACGTCGACGGTAGGGTTGCGAAGGGCAGAACAAAAAAGATCGGGATGAGATCGTAGTGTGACCTCAGGGATAAGCGACGGAATAGGGAGGCTGCCAGATATCGAGCGGTGTGAAGAGCAGCCGTTGGGTGACCAAAGTGGACGCATACAAGCATGTTGGGGCCTTTATAAATGAAACGAAACGAGACAATTTAACCCTTTTCAACCCGGGAACGGTATTTTGGTTACATTCTTGCAAATTTTATTCTCATGATTTTATTTTATATGGGCTGGAGTTTTCTTTTTTTTTTCTATACCTTCCTTTAACCCCTTCGACCCGAGGACGGCATTTTGTTGATATTCTTGCTGTCTCTGGTTATTATTCAGGCTAAGCTAGACATGGCCGTCGGTAGCTTTTGCGTTATTGGAGATCTTTCCCAAGTTGAATATAATCGTCAATACATAGCAGGAATAAGCAAGAAAAGAAATAAGAATGAAAAAAAGGAAAAAGAAAGATGTCGCTGGTATATAAAAAGTGTATGATCTCGATTTTTTTTTTTTCTGTATTCTCAATTTTCGAAGGATTTGTAAGTCTTCTCAAGCTCTCCAGATTAAGGGTCCTAGTGTAAGATGCTTTGGGGAGTTCCTAACACCTCCCCCTTAGCGATTTATTCTGTCCCTCACACCTCCGTACCCTGTGCCATGTTATTGATGCAGAATATGTCGATATTTAAACGATAAAGGTAACATGCAGGAGAATGCTTAGGCGTAGTATGCTTAATAACTTGCTGTGGAAAAGGCCTTAACACCTCTTTCTTGACGATTTATTATTGGATACGTCTAGTTAATAAACTGCTGTGGAAAGGGCCCTAACACCTCTCCCTTAGCGATTGATAATTGGATACGTCTAATTAATAAATTGCTGTGGAAGGGGCCTAAAGTCTCCACCTCTCCATCTTAATCCTGAGTTGTAACGAGAGATAATCACCAAAATATCATGCTAGCCACAAAGAAGTATTCTATCTATCTATCATCCAATCCTACATTGCTCCATGTGGAGCGTAGGAGCCCGAGGCTAGGCAGTTGGTCCCGACATTTAAGATGAGAGTAACCAGCCTCACTCATCCCTGAGTGGCATTACACGAGCAATCAACCCCAACCACCCCTTAGATATAAACCTTCACCGGCTCAATCCGATTGGAGCGCAATAATTACCCAATAAACCACCAGGCGCCAAAATTTGGTTGTATGTTACCACCCAACGAAGTAAATGGTTTCCTGGTGTACAGGAAACCATTTGGCTTGTCACTCAGTGTAGAGTCACCCACAGGCAGAAGGAAGAGAAAAGAATGAAGGAAAGAAAGACAGAAGAGGGAGTGTAAAGTTTCCCATAGGCAGAAGGACAAGGAAAGAATGAACGAAAGGAAGACAGAAGAGGATGGAAGGAAAGAGGGATGGAGGAGAGGAAAGGGCAGACACCCGAGAACAGCACTACATCGAGTGAGTGGATGGTGAGCGCCCCCACCTATCACAAACAAAGAAGTATTGTGGAAATCATGTAGAGCGGTAGTCTTGAGTTTTTGTGCCACTGAATTATGTGGATTAAGCTGTAAGTTGACGAAAATCTGGACCAGGCTAAGGTGAAAGGACCATAGAAGGTGCTCATAAACTGAACCAAAACGAAAAATGGCGGAAACAGAGGTGTACCAATAAGAGTCATTTTTTACCAGTCCCCATAAGATCCATTGCAGGGCTGAATCATCTCCACAGAGGAAGAGAAGAGCTGCCTGAACACACTCTTCTCTATGTTGGCCTCGTCTGGTGGGCTAAGGGGTTGTCTGTAGTGAGAGTAGTGTTAACGAAAGGTTGAGCTTCGTAATGACAGACACACACAGACAGAAGCGGTGTGTGTGTGTGTGTGTGTGTGTGTGTGTGTGTGTGTGTGTGTGTGTGTGTGTGTGATTGAAAGCGTTAACAGAAATACTTTGCTATGGCTTGGAAGGTCCTTAACATTTTTTTTTTCTCAATAATATATTTTGTTTTTTACATCATACTGAAACTTCTTTGTTATATAAATCCTTCCAGTATCGCCTTACTCTGCATATATAACGTATAAAAGGGTATTAACCAGCCATATCCAAAATGAAATCGCAAAGGAATAGGAGTTACAGAGCTTTCATAACCGACGAGAATACCAACTAAGGTGCCATGTCCAAGTTCAGTAAGTACTGTATGGTTTCTTATGGACACCTCATCCGTAGAGCCCAGGGACACTTTTTTGTCAGTAGAGAAGTGTCCCTCCCCCACCCAGTGCTTCACCCACAGGTATACGCCAATTGCATAAGGCTTAAGGAGTGCAGGTGAGAAGTGTATGTGGAAATTTGGTGTTAGAATGTTTGTGAGTGGAGTCTGTGGTCTGTATGTCATTGATGGAACCTAGAAAATGTTTGTACAGGTGATAACACATGAACAGCATACTACTAAACTTTTTTTTGTTTTGTTTACCCCAGTACCGTTGCCTAGTTGTTAGCATTACTGGCTACGAAGCTGCCAGCTCGATAGCGCCGGGGTCCTAATCCTGGTGCTGGCAGCTGACGCCGCGGGACTCAGGTGACCATTCCCCCTTTGTGAGGTAGTAGGTAAAATGAGTACTCTGTGTAACACGTAAGGAAGGCAACTTTGGTGACCTGGATGATACGCTGGCCATGTATTCCAAGATCGTAGGTGAATATCCCGCCACAGGCTCACAGACCGAAACTGAACACTTTGGCTAAGCGCTTTTTGGCTTTTGGCCCCACTTGTGTCTATTACCGGATGTGATCAACCCCAGGTCAAGACTTTGAGAAGCACACACTACCAGCCAGCCCACCAGAGGCTCCAGAATTCATTAATGCTTAAAAACAAGTTTGAAAATTGCAGAGAGCGCAATGAGGCTATAGCAGGTGGCAGGTTATTGAGGATCACAACCCGGCATGTTGCAAAGGTCACTGTGGGACATCTGAAGCCTTTGTCCCTCTTAAACACGACCAATCACATCTCTTTATGCAGGTGAACTTCGTGAGACAGCAACGACATTTGTTCATGAAAGTTTGAGCTTCCGCAATAGAGTTGCAACAGGGAAGCGTATACACTGCATTAAGACCGAACTAGAAAGGAATAAGCTCAACGAGAGAGGGGAAGAAAGACTGAGGGAAATTTGGGGAGGAGGGAAGGACAGGCGAGGGAGAAGTAAGGGTGAGTCCAGGGAAAGAGGGAGGCGTGAGGGAAGGAGGGAGAGATAAGGGAAAGAGGAGGCTTGAGTGAGGAGTTAGTGAGAAGGGAGGTATAAGGGAGAGAGGGAGGGAGGGGAGAGGTGAGGAGTGGGCGACGATGAAAAATTGAGGGAGAAGTGAGGGAGATGGTGATGATGATGGATGAGTGAGGTTGGGTGAGAGAGAAGTGATTAGAGGTGAAACTGGGTGAGTAACAATTGAGAAGTGATTAGAGGTGAAATTGGGTGAGTAACAACTGAGGTAGAAGAGAAGTGAGGCAGCGTATGAGGGGCAGAAAGAGAGGTGAGGGAGGGAGAGGAGGGAAGGAATATCAAGGGAGAAGTGAGGTAGGGGTTAGAGAGAGGAGAGGACCACAGGAGAGGCGTGAGGGAGCAGAGAGAATGCATATGAAGAGACAAGTAAAACATTATACCCTTTGCATTGCACATTTAACAGTCGTAACACCTTCAACATATCCCACTCCAACTTGTGCCAGAATCTCCATCTTTCGTTAATCCCTAACGCCATTTACTAATCGCTCAGAGGCTGTGTGACCATTTTAGGAATCCGGTTACTGCCGCCATAAGCGTATCGTGATTTTGTAAGTGCTTTTAAAAACTCTCATGACACCCGATTGTATATTTACCTCGACGCAGACGCTTAGCATAAATGAAGGTCGAAGGAAGTAGTCAAAGAGTTTTCTGCCAACTCACAGCCAGTTAAGACAAAGTATAAAGAAGAAGAACAAGAAGAGGAGGAGGAGGAGGAAGGAGAAAAAAAAAAAAGAAGGCTTATATTTATGCCTATCAGCTGTACGAGTGATTAACCCTTTCAGGTGAAGGACGTAGGATAAGGGATGAAGCAAAATTTTTCCCTAATACACTGATTCCTTGTGTTCTTTGTACCGTAAACCTAGCGAAGGTTATGGCCTCCTGAGAATTTTCATCTCTGCCCCGATGCTCTTGAGAAAACCCGCTGTGCTTCTTGACTTACAGACGAAAAAGAGAAAATGATACTGACGCTGCCGATGACGAGGAGAGAGAGAGAGAGAGAGAGAGAGAGAGAGAGAGAGAGAGAGAGAGAGAGAGTGTTTGCTTGTGTGAGTCTATTTCTGCCAACCCCCTTACCTGGAAGGATCTTTTACGTGCAACTGGATATCGGTTACATCTATCTGTCTATCTATATGCCTAGGTTGCTTTCCCCAAAGAAAGGGAGGTAGCCGAGACAGGACGACACACTCCCCATTTACTCATCCACACACACACACATTTATTCGTGTCTTAGTTACACTCATAGTTAAGCGACGATACTAACTTTGATATGTAACGGCAATATTCTGCACCCATTGTGTATATACATTCCAGCACACAGTCACATTTGTATACACAGGCACACGCACACATGCATTCACACATGCACACTGTTGCTCTTTTTCGCCGGTCTCTGACACACGTACATGAACGTAAATACACACATAATTGCACACATATACACATACAACTTTTGTATAAAAAATCCAGTAATTTTGCACCTACCTAAACACACACACACACACACACACACACACACACACACTTAAACTACCTGTATTTCTGTATTTGTCAATGTGTGTGTGTGTGTGTGTGTGTGTGTGTGTGTGTGTGTGTGGTGTGTGTGTGTGCGTGCGAGTGTAATGAGGCCGCTGCTCAATTGTGGTGTTGGTGTGGCTGTGTATCTGGGCTTTACTATTTTCACTTCAGCATGACCAAAATTTGTCATCTCTCCATCCTGAATGCTGAGGTGCTTCAAGTGTTTAACAACAGAATATGATGTTAGTCACGAAGAAGTGCTTTGGAAAGGATGTTAAGCCGTAGAACTGTCTTTTTCTGTCACTGAGCTACGTGACACATACAAAAACGCCAAAAATCTAGGCAAATTTAAAGAAAATAGAGTATAGTAAAATACAAAATCGCAGAGATAGTAAGTATTAATATTCAGGAAGGATAATACATGATGGAGTGGTTGCTGTATTGTGTGTGTGTGGGGGGGAGGGGACAGCATGAGTGAGAGTGAGTTCTCGTGGGAGCATTATGTTACCATGATAATTCATTACGTCTTGGACAGAACAGAGTAAATAGGAGAAAGGGGAAGATAGGAGGAATTCAGGGATGGACAGAGATGAGAAAATTAGAAATGGAGAGAGGGGTTGTGACAATGGAAATACAGAGAAATGTAGAGACAGTAACAGAGGGGAGATGAAGAAGGAAAGGAGAGAGAGAGAGAGTTGGGAAAGATGAGGGAAAGGACAGAGCGATAGGGAGGAGAACTGTGTGGAGAGAGAGAGAGAGAGAGAGAGAGAGAGAGAGAGAGAGAGAGAGAGAGAGAGAGATAGTGACTGCTGACTATGTTCATATTCTATAGGTCACATATGAAGCATCGTACCACATCTTCCTGAGCGTATTAGCATATTGGACATACTCTTCTGTTCAGTGATGATCTGAGCTGCTGGTCCTATCCAGTCATACACGAGGATTTCACCCTTCACATTGGCGTACCGACCCGCTATCCACAACGTCCTTGTTAATTAACTAGTCATGAGACATGACTGTGGCACACCTAGTTTTATCAGCTATAATTCTCAACTGAGGTGAAAGAGTTCTTGGTTGTTGACGCATCAGACTCTTAATTCCCACATCTTTCACACGCCAATATCTTTCACAGGGAAATATCCTCGAATGTATGGAATAAATTCATATGGCATCGTTCGAAACAAAAATGAATAGATCTTATATAAAAAAAAATGTTATCCAGGCCTTCATGTCCTGTAACGTGTGTGTGTGTGTGTGTGTGTGTGTGTGTGTGTGTGTGTGTGTGTGTGAATATGGTAGGGTGGCTGTGTGGTAATGTATTTGTGTGAATGCCGGATAAAGCCAAAGGTTTTTATGGATGCATTGGGTGGGTCGGGGCGTCAAGAGATGGCATTTCCGGGATGCGGCACATCAAAGGCTGCTGCCAGCAAGATCTCCTGCATCTTTTCATGGCAGGAGGGCGTTTTTAGTATAATACGATGATGCTACACAATATGCCTAACATTACATATGAATACTTATGCACGTTGCACACAACTACTATTTACGAGTATGTCTGTGCCACAACTTCTGTCTTGTCTGTCACGACACAAAACTGGTGGGATGGTTATGCATCAAAACACTTTCTCTCAAAGCAGTTTTCTTATTTAATAATACACTATGAACAATTCGTTGCACTTAGTGGTCTCAAATCACTACTTCCAAGAAAATAATTCGACGACTTATAGTGTAGTGGCTTATGGTGCATCATTTAAATGTCTAGGGCAGCTCACATCTCACCCACATGTTTGTGGATCTGCTGTACCTGGAGTAGAGTCTGAAATAACCCAATATTTGTGTTTTGCTCTATAACCCGACCACATGGAAAGGTTGGAATGAGGGAGGTACAAGGAGGGGAGAAGGATGTAAGAGGGGGACAAGGGGTGTAAGGAGAGGAGGGGGTGTAAGGGAGGGTAGGAGGGTATAATGGAAATAGGAGAGTATGAGGGAAGGCAGGGGGTGTAAGGAGGGGGACCAGGGAATATATGAGAGAAGAGGGACGGTGTAAGTGGAGACAGAGATGATGTCAGGGGGCAGGAGGGTGCAAGGAAGAGGGGTATGAGATGTAAGGAGGGCAGGAATTTGGAAGGGAAGACAGGGGCAGTGTAAGGGAAGCCAGGGGGGGGGGGAGTTTGGTGGGGCGTGGGGTGTAAGGGAGGCTCAGAGGGTGTAAGGAGATAGAAGGATATAAGTTTGGGTGGAAGGATGTAAGGGACATGAGGGTGCAAGGGTGAGAGGGGGGATCAGGGAAGAAGGGGACAAAAGGGTGTCCTGTAGCAGCGTTAAAAGATTCCATTCCAGGCTGACAGAGATCGGAAGTCCCTCCAGTGATAACATTTTCGATTGCCCTTTCATGAAAAATAGGGTAAATTGCGTGGCGGCGCAGGAGAGGAGAGAGCTAACTTTTATCCTTGAGAGAGAGAGAGAGAGAGAGAGAGAGAGAGAGAGAGAGAGAGAGAGAGAGAGAGAGAGAGAGAGAGAGAGAGAGAGAGAGAGCTTTCTGATTTTCTTATTGAATTCACACACACACACACACACACACACACAGTTTGATCTTCCTCATCTTTTACAATTCTTCGACCCTCAAAAGAAAGTTTTCCCTCTTCCTCATATTTTTTTTTCTTTTCCTTTTCTCTCATTCTTTTATATTTGTGTTTCTTTCGTATTCCTTCCGTTTTTTATATTTTCATTTCTCCTCATTATGTTTCGGTCATTCCACGATGTTTATTCATTCCACTTCCCTCTTCTAACTGTTCTTTTACTTTTCTCACACTACATTGTACCACACCATGCTACACCGCACTTCACTACACTACACCACACTCCACAACACTACACTACACTACACCACACTCCACAACACTTCACTGCACTACATCACACTCCACAACACTTCACTTCACTACACTACACTCCACAACACTTCACTGCACTACACCACACTCCACAACACTACGTCGCACTTTACCATAGTACACCACACTACATTACTCCAGCCCATCTCTCTCACCACACCGCACCACACCTCACCACATCACCACACTACACACCACGCCACGCCACCCCGTCACACCCCACCCCACCACATTACACCGCACTTTTTTTTTTTTTTTTTACAGATGAAATTGTCTTACTATACCCTAGTGCACCACATTTCAACTAACTACACCACGTTGCACCATTTTATTATACCACACCGCATTACTCCACACATATCACACCACACACCACCATATTACACTATACCACACCACACCTCACCACAGTCCACCACACCACACCTCACCACAGTCCACCACACCACACCACACCACACCACACGTAATTATCCCTACACCACACTAATCTCCTTTTCATGCACACTGCGACCATTTTGCCATCCTTTATTCAAACGTTTACTAATCTTAATTCTTTCCGGCTCCTGTGACCCACTATTAGTTCATTAAAATCGTGTGGCGTTAGGTGGAACATAATATTAAACCTAACCTATGAGAGGGTTGTGGTGATAGTATGATGCTGCTGTCATTTTAGGTCATCCTGTTAACTCATTTACTTTCCTGACTTTCTTTTTTAATTCATGCTTCCCTTACACGATTTACTTATACTTGGAGAGCTTTTTTTTTTTTTTTTTTTTTTCCTCGAAATGAAGGGCTAGATAAAGACTTCATTAACTCCTTCACTACTGTTGTACTCTTAAGTTGAAAATATTCGTCTGGCAGCAGCAAGCATGAACTAAAGTTGAGGTCCTCGGGCTGACGTGGTTGAGGTCGGACCATTTAGAAGGGACCGTAAAGTCTGTGTGGTCTGTGTATCTGTGAAACCAGTTTTTTTTTTTTTCAGTAGATTCACAAGTACACTGTTTTATACACAGAGCCACGTGTCATTAAGTCATTCTGTTTTTTACACTTCCACCTCTCATTCCATTACCCACATTCCACTCCACCACTCCACCTCCCACCACACCACTCACCTCCAACTCCACCTCCCATTCCACCACTCTACCTGCCACTTCCACTACACCTGCAACTCCATCACTCCACCTCCCACTCCACCTCCCATTCCTCCACCCGACCTCCCACTCCACCATTGCACCTGCCACTACACATCCCACTTCACCAGTCCACCTGCCACTCCACCACTCACCTTCCACTCTACCCTACTGCACCACTCCATCCTCCTCCACCACTCCACCGTACTACACCATTCCACCTGCCACTCCACCCTACTCCACCATTCCACCTGCCACTGCACCACTCCACCTCGCACTCCACTACTCCACCTCATATTCCGCCCACCATTCCACCTCATATTCCACCTACCACACCACCACTCCACTTCATATTCCATCCACCACTCCACCACTCCTCCCCATAATCCGCCTACCATTCCACCACTCCACCACACATTCCACCTACCACTCCACCACTCCACCTCCCAATCCACGTTCCAGTCCACATCTCGCTCCACACCACTCCATCACCCACCTGTTACTCCACCACGTTCCTCAATTAAACTCCACCTTTCCTGTCTACTGATAAGTTATCTTCCATTTTTCCTCCACTGTATTATTCCTCCCAAGCTATAAGTCTCCACACCTTCATTCGTCTTTGTCTTTTTCTGTCTCTCTGTCTGTCTCTTTCCTCCTCCTCCTCCTCCTCCTCCACATTTTTTGCCTGTTTTGAGGGAGGCTTTGGAGATTGATAAAGAGGATGAGAATTTTCCCATTTGCATATCGATAATGGACAGTTTAGAGAGAGAGAGAGAGAGAAGAGAGAAATAATGAATTCTTGATACTGACAGAGTGTTTGAGGGGAAGGATGTCTAGAAAATGGAGGAGCCTTATTATATGACATAGTATGAGAGAGAGAGAGAGAGAGGAGGAGGAAGGAGAGGGATGGAAAGAGCGGTGAATCGAGGGGGAGGGGCAGGGAGGGAAGAGGGATAAGAAGAGAACGATAGAGGGAGGAAAAAACTAGAAGGAAGGGAGGAAGCAGGGAGGGAGAGGGGAAGGAGGAAGGTGAAGAAGGGAAGGAGAGAGAGATGAGAGGCAGGCAAGGGAAGGAGGGAACATGGGAGGAAGAGAGAAAGGGAGGAATGTGAAGGAGGGAAGGAAAAAGGATGGCGTGTGAATGGAAGGCATGGAAGGCGAAACATGAGAGGAAGAGAGGTAGGAGGAGAAAGAGGAAGGAAGGAAAGGGAGGCGAGGGAAGGAACAACATCGGAGGGAGAGAGGGAGGAAGGAAGGGTAGGGAGAGACAGAGGGAGGAAAGATAAGGGAAGGAAAAGAAGTGGGAAGGAAATGGGAGAGAAGGAGGTGACCACTGCATGAACTAATTTTTCTTTCTCATCCCTGGTGAGTATTGCTTTGCTTTCTCACTGGGAGCCTGGATGGCTTTGACGATTCCTAACACCTGTTTTTAATCGATTTATTCTCTACAGTACTCCTTAGTATACTCTAATCTGCGAACTATATCGATATGAAAGGTATATTCTTTAAAAAAGAATGTAAAGATGTAATATGCAAAATAAATCGTTAAGGGAAAGGTTTTACGAATTGCCCTGTACGACCTACAATACGGACTACAATGTACAATTGTGGACATAAACATCGCTTCACTCCAGTACGATGAATTTTGACACAGTGAACCATACCTTTTGAAACTCACTAATGTCGTCATCGGAGCCCTGGAAGTTTCTCGAAATAATATGCAAAAATGTCAAAAATTTTCGACCGATAATGTGGATCGTTGTTACTGTCCTCGTCGGTGCGTAAATCGTCTGAAGAAGAAGAAAGCAGGATAATGAAAATGATGATGATGATGATGATGATGATGATGATTGATAAGAAGACCGAGAGCCTTTGTCATAAGCCTTTTTTTTTTTTTTTTTTTTTTTTTTTTTTTTTTTTTTTTGGCTGTCTGTAATTGCTAGCGTTTTTTGTTTGTTTTTTGTCTTCCCTCATACAACGACAACTGTAATCTCTTCGCTTAAATCTGGTCTAAAACTGCCATCTCCATCTTGATTGCAGAGCTGTAGTGACACATTAACACTAGAATATGATGTTAGTCACGAAGTAGGTCTATGGAAAGGATGAAGAGCTATAGTTTTGTCTTATTCTGTCATTGAGCTAAGTGAAATAAGCTGCAAAAGGACGAAAATCTGGGCCAGGTTAAAGTGAATAAACTATGGCACACACTTCACAACTAAGCTAGAGTGAATATTAATAGATACTACAAAAGATAAGTTCTTCTGATAGTAACTAGCAACTATTTAGACCGGTTATCGCAAAATTTGGCTAATATCCTTTGTGAATGTTGCCACAATACTGTTTTTTATTATTATCCTTCCGAGAGATTGTTTTTCTAAGTAACATGTTGATAGTTTTTTTTTTTCCCTTGTGATATCCTGGTGTTAAACTTTTTCCTCCCTCAAAAACACAGGTGATAGATGTGTTTTCCCTGGTGAATATTATTGGTAGACATTTTCCTGGGTATTATTGTGATAGATATTTTCCTAGGTGAATATTAGTGGAATAAAAACTTCGCTGGTGGATATTATAGTGATGCATATTCTTCTTGGTGAATATAATGTGATTGATAATTTCCTGGGTGTATATTTTGTGACATGATTTCCTGTTCCATTACAAATCATAATAGATAGATAGATAAATAGATAGATAGACAGCCCTATGCGAGCCTGGGAAAAGGAAATGAGCTTGCAAGTTACACTGAGGAAAAGCTGACGACAGTGGCCAGTAGGGAGATGATGCAGTTAGTTGTCAGCAGTCCAACCGTGAACAAAGACCTAGTGACCATACACACACATACACACATACTCACACACAGGCTGCTAGAATTTTCCACTCACAAGGAACACACGTGACACACCCCTGCTACACCAGAATTTAGGAAAGAGAGCTCAGAAGGAGACAAGCCATACAAGAGGCAGGTCGCAGTGAGAAGGGCTTGGTAACTTTGAGAGAGAGACTTGTTAATATTTCCAAGACAAATAAAAATAGTCCCATACTATTCTTTACCTCTCCTGTCACTACATGACAAACGGGAAGCTACTCCAAGATATAAAACCGCTCGTCCATAAGTCTAATATATATATAACTCAACCACAAAGGAACCACAAAGTCTTTAATGACATTTAGTCTTTATGACATTTGGTAGCAGCGAACGTATACGAACCTCGTCTACGAATCAACATTGAATTCCTACAAAATATGAAGATTGAAAACAAAAAGAATACCTCTCACAACCAGCTCCTGACAGTATTCTCTCCACCCAGCCCCCTCCGCCTCCCCGATCATCATGCTGATGCAGAGGTGAAAGAGGTCACAGGACGCCTTGCAAGTAATTTAACAAAATATTGATACGATCTTGCAACTTCTACGACGAAGCAGCGAATCTACGGACATCGTCTCCGAATCAAAAGCAAATTTCTACAAAAGCAGGCGAGACTCTACAAGATTAGCTTCAGTTCTACAAGTGAATTCCTACAAAATACAGCCTACAATGCAAATAACCTACAAGTCTACAAAACAACTCTATAATCTTCACGTAACTTCAAGCAGCAACAAGAAGAATATAAAACAAAGCAAGTAAAGAAGAGGAAAGACCAAAGCAACAAGCACACAAAATCCCCCACCACTCACTCCCGCCTACGCCTGACGCAGAGGTCAAGACACGCAGCAAAACACCAGAGCCACATTTATAACGCGACTTACTTACCTTTCTTCACCCAGCTTAAGCATCGCTACTCGGTATTCACCACAGCTACCAGTGTGGGAAGCCGACGTCACCATGTGCTGAGACGACAACACGTCAATCAACCCGTGAAGAACAACGCTATCACCACGTGCAACACCACTCACACCATTTCCACCACGGTAAAAAATTAGTGAGTTACATAGTTACTTCATTTATACAATACACAGTGATAGACAATAAGCTTTTGCACAAACATATAAAAAGTGCTGTATAGTTACAGCTTAAATACACATACTTACTTCAGTTATCTGCATAACTCAAACACTAAATAATCACCAACAATAAATATTCTACACTGTATATATTCATTCATTTATTATAGCATTTATTTACTACCAACGAGTGTTACCATTTATACCTACATAAAATACGTGTTTCATACATACAGCTATACATTAGTACATCTACAAAGTGATAAAGAAAATATACCATCACAGTTACTCAGTGAGCGATTAAAAGAACTGTATTTAACATTTATTAATTAAAGCTACCTAGTGGAAACAGACAAATTAAGTTACAAGGTAAACTAGAGAAAAAAAAATGGCCAACACAAATGACGTTAGCAAGAGTGAACATCTTCAACACAATCGTGAAGACAAAGATTTCCACACAGTGCTGACACACATATTACCCACGATAGGTACAAGTGAACAACAAGTCAGTGTGTATAGTTAATACTGTATATAGTGTATATATTTTTTATATAAAATAACAAAATATGGGACTATATAATATCATTTTCAGTAATACCTGTGCAATATAAACTAAACTTTAAAAAAGTATCCCAAGGAAATTAGCCAGTAATTATGCAACCATGAACAACATAGAAAAAGCGTACACAAGCGAAGAAAAACAAACTATAGAAAATCAATACATACAAAAAAAAAAAAAAGAAAGAAAGAAAGAAAGAACAGTAAAACAGAAAAAAAAGAAACAGAGTAAGATCACATAACAAACAAATGAAAATAAGTGTAAGTGTTACTACATATGCCAAAATACAACATAAACTACAAACAAAAAAGCAAATTGTTGTCTCCACAAGCAAGTGGCATGACACATCATCACTATCATCGACCGCAGCATATGTTAGGACTGCAATTATTACAATTATGTAACTCCATATTATAATTATGTAACGACAAACGATTACATTATGTTACACTTGCTACAATTATGTAACTACAAACAATACTACAAACAATATGTACCATTTCTGTGACAGTCGCATTAACAAGATGTAACTTTTATGTAACTTTAACTACAATTATGTAACTACAAACAATATGTACCATTTCTGTGACAGTTGCATTAACAAGATGTAACTTTTATGTAACTTTAACTACAATAATGTAACTACAAACGATATGTAACAATTATGTAACGACAAACGATTGCATTATGTTACACTTTGCCAATTAACAGTTGCATTAACAAGATGTAACTTTTATGTAACTTTAACTACAATTATAAGGCCAAGACACTTATATAAGGCCAACACATTTATGCATTAACACAATATAAGTCATACAATTATAGCACAATTCTGTATTACCAGTATCATCATACAAGTCAGGTGAAATATTAGACATTACTAAAGTGATAACTCTATGTAATGTATAACCTAGCAGTATTACCATTGCACAATTATATGCGTACGTCTGTTGTACATGCACGTCTTACAAAGTGTTATACAACAACCATTGCATTTATTCAAATATGTATACAACTTGTTTAAAATGTAATATTACTGAATAATCACTATTTACAATAATATATGTATACAATATTCATACAATTATGTTACTTTTACAATATTATGTATTTCACTTAATTAGCTTATAAGTTCATTATAATGTGTATATAATATATATTAATATGTATTAATTAATGTGTTAGGACTATTAACTGTCGATGGTATGCCATTTTCGCGCGGCCGAGCAATGTGTTCCATTACAAATCATAATAGATAGATAGATAAATAGATAGATAGACAGCCCTATGCGAAACCTGGGAAAAGGAAATGAGCTTGAAAGTTACACTGAGGAAAAGCTGACGACAGTGGCCAGTAGGGAGATGATGCAGTTAGTTGTCAGCAGTCCAACCGTGAACAAAGACCTAGTGACCATACACACACACACACACATACTCACACACAGGCTGCTAGAATTTTCCACTCACAAGGAACACACGTGACACACCCCTGCTACACCAGAATTTAGGAAAGAGAGCTCAGAAGGAGACAAGCCATACAAGAGGCAGGTCGCAGTGAGAAGGGCTTGGTAACTTTGAGAGAGAGACTTGTTAATATTTCCAAGCAAATAAAAATAGTCCCATACTATTCTTTACCTCTTCTGTCACTACATGACAAACGGGAAGCTACTCCAAGATATAAAACCGCTCGTCCACAAGTCTCATAATATATATAACTTCTCTACAAGTAAATACAAAGTCTTTTATGACATTTAGTCATTTTATGACATTCCTTGGTGAATATTATTTTGATAGATATTATCCTTTACCAATAATATGGTGATGGTTATTTTTCGTGGTGAATATTGTTGTGATAGACGTTTTACCTGGTGAATATTATGGTGATAGATACTTTCCTTGGCGAATATTATGATGATAGATATTTTCCATAGTGAATATTATTATGATTAATATTTTCATGGTGAATATGATGATGATAGGTATTTTCCATGGTGAGTATTATGATAGTATCCACGGTCAATATTATTGTTGTGGTTGTTTTCGTTTGCGAATATTATGATTCTCGGTGAATATTTTAGCTACAGCCATCCCTCATCGTGAATATTATGGCAATAGATATTTTTCTTCGCAGTTATCATGATGATAAAGAGATCTTTCGTAAATATGATGTTGATAGATCTTTCGAACTTACCGGTACGTAAAAATTTTTAGGGACAGACTCATTGCCCTGTGAATATTTGTGATTATTTTAGTGATGTATACGGTTATGATAAAAGTCTTGGATAATATTAATGTCGTAGATATTTTCCAGCATCAGTATTGTGGGGCTAGATTTTTTCCTTGTTAAATATTTTGGTCAGAGGCTCTTTTCCTAGTGAATGTTTTGGTGATAAATATTTTCCCCAGGATTGCCTCCGCATATCTTTTTCCTCATAAATATTATAGTGCCAGTGTTTTTTCTGTTCATACCTTCATCACTTGGATGTTGTGAAAAATATTTAGAGGTTCTGGTAAACAATCGGGGTTCCTCACTCGGGCACCAAGATGTAAGATATATTTAATGTATACAAGTCGGTATCCCTGTCGGGGCACCGCTATGTAAGAAATTTCTGGTATTTCCTAATAAACAACTCGTAGGTCGTTA
>NC_136954.1:18471955-18525051 GCF_032717465.1 Coenobita brevimanus
CTATCCCCTCCCCTTTCTGTCGTCTGTCCCAGTCCCCTATCCTTTCTCATTCTTTCCCTCCCCCTCATCTACTCCCTTCTCCCCCCCTTTGCCATTCTCCCTCATCTTTCCTCCCTCCCCCTCCACTATCCCTCTCTTCTGTCTCTTCCCTCCCGCTCATTCCACCCCTTCTTCTTCTCCATCTCTCATCGCTGTCTCCACATTATAACTTTGGACAAAACTGCCAGCCAATTGCATTTTCAGATTTATCTCGTTTGATAATAGATTTCGAGTACTTGTAGGAGACGTTGGTTGTGGTGATGGTGGTGGTGAAGGTAGTGATGGTATTTGTGGTGGTAATGGTGCTGGTGAAGGTAGTGGTGGTACATGTGGTGGTGGTGAAGGTAGTGATGGTACTTGTGGTGGTGATGGTGGTGGTGAAAATGAAGATAGTAGTGGTACTTGTGGTGGTGATGGCGGTGGTGAAGGTAGTGTGAAGATAGTGATGGTAGTTGTGGTGATGGTTGTGAAGTTAGTGATGTAGCTGTGGTGGTGAAGTTATTGATGTAGCTGTGGTGGTGGTGAAGGTAGTTATGGTACTTGTGGTGGTTATGAAGGTAGTGGTGAAGGTAGTATTGGTAGTTGTGGTGATGATGGTGAAGGTATCGGTGTAGTTGTTGTGCTGGTGAAGGTAGTGATGTAGTTGTGGTGGTGGTGAATGTAGTGATGTAGTTGTGGTGGTGGTGAAGGTAGTGATGGTAGTTGTGTTGATGGTGGTGAAGGTTGTGATGTAGTTGTGTTGATGGTGGTGAAGGTTGTGATGTAGTTGTGGTGGTGGTGAAGGTAGTGATGTAGTTGTGATGGTAATGAAGGTAGTGATGTAGTTGTGATGGTGGTGAAGGTAGTGATGGTGGTTGTGGTGGTGGTGGTGAAGGTAGTGATGGCAGTTGTGGTGATGGTGAAGGTAGTTGTGGTGATGATGGTGAAGGTAGTGATGGCAGTTGTGGTGGTGGCGAAGGTAGTGATGGTAGTTGTGGTGATGGTGGTGAAGGTAGTAAGGGCAGTTGTAATGCTGGTGAAGGTAGTGATGGTAGCTGTGGTGGTGGTGAAGGTAGTGATGGTTATTGTGGTGGTGGTGAAGGTAGTGATGGTAGTTGTGGTGGTGATGAAGGTAGTGATGTCAGTTGTGGTGGTGGTGAAGATAGTGATGGGAGTTGTGGTGGTGGTGAAGATAGTGATGGCAGTTGCGGTGGTGGTGAAGGTAAGATTGGTAGTTATGGTGGTGAATATTATTGTTTCAAGGTAACAAAAGCAAAGTATCTCCTCTAAGGTGAATAAAATCTCCTAGAAATTACAAAAATATGGTTAAAGCTTACGTCCTCGAGCTGAAGTAGTCATGAAGCTCAATTTCATGGGTTAAACTACATTATAAAGTCATTAAAACCGTTTTGAACAAATAACATCGCCAGTGCGTGACGGTTTTCATTTTGTTCTTTTTTAAAGTTCGTTTTTTTTTTTTATTTTTTTAGAGGCCCTTTGAGCTGAAGGGGTTAAATATACAGTAGCCCTCATTAAAGCCTTCACAAAGCCTGTAATGGATAGCTATAGCCTTCATTAACCCCTTTGCAAAATAATATAGTTTGGTAGTAGCACGATTGATGGTGACAACATTATTACTTTATTCATTATCTACACACAGTTTTATTCAGCTTAGGATTGGTTACACGTATTAAAGGAGATATGTGAAGGCTGCGTCTACCCTCTCCGTTTCCAAAAGTCTCCTTGTTGTAGCAGCAAGAATAAAAATCAACCCTGCATCAGTTGGTTGAAGGGGTCGCGATATCACCACGTTGACATAATTCGGTTTAATCGGTGCTCCCTCCAGACGGTTTTATTAAGCTGGAAGACTATTACTGCTACTTAAAATCCTTCCAAATAACAAGAATAAAAAGAAATCTGATCACAGGAGTTAAGAAGCTCAAGTTAATGGGGTCCATTTGCATAGTCAAATAATTATGGCCATTAATGATCTTTATAAACATACAGTTCATTATATATTGGGCTTAGGAGCAGCTTAGTGGAATAGGAGCTGACGTGACCCAGGAAATACAGTATAATGGTTAATGGTGGTGGTGGTGGTGGTAGCAGCAGTAGTGTGGTCGCGGTATTTGTGTGTGTGTGTGTTTGTGTGTGTGTGTGTGTGAACAAAATGTCTTGTAAATTTGGAACATATTTGGCATACATGTTGAATAATGGGTGAATGCAGGTCCATGGAAGGTCAACGCTATACGAAGTGGAAGGGCTTGTTGTAGCATTCATTACCAAGTCACTACAAGAGTTGTCCCTTGAGCTGAACTAAATCGTCTGGAGGTAGCCATAGCCTAGTATTGAAAAATCTGAAATTAACGTGTTGACTGCAGTGACTTTCTTTTGTAGTTATTCTTATTGCTACAGACGATTTTACTCATCTTAGGGGCGTCTTGTACTACTGAATACATTAAGGGACACGATATCTTGAAAACTTATTTTGAAAACTCTTAAGGTGAACGATATAAGTGGAGATACGGGGTGAAAAGTATGTTTTGGGAGAGTCAAGTACCAACCAAAAGCTCATTCCTGTTTAATTTTTGCTATCGTCAGGCTCTTTCCTATGTAATTTTTGCAACCATGAGGCTATATGTATTAGGCGCAAGAGAAAGAAGGTCAACCAGGGGAAGATATGCATATGCAGGCTTAATATATTTCTGAAATGTTATCTAAGTACGGAGATGCCTGAGAGTGTTGATACTGTCTCCATTAACCTTCTCAAAGTCAGGACGACCCTAGTGTTCTGGTCCACTTTACGCAGTTTGAATTTACTCAGGTGAGAGAGAGTGTCATAAATGACTTTGTGTCATAAAATACTTTGTGGTTCTTTTGTGCTTGAGTTGTAGTTGAGTTATATATATATATTTTAGACTTGTGGTCGAGCGGCTTTTATATCTTGTAGTAGCTTCCCCATTTGTCATGTAGTGACAGGAGAGGTAAAGAATAGTATGGGACTATTTTTATTTGTCTTGGAAATATTAACAAGTCTCTCACACGGAACGAAGTATAAGTCCCGGGTAGCTACCTCCCTGTCTCGCTATCTGTCTCTCTCTCTCTCAAATTGCCAAGCCCTTCTCCCGTGACCTGTCTCTAGGATCGCTTGTCCCCTTCTCCACCTCTCTGTTCTATAGCTAACCTCCGTCTAAGCTCTCTTTCCTAAATTCTGGTGTAGCAGGGGTGTGTCACGTGTGTTCCTCGTGGATGGAATTAAGAAGCCTGTGTGTGAGTATGTGTGTATATGTGTGTGTATGGTTACTAGGTCTTTGTTCACGAGAGGACTGCTGACAGCTAACTGCATCATCTCCTTACTGGCCGCTGTCGTCAGCTTTCCTCAGTGTAAGCATGTTTAACATTGCTCGATTCTTGCAGACACAATACCTTCTCATCATCTGACTCCCTGCTTCTATCTGTCTCTCTATCTATCTATTTATCTATCTATCTATTATGATTTGCAATTATAATATGTAGTCCTACCACACTGCTCGGCCGCGCAAAAATGGCTTACCATCGACATTTAATAGTCATAACATATTAATACATATTATATATACATTATAATGAACTTATAAGCTAATTAAGTGAAATACATAATATTGTAAAAGTAACATAATTGTATGAATATTGTATACATATATTATTTATAGTAAATAGTGATTATTCAGTAATATTACATTTTAAACAAGTTGTATACATATTTGAATAAATGCAATGGTTGTTGTATAACACTTTGTAAGACGTGTATGTACAACAGACGTACGCATATAATTGTGCAATGGTAATACTGCTAGGTTATACATTACATAGAGTTATCACTTTAGTGATGTCTAATATTTCACCTAACTTGTATGATGATACTGGTAATACAGAATTGTGCTATAATTGTATGACTTATATTGTGTTAATGCATAATTGTGTTGGCCTTATATAAGTGTCTTGGCCTTATAATTGTAGTTAAAGTTACATAAAAGTTACATCTTGTTAATGCAACTGTTAATTGGCAAAGTGTAACATAATGCAATCGTTTGTCGTTACATAATTGTTACATATCGTTTGTAGTTACATTATTGTAGTTAAAGTTACATAAAAGTTACATCTTGTTAATGCAACTGTTACACAAATTGGTACATATTGTTTGTAGTTACATAATTGTAGCAAGTGTAACATAATGCAATCGTTTGTCGTTACATAATTGTTACATATTGTTTGTAAGTACATAGTTGTAGTTAAAGTTACATAAAAGTTACATCTTGTTAATGCAACTGTTACATAATTGGCAAAGTGTTACATAATGCAATCGTTTGTCGTTACCTAATTATAATATGGAGTAACATAATTGTAATAACTGCAGTCCTAACATATGCTGCGGTTGATGATAGTGATGATGTGTCATGCCACTTGTTTGTGGAGACAACAATTTGCCTTTTTGTTTGTAGTTTATGTAGTATTTTGGCATATGTAGTAACACTTACACTTATTTTCATTTGTTTGTTATGTGATCTTACTCAATTTCTCTTTTTTTCTTTCTTACTTTTTCTTTCTTTCTTTCTTTTTTCTTTTTTTTTTTTTGTATGTATTGATTTTCTATAGTTTGTTTTTCTTCGCTTGTGTACGCTTTTTCCATGTTGTTCATGGTTGCACAATTGCTGACTAATTTCCTTGGGATACTTTTTTTTTTTTTAAGTTTAGTTTATATTGCACAGAGATTATAAAATGATATTATATAGTCCCATATTTTGCTATTTTATATAAAAAATATATACACTATATACAGTATTAATTATATACACTGATTTGTTGTTCACCTGTACCTATCGTGGGTAATATGTGTGTCAGCACTGTGTGGAAATCTTTGTCTTCACGATTGTGTTGAAGATGTTCACTCTTGCTAACGTCATTTGTGTTGGCCATTTTTTTTTTTTCTTTTCTCTAGTTTATCTTGTAACTTAATTTATATGTTTCCACTAGGTAGCTTTAATTAATAAATGTTCAATACAGTTTTTTTAATCGCTCACTGAGAAACTGTGATGGTATATTTTCTTTATCACTTTGTAGATGTAATAATGTATAGTTGTATGTATGAAACACGTATTTTATGTAGGTATAAATGGTAACACTCGTTGGTAGTAAATAAATGTTATAATAAATGAATGAATATATACAGTGTAGAATATTTATTGTTGGTGCAAGTATTTAATGATTGAATTATGAAGATAATTGAAGTAGGTATATGAATTTTAAGCTGTAACTATACAGCACGTTTTATATGTTTGTGCAGAAGCTTATTGTCCATCACTGTGTATTGTATAAATGAAGTAACTATGTAACTCACTAATTTTTACCGTGGTGGGAATGGTGTGAGTGGTGTTGCACGTGGTGATAGCGTTGTTTTTCACGGGTTGATTGGCGTGTTGTCGTCTCAGCACATGGTGACGTCGGCTTCCCACACTGGTAGCTGTGGTGAGTGAATGAGTAGCGATGAGTAACTTGAGTGAAGACGGGTGAGTAAGATGAGTTGTGAATATGGACTTGGTGTTTTGCTGCGTGTCTTGACCTCTTCACACCTGTGTAAGCGGTGGGGGTTGGGTGGATGTAGCAGAGAGAGGAGGGTGAGGTCTGGTGGTTATGAGTTGTGAGTCGTCTCTTACTCTTCGTTTGTTTGTTTGTTTGTTTGTTTGTTTTCTTTCTTTCTTGATGTATTCTTGGTCCTTTTTTCTTGTGATTTACTCGTTGTAGGATGAAGACTGCCGCTTCTTGTAGGTGCGTGTAGAAGATTATACAGACGACGTAGAGTTGATAATTGTAGTTGATTGTAGATGGTTGTAGTTCGATGATTCGTCGTCGAAATTGCAATATTGTATCAAGGCGTCGTGTGATCTCTTGACCTCTGCATCAGCATGATGATCTGGGAGACGGAGGGGGCTGGTTGGAGAGAAGTGTCAGGAGCTGGTTGTGTTGTTGGTTGAGAGAGAGATATTCTTGTTTTCAATCTTGATATTTTGTAGGGATTTAATGTTGATTCGTAGACGAGGTTCGTATACGTTCTTTGCTACCAAATGTCATAAATGACTAAATGTCATAAAAGACTGTGTAGGTTCCTTTGTGCTTGAGTTGTAGTTGTGTTATATATATATATTTTAGACTTGTGGTCGAGCGGCTTTTATATCGTGTAGTAGCTTCCCCATTTGTCATGTAGTGACAGGAGAGGTAAAGAATAGTATGGGACTATTTTTATTTGTCTTGGAAATATTAACAAGTCTCTCACACGGAACGAAGTATAAGTCCCAGGAAGCTACCTCCCTGTCTCGCTATCTGTCTCTCTCTCTCAAATTGCCAAGCCCTTCTCCCGTGACCTGTCTCTAGGATCGCTTGTCCCCTTCTCCACCTCTCTGTTCTATAGCTAACCTCCGTCTGAGCTCTCTTTCCTAAATTCTGGTGTAGTAGGGGTGTGTCACGTGTGTTCCTCGTGGATGGAAAGTTTAAGAAGCCTGTGTGTGAGTATGTGTGTATATGTGTGTGTATGGTTACTAGGTCTTTGTTCACGAGAGGACTGCTGACAGCTAACTGCATCATCTCCTTACTGGCCGCTGTCGTCAGCTTTCCTCAGTGTAAGCATGTTTAGCATTGCTCGATTCTTGCAGACACAATACCTTCTCATCATCTGACTCCCTGCTTCTATCTGTCTCTCTATCTATCTATTTATCTATCTATCTATTATGATTTGCAATTATAATATGTAGTCCTACCACAAGAGGATAAATGCCTGGGAGTGTTAATTACTGTAGTGATTCATTTACAGGTGTGTGTGTGTGTGTGTGTGTGTGTGTGTGTGTGTGTGTGCTCTGAGGTTTAATGAAAAGTGGAAGTGGAAAATGTTACCTTGCCTGCTCTCAGCTTGTTCTACTTGCAGGAGTGTTAAAGATAGACAGACAGATAGATAGGTAGATAGATAGAAGGGGAATAAGCTGTCTCGATTAATTTTGTCTTCTCTATAAACTCAAATAGTTCATTCACGCTAACACCAGACTTTTTTTTTTTTTTTTAGATCAGTAGGTTAAAGGTTAAAGTCGCATGGCAAGGTCAGCTTCAGTTTTTCTCAGAATAAAAAAAAAAAAAAACGTGGAGCCATGTCATAGCCATCCAGAAAAGAGAGAGGTTTGGCAGCAGTGCGTGACATAATTATGGCAGAGCAGGATGTTAGGGAGGTAATCGTTCCGAGATAAGGCTGTCAGTTGGCTGCTGTTGCCTGTAGGCCTGTCATTCTTGTTCTCTCTCCGAGGAGTTAACTTCATTGCTCCCCTAGCAAGTGTCACTTGTCCTGCATTTTCGTGTGCAACCACCTTCTGTTTGTGAAGACCCATTTCCAGTGTCCAGTGGGCCGCTTGGCTCCATATCCCTTGTCTGGGAATCCTGTTGTCAGTTGTCTTAGTCAGTCTTTTGCAGCGTACAGGGTGTTTTGTGACATTAACTTCGTCTTTCGGGAGTGTAATGTTTCTCCTTAGTCTATTTTTCTTTGTCTCCTTATTTCTGGAATCCCTGCCTCACCTCTGTAATGTTAGAGTTCGGAGCTATTTCACCCCTTTGTGGAGATGGTGTATGGGGTTGTGGCCTTGGAGTACTTGAGGTAGATGCTCTCCTCCTACTTTTCACTCACCGATTGTGCACGGGATCATCTCTTCGTTCCTGCCCTCTCCCTCATCAGCTCATCCTGGCTCCCCTCGCTGCCCTCTGGCCAGAGATAACCCACTCTCTATGCAGTTCTACCTTCTTTGATTTGGATCCAAGTCAGTGCAAGTGTGGTCTTATGAGCAGGACTTCTTCCTTAGATGCAAGGACACGGTTCTGTGGGTGTGGGTCCACCTCACCTGGGGAGTAGCTTGTGCTTGTGACTTCCGTTGCAGCCCTCCTCCCTCCCCTTTTGCTGCCCAGGAGGGCCCCTCTTCTGCCTCTCCTGACCTTCCTCTCTTCCGAGTGGTCCGTCTTCCCTTACTGGGGCTTCGTCACTGGGAGCAGCTCTCTCTAATGCTGGTGCAATGCACCTTCATGTTCGCCTCCTCGGGCATCAAAATCGCTGAGTAGCAGCGCCTGCTCAGGGCAGCAAGCACTCAGCTACCTTCCCTGGTCCCTGATGGACCATTCCCGGCTTCCCTGAACCCCGCCTGTCTCCTTGTGGGGATGAATGGTGCGGCTCCTCTTTTTGGGGAACTACCAAAACTACAAGAAACTACCGCCCCACCCCTGGGAGATGAACCCCAGGTCGTCCCCCTTAGACAACAGGGAGGGGAGGGGGGATGCAGCACAATCGCCTACTCCCTCACCCTCCTCATCTACTGTATCTGCCGTTTCTCCATCTTGGGTAGAGAATTTCTCCCTTGCCGGACCTGTTGGCTTCCAATTCTCACGGGAGTAACGTCCCTTCCAAACCACTGGGGCTGATACAATTCTACATGGAGATCGTTAGAGGCAGATCTCTTAGGAAGTAGGAGGGCTTGGTAACGCCTTCAGTCAGGAGCTGCCTAATTGACCGTATCCAACAGAGGCATGTGTGATAGATGAGGGCAACTTGAGATCAGCTGTCTGAACCAGGTGTTGATATTTCAGAACCACCACATGGCCAAGTACCGTCGAGCAATAGGACACCTGAGGGGCAGAGAAATCTTTCCAGGGGTCCAGGGCGGCTCATTTGTGACATACCCACGACAAGAAACATCAGGGGAAAGGAGGGATCTGGAGGGGGGAGGGGAAGAGTGTGGGATCCAGACTGGTTTTGAAGAGGACTTTTAGGATTCCAGTGTGTACGTCATGGTGACGCGTTGAGTGAGGGAGAAGGAGGGATATATATATATATATATATATATTCACTCACTCCCTCTTCTGTCTCTCTTTCCTTCATTCTTTCCTTTTTCTTCTGCGTGTGGGTGACTCTACACTAAGTGACAAGCCAAATGGTTTCCTGTACACCAGGAAACCGTTTACTACGCTGAGTGGTAACCATATAACCAAATTTTGGTACCTGGTGGTTTAGTGGGTAATTATTGCGCTCCAGTCGGATTGAGCCGGTGAAGGTTTATATCCAAGGGATGGTTGGGATTGATTGCTCATGTAATGCCACTCAGGGATGAGTGAGGCTGGTCACTCTCATCTTAAATGTCGAGACCAACTGCCTAGCCCCGGGCTCCTACGCTCCTCTTGGGGCAATTAGGGATTGGATGATGGATGGATGGATGGTATATATATATATATATATATATATATATATATATATATATATAGATATATATAGAGAGAGAGAGAGAGAGAGAGAGAGAGAGAGAGAGAGAGAGAGAGACACGCAGACCTGAGGGACTACGAGAAGAAGTAGGATAGGTGGTTGAGTGTATGAGTGTATTTTGAGTGGATGTTTGAGGGAAGGAGGAGAGGGAGGGTGTGAAGGAGGGAGTGACGGTTTGTGGGGTGTGAAAGAGTGTAGTGGGGAAGGAAGTGTATGAGGGATCGGAGAAGAGTATGAGGGAGGGAGGGTGATGTGTAAAGAGAGGAGGGATATCGGGGGTGTACGGGTGGATGGGTCGGTGCTGAGGAAGAGAGAGGGTGGGGTGTGAGGTAGTATAGGGTGGAGAGTAAGGGGGGGTAGGGAGGGTGAAGTATGAGGGAGACCGGGTATGGTGCAAGGGAAGGTAGAATATAAGGGGGATAGGTTATGGTGCAAGGGAAGGTAGAATATGAGGGGGATAGGGTATGGTGCAAGGGAAGGTAGAATATGAGGGGGATAGGGTATGGTGCAAGGGAAGGTTGAATACGAGGGGGATAGGGTATGGTGCAAGGGAAGGTTGAATACGAGGGAGATTAGGTAAGGTGCTAGGGAGGGAGGGTGGGTGGAGTATATGGGAGATAGGGTAAGGTCCAAGGGAGGTAGGGATGATTGGGAGTGCTGGAAGGTACAGTGTGAAGGAGTGTGTGAAGTGTGACGTAGGGCAAGAAGGGTGTTTGGGTTGGGGATGGAAACAAGGCCTGATCCTACTTGCTGTGATGAAAGACAATCGCATCCGCTAATTATGTTTACGTCGGTGTTGGGTCCCTCTCAATCGATCTTAGCGAGAGCATGGGATCCTGTTTCTCCTGTGGGGTTATATTGCCTTCTTGCCGAGGATATACGGGGGGCTTAAGGCTACATAGGTGAGGCTGGGTTAATGTTAGTTAAGCTTGCGTAGGATGGGTTAGGTTAAGCTAGATCGGGTTAAGCTGGGTTAGCTTGAGTGGGAATGGGGATGGTTACAGAACAGTAGGTTGATTTACGTTAGGGTAAAATATGCTGGTTTTGGTTTGGTTGGGTTTATTTTGGGTCGATTTGTTTGGTTTGGTTTTTGATTAGACTGGGTTGGAATGTGTTTGGTTAAATGAGGGTGGGCTAAGTTATGCTGGGTTAGATTTGGTTGGTTAAGTTAGGTCAGTTTCGGTTTGGTTAGATTCGTCTGAGTTATGATAGTGAGGTTAATTTGGGTTATGATTGGTAAAGCGGGATTGGGTTTTGTATGGTTAGGTCTGAGTTATGTTAAGTTAGTTACGGGAAGATTAAAATAGGTTCGGTATTTTAGCGGTAAATTAGACTGGAGTCAGCTTATATTACCATCAGTACCCATAATTATTCCTGTCAGTTGTCAGGCTTTCCAGTGAAGTGTCTCATCGTTTGGGTGTTTTCTAGATGATGGCGAGCTTCTCAAGTCTCAGCCTCTTATTCTGACACTGTGTAAGCAAGTTAGGGAACGAGTTAGAAGAACGGGATCGAGTTGCAGCGTACTAGTATTGTCAGACAGTTCTGCTTCAGTTTTAACCAAACATATTAAAGTGTATTTAAGGTGTTGAGGTACAGCCAAGGCGTTGTTGACCTGTTGTTTTCGAGAACAATAGATCTAAAGTCAGGGTCACAGGGTAAGGTAATATTAAAAAGTTTTTACCCGATTTAGACCAATCTTGGTGGCAAGTTTGAGCATAAAGTGAGAACGAAGAGAATCGAATCTGAAAATACTCAGTCAGATGCCAGGGTCACAGAGCAAGATCAAAATTTGACAGTTGTGTATCTGATGTGTACAAAAACTAATTAAAACAGCTTTGATCTGAGTTAAACCAAACTTGTTGGAATAGCTGACGGTCAGCCAAGGGTTTGAGTTAATGCTTTTGAGAACAATAACTCAAAGAAGATGACGACATGACAAAGTCAACTGAAAGAGTCTTTATTAGATTTAGACCAAACTTTGTGGAAGGGTTTCGGGTAAGCCAAAGATGTGAGTAATCGATATAGAGAACAGCCAGTTAAGAGTCAGAGTCGTTGTGTATGGGCGCAGTTTACCTGCGTGTGATTTAGTGTACTAGTGTTTATTTGGTGTTTGTTTGCATAGGTTGTCTTGAATAGGCTTGCTTTTTTTTTTTTTTATGCAGAAGGAGAGGTGGGTGAGGATAAAGGTTCATTTTTCATATCCTGCTCTTCTGAGACACTTTGAACCAAGACTTCTTTATTAATTATACTTGTAATACCCTACTTTGGTCAGTAGCTTTTTTTTTTTTCGGGAGGGGGGCGTCTTCTGTCGAATTTCTCTCTCTCTCTCTCTCTCTCTCTCTCTCATACACAAACCCCCCAAATAAACAAACCCAGACCTTACCTACAGCTGCGCAGACCCATTTCCATTAATACATTTAACAATTTAAGTTCTTCACCGTGCCAGCATAGGAGGCCAGAGCGCTAATGCTGGTATAATCAGGCTAGCGGCGGCGTCACCAGCACCAAACTGATCAGGCCTGGTGCTGAACATATGCTTAAAACGTGGAAAAAATTGTGTAGCTAATTAATGAAGCAAAATCCAGGTAGGGAGGTGGGCTTGCATTGTTTGGCGGGGTTGAATTAGAGTTTTTTTTCTTTGTGGTTCAAGGGAAGGAAGGTGTTGAGGGATGAAGGAAAGAGTTATTTTATTTTCCAGGGTTGAGGGTGATGGGGTTTTACGAGGTTACATTTTTTCCGGGGTTAAAGGTAAGGGGTTTCTGGGTTTAAATTGGGGTGGAGGTTTAATTGGAGTGGAAAGGGATTTTTTTTTCCCGTGGTTAAAGGGGAAGATTTGGGGGGGGAGTTAAACTGGGAAGGGAGTGTTTTCTGGAACTGTCTGCTTACACACCTCCTGCGTCACAGAGGGCTCGTAGCACCCGTCTGGCAGTAAGCTCTCTCCTCTTTTCTGTCCAACTCTCTAATGCAAGAGATAACCAGTACATTTAGTCGTCATGTATGCAACAAGTCAACTCTGGAATGTCTTCCGCAGTCTATATTTGCCTCTGCTTATGACCCCTTGTCTTCCATATGCAATATTTCGGGTACCTCGAACGGTTCTTGAATTTGGGCCCCATGCTCTTTTTTAGAACATATTTGTGGTCTTCTAGCCCTTGGTTCTTTCTTCACCCCCCCCCTGCCCTTCCCCCCAAAAAAAATCTTCAAATCCAGATTCTGTCGTCTGGGGGTTGCAAGAATTAGCCAATAAAAGACCTCATGGCAGTAGAAGTCTTAACGATGATATAATTCACCTAATTTTTACCCCTTACTGGAGCCACTCTGGAACCTCGGGAAAGTGGGAGAAAGTGTGATTTCATTTCTCACCCTGCAGGGGAATTTCATACTTGGGGCTGCAGCCATTTCCTGCCCACTAAAGGATTACCAATAACTGCTTCCTTTATACTTACGGCTTTAACTGCCTCGTAGCTCGTGAGGGAGCACTGTTGGAATTGGGGGAATATGCACTCCAGAATTTTTATTCGGTGGTGGGGCGGTAATGATGGTGATGGTGGACGGTCAGACAAACAGCAGTTGGAAGTTACGGGGCTTGGTTCATACCCCAGAGTTCACAGCCACACCTACACATTAGCTACACCTACACCCATGAGGCGACCATCATCCTTTCACTTGATGTAGTGCTGTCTACCTCTTCTTTCAACTTTATCATTCTTTCGCTGTCTGTCGTCCTCTTTTCCTATTTCTCCCTTTCCTTCTTGTCACTTTTTATTAATCTCCTTTCCACTTCAGGTGGCTCTGCACTGATTGACAAGCCTAATGGTATCCTGTAACCCAGAAAACCATTTACCACGCTGGGTGGTAACCATAAAACCAGATAACGGGGTGATGTAGAGCCTCGTATGGTGTCCTTACTCCACACCTACACATTAGTTACCCTTACACCCACATCATCACCATATATATAGTCACTCACACCTACTTTCATATCCCTCATTGGCGCCAAACCACCCGCACCCACACCCATGCCTCCTCACCCACCTGGGCCATACCACTCATCCACACACACAACTACATCCACACCCTCCCTCGTCCCACACCCTTACACACACCCACATCATCACGCCACACACACACACACACACACACACACACACACACACACACACACACACACACACACACACACACACACACACACACACACACGTCACACCACTCTTACCACACACACACACACACACACACACACACACACACACACACACACACACACACACACACACACACACACACACACACACACACACACACACACACACACACACACACACACACACACACACACAGCCCTTCATCACTCCACTTGTAAGGGCAATGCAATCATCGCGTTGTAAGAAAGTGTTGCAGAGGAAAAAGTAATCCCAGCTGCAGGCAAGGGGAGAGTGGGTTATTACAAACCCTCCAGTAAATGATGGTTATGCCTCAGTACACTTCAATATTTCTTCGTAATTTTTAAAGCAGGTGAGCGTCGGTCTGTTTACCGGTGAGGTAGTGTTCTATTTTAGTCGCCATAATAGGCCTCAGAACACCCCTTTAACTTAGCAATACATTACACCCACGCACACATAGCGGGAGCGGGTGTAATGTTTTACTTTGCTTTACGTGCTGTGTGTGTGTGTGTGTGTGTGTGTGTGTGTGTGTGTGTGTGTGTGTGTGTGTGTGTGTGTGTGTTAACGAATAACTAGGACAGTTGTACTCTCTTTTAATCAAACCTGGTGGGGGAGGAGGTCGATGGTCAGTCAGCTGGTTGATCTGTTGCGCTAAGAGTAATAGGTCAAAGTCGAGGTCACAAGGCTAGATGAAAATTTGACCTAGCAAAGTCACCTTACAAAAGTTTTTATCCAGTTCAGACCACACTGTGGGGAACGGTTGAGGATGAGACAAGAACGAAGGGTTTCGATTTTGAGAACCATCAGTCAAAGGTCAAGGTCACAGGGCAAGGCCAAATTTTACCTTGTGTGTCTGTGTGAACAAAATAGAAAAATTTCAATTTGATATGAACTTAATTTTCAGGGATGTTTTAGGGATTATCAGATGGGTTGAGCTGTTGTTTTTGAGGATGATAGGTCAGAGGTCAAGGTCATATGGCAAGATCGACTTTGTCAGTTTTTATCCGACTGAGAGCAAGCTCTGGAGCAGAGTTTAAGGCAGCGTTTCTTAACCTTTTCCGACCTCAGCACCCCCCTTGTAATAAGGTCTCAGTCCAGCACCCCTCTACATCTGGTTACTGGGACTGCAGTTGCTACACTACTGCAGGGTTAAAGTGAAGTACTGCCTGACAGTTTATATTATACTGTCTAAAAAAAAAAAAATCAATGATATCAATACTAAGCAAATCCAGTAAGAAAAAATATAATGCAGCATTTTCCAGCACCCCATAAAATTGATTTCAGCACCCCCTGGGGGTGCTAGCACCCCAGGTTAAGAAACGCTGGTTTAAGGTAAGGCAAAAATAAAGGAAAATGAATCTGAGAGTCATTCAGATACCAAGGTCGCAAGGAAAAGCCAAAGGTCAAGGCCGCAGGGCAAGATCAGCTCGAACTCTTTTGATCTAATTCTACCCAAACTGTGGAAGTGTTAAGGGTCAGACAAGGATGGAGTGATTTTTCTTTTTTTTCTTTTTAAGGCAATCAATCGTGGATCAAGAAGACAGGGTAGAGTCACGTGTTGGGCCATTAGACCAACTGGTGGACGTGGGTTGTGCACTGTGATGTTCCCTCTTGGTTGCCATATTGCGCCCAAGATATTTCTATACTCGATTTTTTTTCCAGCTGATGATCCACTTTCGTGAATGTGGCACCTGCGCACTCCTGCCGCGTGATTGGTTGGTTTCAATTTCATACCTGGAGTATCATATTTACAAAAAACAGTTGTACCTTATATTCCAATTCTCATAAATGCAGACATGAAAAGGGTACCGGTATGTATCTGTGCTTCACCCAAACGGACAATGAATTTGAGGAAGGTGAATGTGAAATGAAATAATTATTGCTGTAAAAGGTGCAGAGTTGTTGCATCTCCTTATAATAATTAAAAAAAAAAAAAAACGTATTTGGCTGGGTAAGTGCAAATAAAAGGTATCTTAATACTTAGGCACTTGTTACATTAGACAGTAGTACCATTCCAAGTAAATTAGCAGTTTTGTCAATGGTAAAGTGGTGGAAATGGTAAGACGAATGGAACAGTCGCTATAGAGGAGGGGGGGACACGAGAGACGGCCAGGTGGGAAAAACAAGTTGTCTCGTCTCGCAAGATGTCAGAGTTTATTATGGACCAAACCTACTACCTTGCTTTGATACCTCCGCCAATATTATCCGTGTATATATATATATATATATATATATATATATATATATATATATATATATATATATATATATATATATATATATATATATATATATATATATAAATTTATATATATATATATATATATATATATATATAAATTTATATATATATATATATTTATATATATACAATTTTTATATATATATATTATATATATATATATATATATATATATATATATATATATATAATATATATATATATATATATATATATATATATATATATATATATATATATATATATATATATATATAAATTTATTGGAGATGCAACGACTCTGTACCTTTTAGAACAATAAATATCTCGATTCATATTAAACTTCCTCAAATTCATTGTTCTTTTGGGTGAAGCACAGATAAATACACGTCTCATGTCTCTTTGTATAGTACAATGACAGTGCAAAACAGCATTTATGAGAATTGGAATATAAGGTATAATTGTTCTGTGTAAATACGATACTTCAGGTATGAAACTGAAACCAATCAATCACGGGGCAGGAGTGCGCAGGTGCCACATTCACGAAAGTGGATCATCAGCTGGAAAAAAATCGAGTATATTATGCTATTCATATCAAAGCATTTTCTAGTATGCTGTTTATATTGTTTCGAAATCGAAGTTATTTGCACCAGTAACACAGAAGACGATATTGAAATGTGCTTTCTAAACAGTGAATAGATGTTAAAAAATCTCGAAGGCATTTGCAATATGACCTTCGTTGTTTGGTAACTTTTCTGCTCCGTTACACAATTACCCTAAATGCTCCACCAACACAGATATGCGCAGCCCCAACCTTAACTTAATTTCTTGCATTATTTACGACCGATAACGCCCCTGGGAGCCATCACGCCACTCACAGGAGAGGGGGTTAGGGAGGTTCGGGGGATGGGGAGTGCTGAGGGCTGAATCTCCATCTGGGGGTGTGTTGAGGGGTGGCATGTGTTATTGGTTTATTGGTAAGTCAAACAGAGCAGCATTTTTTTATCTTCATAACTAATTTATCACATTATTTCCCGACCGATAACCCTCCTGAAAGCTGTTAGGTCATTCACAGGAGGGGGTAAGGCTGCTCTAACTTTTTTTTTTTTTTTTTTTACACCAACTGTCATAAAATTACCGTCTCTCCATCTTAATAGCTGAGTTGTAACATTAGATTCAGACTAGATTATGATGCAAGTCGCGAAGAATTGCTGTGGATGGACGTAGAACCGTAGTATTTTGTTTTTCTGCCATTGAGTTGCATGAAATAAACCACACAAGAACGAAAATCTGGGCCAAGTTAACGTGAAACACCTATAGGTAACGTTGAAAGGTGGCTGGTTGGGTAGGGTGGACGGGGGGAAGGGAGAGGCAACAATTTGACATATTGTACACTCTGAACGCAAAATGAAATATTTTCATCCATTCTCTTAACCCCTTCCCTGCGATTACGTGTTTTTCATGTTGATTCACCTGACCACCGAAGAATTCTTAAAACTTTCATTTGTCTTTACTGTGCAAGAAGTTGATTCAGGCTATATCAATTCCCTTCGTATTCGAAAATTCTCTCCTAAAGAGAATAAAAGCGTCCGAAACCAGCAGGAATAAACTAAAATATTACGTTACCAGAATGAAGAGTTTAGTACAATTTTATGAGTGGGTATAGGAGTCTGAGAATATTAGTGCGCCATTGATAGAAATAAGCTCGTAAGGAAGATGTGTTAGGCAGCCTTCCGAAACGACGAGAATATTTTCCACAATGGCCCTTCCACTTGGCAGCCTTAATATTTCGTGATACCAAAGTGGACTGGGTTGACAGCCAAATTTCCTTCCACTGCTGATCGAATGGCAGAAATCTGGGTTTGTTGTGCACCCCCTAGTCTGAATTGCCTCTGGATATTACCCCACTGGAATGTCATTGCCATTGTATAATTTTTTATTTTTTTAACATTGTTGATTAGTATGCCTCCAAATACTTCATGTATTTTCTTTCATTTACTTTTCTATACTGTATATGTATAGCTCTGTGAATTAGAACGATGATTACTTCATAAAGGGAAATCTGATCTATATTTTGAGTGGTCGACAACAAATGCTATAACGACCAGTTGCTAGAACCATTTTACGAACTAGAGACTAATTCATTACCCATGTTATCAGTACCACAGCCACCACAAATTTATCAGACCTTCATCACAACAATAACCATCACCACCACCACAGTCACAACACGTTCATCAAAAAAACCCACACCCCACCACACTAAATACCACCACCACTACCACCACCACAGTCACAACATACTTTCGACCATACCCTCACTCCAAGATACCAGTAACCATCACCACCACAGCACCCTCTCGACCATTTTCCGCCAGACTCAACCTTCATAACAATTTAACGCCCCCCCCCCCCCCACCACCACCGCCACCGCCACCAAACAGTTTCTTTCAGCCAACCGTCCGATCGGCTTAACGTCATGTCGGCGACAATTCCGGTAAGTCGTAATGTCTCTCGGTCAAATCATCGTTCGGTCAGTCATCCATCCATCGGCTGAATGTCTGTATGTCAGGGGGAGGCGGTGGCTCGATCGGTAGAGAGGTGGCCTGCAGTCCTGCCGGACCCGGGTTCAAATCCCCGCTGGGGCAGGGAACAGTTTAAGGATTTGAATTTCATAAAATCAGACTTTACTGATCTACCAGAAGACCCGCCGACATGTTGTAAAAATACCCCTGCTACTACCAATACATCAGTCCTGTATGAGACAGCCCTAGCATGTATTCAATATGGACGGTGGGTTTTAGCGCCGAAGTGGTGACATGTAGACGTGTATGGCATGTAGGAGGACCACTGGGCCTTGAGAGCAGGCTGTGAAGCCTATGCCCAGAGTGGGACACATAAAAAAAAAAAAAAAGTAAAAAATCATCGGTCAGACGACTGCGCAAGACCTTATCCCACCACGCCCAACCGCAACCACCACAACCCACCACACTACCAACACCACACGCAGTCTACTACACCACAACCACCACCACCACAACCCACCACATTACAAACACCACATCCAGTTTGGTGCACCACAGTCACCACCACCACAACCCACCACACTACCAACACCACACCCAGTCTCCTACACCACAACCACCACCATCAAATTACCAACACCACACCCAGTCTACTACACCACAACCACCATCACCACGTCCACCACATTTTCAACACACCGTCGCAACTCCTATTCCACCTCACGACAACCATTACTGCCAATGCCCTTACCACAATACCATCACACGTATCACACTCCATCTTATTCACCACATCAAATCCACCACACCACCACCACCACTACACCTACTCCCCCACACCACACAATTACCACACCACCAATGCCACCACCACAACACTGCCAATACCTCGTCACCACTGGTTATATAATTATTCCCTTGTGATTGGAATGGTTCCTCTCCTACCTCGGTGAACCTTCCAACACCAACACTATTTCTAATACAGCAACAACAGCTACAACTACTACTACTACTACTATAGTCTTTCTCAGGAAACATGAGGGAGAGAATTTTACAAAGCCTTTGCCAAAATCGGAGCACGAGTGACCGTGTGAAGGATTAAGAGGTCCCCTCGGGATTCTGGACCTTCCTCCTTCCCTCTTCCGTTTTCTTTCCTCTACACACACACACACACACACACACACACACACACACACACACACACACACACACACACACACACACACACACACACACACACACACCACGCTTAAATAATAAATCAATGTGTAGCCTCTGTTTATCTATCAGTGCCCAGATATCGGTCCATATGAGGAGGGATGGAGGATGGGAGTGGCCCGGGTCGGAATGTGGGGAGGGTTAGGGTAAGGAAGCCAGTGAAATAGCCATCAAAGATGAAGAAAAAATATTTTATTTTATTTTATTGTTTAATTACTATTTTTTATGAAAAAACATAAATTGATTTACAATAGTTTTACGGATCGAAGGATCAACAGTAGCATTTCCTTTATAAATATTCATTATATTCTAAAATTTACATTGATAATACAATCTCTCTCTCTCTCTCTCTCTCTCTCTCTCTCTCTCTCTCTCTCTCTCTCTCTATCTGTCTATCTATCTATCACTCGATATTCATGTCTCCCTCATCTAAACCTTCTTCTTCACTGGTGGAATCATTCGCCACGTTAATGACGAATTCTTCGACCATGTGATTGTGCACAATGTCATTTCTGATATATTCCTGTTCTAGCTTTCTCGTATGCTCCATACATTTTTGCCAGTTTTCTGGTGTCACTTTCCTCACTGCATTGTTTGTGATTTCCTCCACCACACGCATTGTCTAATTATTATTGGAATTCTTTTTTCTTACTTCATCTTTCGCTTGAGCCCGTATAAGATCTATTGGATTTAATTCGCAGTGGTAGGGCGTAAGTCGCAAAACCTTACGTCCTTGGTCTTTTGCGATAGTGTCTATTTCATACTCTTGCCTGTCTTTGTTTCTTTCCACCAGATCTAGCAGCTCTAGCTTGGAGTGTTGTGGGTTGTGTTGAATGTTGTTCTCCCTCAGCAATATCACGTCGTTCCATCAGAATTTTTCGTCCTTTATCTGATTTCTTGAAAGTATATCCATTCTTTCTCAGGAGTCTGTGAAGGCTTGCTCTTGATCCCTTAAAATTAATCTCCTCCGTTACCTTCGCTAAAATTTGATCCAAATTCGGAACTTCACCTGTCTCATAAAATGATGCGACAATTCTGCGAAGACATGCAATATCAAACGCGTCCATGATGTCCACCGCTGGAGATATCCTGTCTCTTCAACGGGGGCGAGGAAACGCTGCCTTCTCTTGCTTCCTTTTTTAATCTTTGTATAGAGCTCACAGATATTCCTGTCACTTCCGATGTTTCTCAAGAGCGGTCTCATTTAATGAAGAGTGGATCCTCTGATGGTGCTCGTGCACACGAAGCACCACAAGCTTTCCCCGCCTGTTGAGTGGCTGCCGACAATCCTCACGCTCCAGGTTTTCAGTCATTATTGAGTCTTGCAACATAAAAGAAAAAATTGTAAATGATAAAGAAAACACATCTCACCACATCACAACACAACACAACGTTCGACACCCCAACACAACACAACGTGCGACACCACAACAAAACACAACACAATGTGTGACACAACAACACAACACAACGCAACGTGCGACACTACAACACAATGTGCGACACCACAACTGAACACAACACAACGTGCGACACCACACCACAACACAACACAACACAATGTGCGACACCACAACACAACACAACACAACACAATGTGCGACATCACAATACAACACAACACAACAAGCGACACCACACCACAACATAACACAACACAACACAACACAGCACAACACAACACAACGTGCGACACAACAACACAACACAATACAACGTGCGACACCACAACACAACGTGCGACATCACATCACAACACAACGTGCGACATCACATCACAACACAACGTGCGACATCACATCACAACACAACACAACATGCGACACCACAACACAACACAACGTGCAACATCACATCACAATACAACACAACGTGCGACACCACAACACAACACAACACCACACCACACCAACACATAACATGAATGCACCAAGCTATATTACTTATAAAGGTATCTATATTTTGATGACATGTATAATAAGTACAGTCATGGACAGAGAAACCTGGACAGGTGAGTTGAAAAAAAAAAAAAATGGGAGAAATGGAGTTCCCCCGAGCTAAGCCCTGTATTGGACTATATAGCCCCGCTAGGGTTACAGGAGCTAGCTACCACTCCCAGCACGGCAGCCCGGGCGAGGCTGGAACTCGTAATCCCCCGATTACGAGTCCAGCGCGCTACCACTGTACTACCGCGCTCCCCTGGACAGGTGAGTTGAGGCAAATGTCCTATTTTCTCTTTTCCCTCAGGTTGTCCGTCACTCTTCGTTCACGACTCCTTTCCCCCATCCCCCTCCCCCCATCCCGTTAATCCCATCCCTCCTCTTCCTTAGGCTACTCAGCTATCACTATGAAAACACACACACACACACACACACACACACACACACACACACACACACACACACCTGAAAAGCTCATCTTCATTCTTCATAAACGCAGCTGCTCTCTCTCTCTCTCTCTCTCTCTCTCTCTCTCTCTCAAGATTCTGTTGGAGTGAATAGTGTCAGTGCAAAGTATGCGTTTACTGTGAAATAAGTATGATATAAAAAAAAATAAAACACTGGAACATATTTAAAGAGAACACCTGCAGTAGGCCGGTTGCCTATGCTGGGCAACTCCTTTTAAGTTTGGGTCTGCATGTTAGAGAGAGAGAGAGAGGTGAGGAGTGACCACTTGTCCCCTGGGAATGACCAGCCCCCCCCCCTCTCTCTCTCTCTCTCTCTCAAGGTTCTGTAGTAGTGAATAATAATGTCAATGCACCACCGCCACCGCCACCAAACAGTTTCTTTCAGCCAACCGTCCGATCGGGTTAACGTCATGTCGGCAACAATTCCGGTAAGTCGTAATGTCTCTCGGTCAAATCATCGTTCGGTCAGTCATCCATCCATCGGCTGAATGTCTGTATGTCAGGGGGAGGCGGTGGCTCGATCGGTAGAGAGGTGGCCTGCAGTCCTGCCGGACCCGGGTTCAAATCCCCGCTGGGGCAGGGAACAGTTTAAGGATTTGAATGTCATAAAATCAGACTTTACTGATCTACCAGAAGACCCGCCGACATGTTGTAAAAAATACCCCTGCTACTACCAATACATCAGTTCTGTATGAGACAGTCCTAGCATGTATTCAATATGGACGGTGGGTTTTAGCGCCGAAGTGGTGACATGTAGACGTGTATGGCATGTAGGAGGACCACTGGGCCTTGAGAGCAGGCTGTGAAGCCTATGCCCAGAGTGGGACACATAAAAAAAAAAAAAAAAGTAAAAAATCATCGGTCAGACGACTGCGCAAGACCTTATCCCACCACGCCCAACCGCAACCACCACAACACACCACATTACCAACACCACACGCAGTCTGCTACACCACAACCACCATCACCACAACCCACCACATTACAAACACCACACCCAGTTTGGTGCACCACAGTCACCACAACCACAACCCACCACACTACCAACACCACACCCAGTCTGCTACACCACAACCACCACCACCACATTACCAACACCACACCCAGTCTACTACACCACAACCACCATCACCACGTCCACCACATTTTCAACACACCGTCGCAACTCCTATTCCACCTCACGACAACCATTACTGCCAATGCCCTTACCACAATACCATCACACGTATCACACTCCATCTTATTCACCACATCAAATCCACCACACCACCACCACCACTACACCTACTCCCCCACACCACACAATTACCACACCACCAATGCCACCACTACAACACTGCCAATACCTCGTCACCACTGGTAATATAATTATTCCCTTGTGATTGGAATGGTTCCTCTCCTACCTTGGTGAACCTTCCAACACCAACACTATTTCTAATACAGCAACAACAACAACAACTACTACTACCACCACCATCTTGGCCACCATCACCGGTACTACTACTGCTGACGATGACAACGACGACGATGAAAATGATGGTGATGACTAATATGACATAGCACTAAATAATAATAATATTATTATTATTATTATTATTATTATTATGCTTATGATTTTTATTATTGCCACCACAACATTAATTAATAACGGAAATGGCCTTAAAAGTGTGCTTACCAGAGAGTCGAGGTAGTGACATTAAAACATAATGTCAGTGCACGGAGAGAGAAAGAGAGAGAGAGAGAGAGAGAGAGAGAGAGAGAGAGTTTTTAACGAGGTGGACAACAGGAATGAAAGGAGTGATTTTTCCTACTCTACCCAACACACACACACACACACACACACACACACACACACACACACACACACGTCCCCCTTCTCTCGATTTTCCTACATCTCGTCTTTGCTTGTTTCTTTGTTCCTTCCCTCCTTATCTCTTCCCTCCCTATCTCTTCCCTCCCCCTGTCTCCAAAGAGGGAGGGAAAAGGCAGGGTGGGTAGAAGGGAGGGAGGGAAGGAGAAAACAAAGACGAATTGCAGAGAGAAATCGAGAGGAGGAGGATGTATGTGTGTGGTGGTGGTTGTGGGGAAGGGGGGCGTGTCCTCAATCCATTTGTCCTCCTGGTTCTCTCTCTCTCTCTCTCTCTCTCTGAATTCCACTCCCAAACCATCCCTTTGACCCGGAGAGAATTTTTCATATATCATTTTCCGATACGAGCCTCGACTGCGTCACAACTCTCTTATTTTTTTTTTTTTTATTTATTTTTTTTTTTTATGTGTCCGACTCTGGGCATAGGCTTCACAGCCTGCTATCAAGGCCCATCAGTCCTCCTACATACCATACACCTCTATTTATGTTGGGGTCTGCGCGTATATACTCTGGCGACTCAATACATGGGGTGCCGGTAATTGAGAGAGAGAGAGAGAGAGAGAGAGAGAGAGAGAGAGAGAGAGAGACAGACAGAGACAGAGACAGAGAGAGAGATGTGATGTAGGAATATATAGTACTGAGGCATTAATGTAAAAAGACAGAAATGGATAACTTAGTGAGTTAGGGCCATCATTTTGGGTTTAGATAATACATAACAACTCTTATTTAGCGATTTATTCAGAGAGAGAGAGAGAGAGAGAGAGAGGAAGAAGATTGGTTGGGGTGGAGATCTACCAGTTTGCCATAATTTGTTTCCTGAGTTTGAAAACCCTCCCAACTACACCATCCACCCACCTACACCATCCTCCCTAGTAATGCTACTTATGTTTATAGGAGCTGTACACTGTGAAGGAAGGTGACTGTATGGCACCTCATCACTGTAGCGGGTGTACATAGGGATCTTCACATTTCACTACCCCCATCCTGCCTGAAACCTAATCAAGGAGAAGGTCTACCATTGTGCAAAATTCCGCTTTCCTAAGTAAAAAAAAAAAAAAACTGGTAGGACACACACACACACACACACACACACTTTTCTCTTCAGATATAAGATATTAAAGTGATCCGCTGCCCAAAAGGAGGCCAGTTCAATCCAAGTCTGCAGCAGGGAACATTTTGATTACTGAGTTTCATTAATATATAGGTTATTGATCTTCCACCAACCCCACCGATGTGTCACACGCACACAAAAATCCCATCTATTTTCATTACGCCAGCCGTGAATGAGACAGCCCTAACGCTTATTCCATATGGACAGTATGTATGGGTGCCGAAAACGTGACGATATTGACATGGAAGTGAGTGACGCTTAGTAGGACTACAGGACCTTAGATGCCTTAGACAATAGACTGTATAATCTATGCCCAGAGTTGGATAATTACATATGTGTGTATTTTTTTCCACATATATCTATGTCTTATCTCTTTAGTTTTAGTACTATAATTTATTCTGGAATTCTGCCGTTTTATAAAGTTTAGCTTGCATTAGTTCATTCGTTTAATATTTTTTCTAATCGTTCGTAGTTGCATATCGTAAGAGTCTTCAGTTTCTCTGTATATCGGTCATCCAGTCATATCTACCGGGATTTTGTATGTCTTCTACAATATTCGTCTAACGTCAGTATGTACCAGCGTTCTAATCCTTTGCAATGCTTGATGTGTTCATTTCAGTACGTTTGGATTCAGCTTTTAACATAATCCTTCATCATGTTTGGTATTCATATAATTTTCCATTTCACAGTTCGTTCAGTTCAGTAATACAAGTCAATCTGCGTTCTAAAGTTATCCACTTTACAGCTCGTTTGGTTTCTAATTATGATGGGATTTTTTGTAGTATTTGCCATTCGTATAGTTTCCATGTTCGTTGTGTTTCAGTACTGTAAATAATGTGCTTAATAAATTGCATGTGTTACTGTACGTTACTTTTTAGTAACAGACCCGGTAATCTGAGCTTTCGTAACACGGCATTTCGTAAAGTTTTGCAACTAAAAAAGTTCTTTTGTTTACAGCACCATTGTCTGACCTTTTGAAACGCCTTATTACTTACAGTGCCCCCTCTCACAGTCTGTTCAGTTTCAGAAAAGGTCAATTTCCTATAATACCGGTACTTAACCTAAAAAAAAAAAAAAAAAAGTTTCAGCATGTCCTAACCTCATAAAAAGCTTCAGCATGTAACCAGTTTCTTTTTTCTTCTTAATTATTTTTTTTATTTTTTTATCATTGGGCATTCGTAATTATTCCCCAGCTTGCATTTCGTTGTTTCAGCAATGTAATAACAGAGTTTCATAAAGTTCCAATCATATAGTCTAGACTTTCATAGCATTTAGCATCTGCAATTTTCTCTTGTCGGAATTTAGTGTTTTTCATCTTCCACTTCATCTGGTTGCAGAACGCACCAAAATTTCTCGTATTATGTTAGGGGAAATACAGAAAAAATGGAGGAACTGGGAGATATTTTTTTTTAATGGTCGCCTGAGGGGGTTAACCTGCATGTATTATGCAAATCGTCCTACTCTGCTCAACTGCATGTATATTTCATGCGGGAGTTTGGAGACTCACTTTACAGGCATTATTATAAACTTTTTTTTTTTTTCTAAACACTTTCACTACAGTGGGATGGTTTAGTTTATATAATGCATTCCTGCTGACTCTTGACGATTCATGAAGCTTAAATGAGAGACTTTTCGAACGTGATTGATAATATATAACATTCCATAACCCAGTGTTCCTGTATGAGGGCTTTTTTAGAAAGTTACTACGCGTACCGCTTTCCGCCTATCGGCTCATATTCGCTAAGATCCCTACCCTGGTTTCCCCCTTTTATAAACTTTTAAATTATCAGTTCCGTCCTACATGAGGACACTGGGCCCAAATGCGTTAATCCCTTCACTGCTACGGCACTCTCTGAAGTTGAATAAAATCGTCTGACGGTAGCAAGAATGTAATATAGACGACGTCCTCGGCCTGTAGAAGTTAAGGACTTGAATCGTAACAATATTGTACTGTTAACTGTACTCAGTTCCATTTAACTGCTTCAGTGACCTACACAATTTTTAAATGGCGAAATCTGGTAACGAATACTGTGGATATTATATGATCACTACCTTTTTGCTAAGCACATAGTAACAACTTTTTTTTTAGTTTCCTTAAACTTCACTTTACTGCACGATTTTCCGTAACCTTGGAATGACTTTCTTGTAGTAAGGGAGTCAGTGAAGGCCGTGCTGAAAACCTCTTTGCTTGCGTGCTTAACGTAAAGTAACAAAAGTAGTTGATTGCTGCAAGGTTGCAGATTTTGCACTACTCATTTTGGGGTTAACTTTGCAAGATGAGATAACAAATGTGATAAGGTTCACTGTTTTTCCAAACATAAGATTACAATTAACCCTGTTGAGGCGATGGGTTCTCTTCGGTTGATTGAAATCGTATGGGGTTGTCCGAATTAAAGGGAAATGTTGTTACCTCTGGGCCACCACATTTACATTGTCAGTACGATCACACTTTTGATTTTTTTTTTTTTTCTGCCTGTAAACGATTTCATTCAAGTTGGTCTTGTCAGTCTATAAGTATTAGGAATAGCCTTCATTAACTCCTTCAGTAGTTGGATGCTGCCTTAATCTGAAATAAATTGTAGTGCGGTAAAAAGAATAACCTTATAAATCGTAATGTACATCTCCCAAGGTGAATAAATCGATTGCCTGGAAAAGGAATGTGAAACAGGCTTCAGTGTCTTTGGAGGGCGTGTGTATGTGCATTTACGTGTATATGTATGTATTACACTCCTTGGCATCGACGGGCAGCTGTTATATACATAATCAAGTCGTGGTATACAGGTCGTGATGGGAAACTCATTCGCCAGGTTAAGGAACACCATTTTTTTTTTTCTTTTTAACTAGAGAAATAACCCGCCCCCACCCAGTGATCCACGCACGGGTATAGAAGGTTTTAGGAGTGTAGGGTGACAGAATGAATGTGGAAGTTGAATCTGTGAGCGTGAGAGTTTGTCATGGATGGAGCATCGACAGAGTACCAGCATCTGAAAACACTTGAAAGGACACACTACATTACCCTCTGTCTGCAGCCCAGGGACGTAATTTCTATAATTTTTCTGTCATCTGACTATTTTATTCTCGTAAGGATAGACATTCGGAAAGCAAGGAGTGAGATGCATCCCTAATGAACCCTTCCGGTACGAGACATCTCCCTTACCTAAATAACCTCGGCCGGAAATAGCAAAAAACATATTCTGGTGGTATATCCAGCCTTAGGTGGGATCGAACTCAGGTCAGGAGGCTTAGTGGACAGACACACAACCCACTCGGCCTCTCAGGCACAACCCACTTGGCCTCTCAGGGGATAAATACTGTGTCCTGTGTGCTTTGGCTGGGGTTGGATGGCGCCGTAAAGTGCGTCCACTGTCGTAAAAATGCATTTCTTCAACGGAAACCAATAATTGGGGATAGAAATTTCATTGAGTTATGTAAATGGTACGGTATATAAATTTGATACAGTGTTTTGGCGTGTGATGAGAGAGAAGAGAGAATTAGGAGGAAGGGCTTAAATGTTGGTGTGAGTGCTGAATGTGTATAGCGGAATAGGAAGTCTGTGAGTGTTGTGAATGAGCGTTATTGCTTATCACGCCTTAACCCCTTCACATATACGGCGTATATTTTATTCCTGTTATCTACAGACGATATTGCTCAACTAAGGGAGAGGTATTGAGAACTGGAGAGGTTTGATTTAATGATTACTTCCTCCTCCTGAAAATAAATAAATAAAAAAGTAAATTAAAAATAATAATCCCCATCTCCATGAATTGTCCTAAACTTTTTGACGACAACAAGCCACCCAGCCAAGTAGTTAATATTTTTTGTGTCCCGAAGGAGTTAGTGGAGTTTCGTGTAAGATTTCTATCATGCGAAATTTCTTTGTTAGAATTTCTCTCAGTTTAACTCTCTCAACTAGAATTTTTCTTAACCAGTGCTTCTTGTAACTAAGTTTTCTCTTAGCTAGGATTACCCGCTGGGTTTCTATGAATAAGGATTCTGTGTGTGTGTGTGTGTGTGTGTGTGTGTCTCTCTCTCTCTCTCTCAAAAGAAAATATATATATATATATATATATATATATATATATATATATATATATATATATATATATATATATATATAACCGTATATATGTTTCCCAAAACTAAGGCTTCTCTCACCTAGAATTTTGATTACTGGAGATGGGAAATAGCAGACCTTTATTAATATTATTCTTACTTTCATTTTAAATATATTATTAACGTATGTGTTTGTTTAATATTTTTGTGTAATATTATTTAAATTCTTTTGTTTTTGCAGGTAAGTAGTGTCCTTCTACAACTGTGGTACAAAAACTGTAAGTATTAAGGCATATACAAGGTAGATACGGTGATATACAGTGCTTACAGAAAATACCTTTATTTTTTCCGTCTATACATTCTGCAGCAGTGGATGAAATAAAAATAAAATAAAATTTTGACTGCTTATACCTGCTGTTTATGTTAGTATCACATCAAGGAGTAACTTTTTACCAGGAATTATATACTCTGAAATCAGAAAACTATGCCTTATTATATACCTGGCATATTAGGTCAAAGGTATTAGTTGTCAGCATTTTACACTCGACAAAATATCTGTATGTATCACAGAACAGCGTCATTCAGCTTAACAACGGAAGCATGAGAGAACTGCCCTTCGAATATGGAAGCATAAGCAGTCATGATGATTTGAGTAACAGCATAGTAAATCACTGTGCTTTGAGTTGTAAGCTGGTAAAGTTTGGCTCCATGTACTGTTAGGAAATTGTTTTAGTTATTCGTGTCTTGCTTAAGAGTGCCATGATTTGACGAAGCGGATGATTTATTGCCACATCTGGAAAGTTTATTGGTAATATAAAATCAGTTTAAGTCTGAGTTTTACAAATGTGGGTATAATTCTTCTGCCTAGCGATTCACCGAGTAGCCAGATAGATCAGCCATACCGAGATGACGATAACCATAGTTGATGTTTAGAGATCAGCCATACCCAGCTCTTCGGATGCATCTTTTGTGTGTGTGTGTGTGTGTGTGTGTGTGTGTGTGTGTGTGTGTGTGTGTGAAGCTATTTATCTGCAAGAAAATATTTTGGAAAGCGTGCAGTCAGTGACAGAAATATCGCTACTCTGACTGTTAATTTCTAAGGTAAAAGAAGCATAACTTCGAAACATTGTCCTATACAAGTGGTGTCCCTGACGTAGGCATTACTTGCGAAGACGAAGGCAAAAGTAGCCAAAACACCCCTCAGAGGACATCACTTCCTCTGGTAATTTTATGACTAGAAAAAAAAAATCTTATCACCTAGTCAACCTTATGCAAATTCGTCCTTCCTACTGGGACGTTTTAAATAATGCCAGAAACTTGTTTAATTTTGAATGTTAGAATCAGATCTGGCTAGAATGAAATTTCATATAAATAAGGCAATTACCTGTTCACGTAAACTATGCAGACCAAACTACAGTGATAAATATTTTGACTGAATATGTAATTCAAAGATTAAAAAAAAGAAATTGGTTCCCGAAAAGTACTCAGATTGTGAAAAGCGTTTGTGAATATTTCATACTGACGTCACAGCTATATCAGAGCTAAAACGAGAGAGAAAGAGAGAGAGAGAGAGAGAGAGAGAGAGAGATGCGCTACATAAAGTATATACCGGAATAGCTACACACATACAGACAGACAGAGAGAAAATGCAAAGACCGAACGTTAAATTAATGTATTGGTGGAATAGAGCATCAGGGTGATGATGATGATGATGAAAAACAAGAAGAAATATTATTAAGCGTTAGTGGTTCCGATGGTGTCTAATACGTGTGTGTGTGTGTAATTCACCGGGTCGGTCAGGATCACTTGATGGTCGTGATTGTCAGCTTTTACCCTCCCGGAAGGGAGCTGAGAGCTCATATAGTCCGATCTAAGGGCAAGGCTGTGACCTTCACACACGCACACACCCGTCCCCTTGCTCGAGGGGGACGGTAACCACTCACTTCGTCAGTGAAACTTTTCGCAACCTGAGCGAGGCGCGAACTCCCATCCACCAGTTGGCAAGCGAGAACGTTACCACTGCACCAGCGAGCGGTGTGTGTGTGTGTGTGTGTGTGTGTGTGTGTGTGTGTGTGTGTGTGTGTGTGTGTGTGTGTGTGCGAAAATCATATAAACAAAGATAGGCATACTGAAAGACACAATGCAGCTTACGTATACTAAAGAGACAGAAAGCAAAAAGTGAACGTTAAAGGCTGTAGATAGGTAGATAAACAGACAGCCGGACAGATAAGATAGATAGACAAATAGATAGACAGATAGGCATTATTCAAGCAGAGTGGCTGTGATAGAGTGCTTCTATAACTATCGGTGGATGGAACTGGTCGGTGCACTCCCCTCTGATTGGCGCGGAATGGTGTGCTGTAGCTAGTTCTTATAGTGTGTGTGTGTGTGTGTGTGTGTGTGTGTGACTTCACTTTTATAAGTTTGTGTATGCATGTATTTGTTTCTGCAAAGTACACGATATTCTCATTATTCTTTATGCATCAGTAAACATCAGAGATACATAAACGAAGAAACGCCCTGTCACGAATCAAATTCGCGACATTTCCCTTTTGTGAGAAGTCACGAACTATTAGTGGAAAACTCACTGTGTATCGTTCAGTTAACCGCTCATTCGGACGGAAGCTTTGTCAAACCAATTTTTCATTGTCATACGTGATCGTCTTTGTGTGAGACATTAGCGCTTCCGCTGAGCGATTTGTTTTGGGCGCGTTTCGCTCATTCGACTGTTAAAAAATGCGGCCTATCGCTCCCATTTCTTTCTCACGAGCTTACTCAGTCCAGTGTTTGGTCTGACGGAGAGAGGTTCTGTGCTCCAGCAGTGTGAAAGGTCAACCCAAGCTCCACAAGATCACAGCTCCAAGCTCCCACCCTAGATTTGGGGGATACACAGCATTCATCGACCAGTATTTCTTTTCGTTTTCCTAGTCTTAAGAGTTTAATTAAGGTGTTTTTCCTAGGCGTAAGAATTTGGCTCTTGTGTGAGTGAGTGAGTGTGATCTCATTAATTTGATTTGAAATGTAACGTCAAATTTATTTATGTAATCAATAAATTTAACTGTTCTTTTCCTTGAGCTTAATGTAATGTAAACTCTTGTTTCATTTCTCCACAATTAAACTTATTTTCCATATAGCTCCTAGCTTGCATAAACGTTTTGCTATTCATAACTGGTACTTAGGCCAGTCTTGTATTAAACTTAAAATCCGTTGTGCCTCCTAGGGGTTAAGCACCAGCAAGAGCCTGATATTATTATTAGTATTAGTTATTTATTGTCAGGGGTGAAGTAACTTTCTCCAGAGGCTAACAGTACTAAGAAACAGCAATTGAGTAATTAGTCTCTGCTGTGTACTGTTGAGGAAGTTTATAAATTCTCGTTCTTAGAGAATCGTGCGAAGAAGTCAGCGTAAAGTAATCGTTGCTTGATTTAGTAAGACAATCATTGTCCCTGCTCTTCAATATTATTGAATATTATTATCAATTAAATAATATTTAGCATTTATTTTAAAAACCCCGTGATATTTTTAAAAACCCCGTGACAATTGGCGACCTCATTCCAGGATATTAACTCTTAGCTCTAAAGCTATTCACGAGATAGTACTCACTCGTTCATATTTAGGAATTTATCATTAAAGTTTATAGGCACAAGTTTGCTGGTGTTTACCGTTAATTTAGCAAGTGAATTTTTGCTTTATTAATCCAGAGAGTACTTAACTCTATTTAGTACTTTATTTTTGGTAACGCCAGACGATTTTATTCGCTCCTGGGTAGCCGCCTTACCCATTGTGTTAATTATTGAGTCTTCTCAGTTATTTGCATTTTTGCTTTATTCCTTTCCAGTTAACTAGATAAGACTGGTCACCACTAGCTTGTGTCTGTACTCTTTACTTGTGTTATTAGCATTCGTTGCGAAGCAGTCAGTACTCAGTGTCGGTTTACTTAGTAAATTAGCGCCATGGCTACCACTGTATTTTTACAGGAAGCCAAAAAAATGGGTCTTACAGACCCAACTGAAATTAAAGAGTACATACTCTCACGGCATAATATGGACCAGCAGCACGAGAATGATGCCCGTGAAGAACGTAAGATTCAACGCGAACACGAGCGAGAACAGCGCGAATACGAGCGCGAACAACATGAACGTGAGCAAGAACAGTGCGAACACGAGCAGAAACAACGCGAGCTCGAGTTAGAAAAAGAGCGACAACAGCGCGAACACGAGCAAAAACAGCGCGAACTTGACTTAGAACATGAGTGAGAACAGCGTGAGGAACGAGAGAGAGAACGTCAATACGAGTTACAACAACGCGAGAGAGAACGAAAGCACGAACGTGCTGAGCGAGAAGCACGTGAAAAACACGAATATGAAATGCTGAAGCTCAAGCAAGATTCCTTGGCTTCAGACACATCCGGTGCAGTTGGTCCAAGCTCCACGAGCATTCTCCCTGTACATGTCCTGGCGACCCCATGCATCAAGCTTCCTTCATACAAGGAAGGCGAGCGAATCGAGCCGTACATAGCTCGTTTTGAGGACATGGCAGACATTTATCAACTGGATGAGGCAGCTAAGCGGCTCCAATTTCTTAGTTTATTTGAGGGCCCTGCCCTCGATATTCTCCATAGAATTCGTGGAGACAATCTCACATATGAGATGATGAAAGCTGCACTCACAAAGGTGTATGGTCTCACAGTAGACGACGCCAAAGTTCAGTTCATGCGAGCTCGTCTCCAAGACAAGGAGACAGCTGTCCAGTTCCTCGACCGTCTCACTGCTTACTTAAATGAGTGGATGGAGAAAGATGAAACTCCTTCCACGCGTGAGGGGATAATTGACCTTATGCTGTGTACACAGCTAGAGAGGTCGTGGCCTGCTGAGCTCATAGCACAGCTTAAGATCTGCCAGGTGAAAGATGCCAGCCAAATGGCAGAGAAGGCTGACGCATTCTTTACTGCATACGGGTATCAAACTCGTAAGCAAAACACCTGGAACAGAAAACCTGATAAATCTGGGAAATCGTCTCAGACTGAATCCCAGCACCAAGGCCGTTCTCAGAGTAATGGCCAAGGTCCAAAACCGCAGTGGAAGGACCAGGGGCAAAACACTCAGAAACCTGAGTGGAAGAGGTACAACAAATACCCTAACCAGCAGCAGTATCAGCCACGCAACCGACCGTCGGGACAAACTTTTTCACCACCAGCTCAAAAGAGGCAGGAAGCGAATGCAGCCTTCATTCCTCAGCAGCAGCACGGTGGTCACGTCCTTACCAGTATGGGTACTTCCCCACAGTTCACTAGTCCCACAGTGACAGTGAACCCCCCTCCACAGATGGCCAATGTTCCATCTTCCCAATATAATTCTCAAGGCACAATGTTTGCCGCATCAATTCAGCAGCCTCATGAGTGGCTAGCTGCTTCCTCCACAGGCCCTCCCCCAGGTGACAGTACCTTCCTTGTTCAGCCACGGTTTGTGGGAGGCATTCCTGTGAAGGTCCTGAGAGATAATGGTTCCTCAGGTTGCTCTGTCAAGCAGAGTCTAGTTCGGCCTGAGCAGTACACAGGTCGACAGATCCATGCAAACCTTGTTGATGGATCAGTGAGATTGTTCCCTGAGGCATGTATCCAGGTGGCATCTCCATTTTATACTGGTACGACACTTGCAGTTGTCATGCCAGAACCTTTATTTGACCTCATCATTGGCAATATTTATGGTGTCGAGGATAGTTGCACCGAACATGACGCTACTCAGACTTCAGCTGCTGCGGTAACATGAGCCATGGCTGAGGCTCCAGACTGTGTCACCCCAGTGATCATTGAATCGCCGCAAGATCTGATGTGTAGGCAACTTGTTGTGCAAGAACAACATTCTGACCCGACACTTGCTGCCGTGCGGAACAAACAAAAGGGTTGAGTGATTAAGTATTCACGAGGAGGTCGAGCCAAGTTCCTTCGCAAACAAGGACGGCTCTACCGTGAGTCACGAACACCCGAGGGCGAGGTTCGACTGCAGTTTGTCGTTCCCGCCAAGTACCGCCTAGCAGTGTTACAATGGGGTCATTGTTCAGCCCCAGGAGGTCACATGGTCAAAAGGAAGACCCAGGGCCGTATCCGAGCTGACTTTTTCTGGCCAGGGATGGGACGAGACATAGATAGTTTTGTCCGTTCCTGCAGTGTGTGTCAAAGTAACACCACTAATCAGGGACATGGCCTTCCTGTGCCGTTTGTAACCACACCTGTAATCTCTGAGTCAGTTGAGAGACAGGGTAGTGGTGAAGTGGGTGCAGACCTGATGTCTCGTTTGTTGGCCCCACAGGACACAGTATGTCCAGGGCCTGTACATACACGTGTTCCATAGGTTAAGGGGGAAGTTCGAGAGAGAACTCCGCAGAGGCGACTCGAGGCTATGGAAGACCCGAGTTTGCACAAGGATTCTCAGCTCCCCGATACTAATATAAGTACTGTAGGTTAAGGGGGAAGTTCGAGAGAGAACTCTGTAGAGGCGACTCGAGGCTATGGAAGACCTGAGTTTGCACAAGGATTCTCAGCTCCCCGATACTATTATAAGTACTGTAGGTTAAGGGGGAAGTTCGAGAGAGAACTCTCAGAGGCGACTCGAGGCTATGGAAGACCCGAGTTTGCACAAGGATTCTCAGCTCCCCGGTATTAATATAAGTACTGTAGGTTAAGGGGGAGGCGACTCGAGGCTATGGAAGACCCGAGTTTGCACAAGGATTCTCAGCTCCCCGGTATTAATATAAGTACTGTAGGTTAAGGGGGAAGTGAGAACTCTGCAGAGGCAACTCGAGGCTATGGAAGACCCGAGTTTGCACAAGGATTCTCAGCTCCCCGATATTAATATAAGTACTGTAGGTTAAGGGGGAGGCGACTCGAGGCTATGGAAGACCCGAGTGCTCCCCGATATTAATATAAGTACTGTAGGTTAAAGGGGAAGTTCGAGAGAACTCCGCAGAGGCGACTCGAGGCTATGGAAGACCCGAGTTTGCACAAGGATTCTCAGCTTCCCGATACTAATATAAGTACTGTAGGTTAAGGCACAGGTTGAGGACCCGTGTGCAGTTCGAGGCTATGGAAGACCCGAGTTTGCACAAGGATTCTCAACTTGCCGACACTAATCGTGTGCTATAATTAAAGGCGACCTCGAATGTACGAAGCTTAGGCTGTCACTTGTATTTTTCAGCTAGAGCGTACTTTTCGTAGCATGTATTGATTGCTAGGCAGAGAGAGAGAGAGAGAGAGAAATAACAGTTTTGATGCTCCACCTTAATTCCTTTTGCAGGTGTAGCTGGTGGGTGCAGCATTGCTGTGCAGATCAGCTGGTAGTTCCGGTCGCATGCTGCCGCCCCTTCTCTTCTGCCTCGTCATCATTATTTTACTATAAATTTGTATTACTGTGTCATTTTACACGTAGGTACAGTTACACTACAACTGTCACACCTACACCGTGTATTACATACACTACACTACATAACAATTAGTTGTTAATGTAAATGTAGCGAATTTTCGCTCAGTTTGACCTGAGTACAGGATTTTCACCGTCGTCACGGAGTTTTTCCCTCAAGCTTGCTTCTATTAACGTAAATACGAGTTTTTTTTTTTTTTTCGCTCACTGGCGACTGCGACTTTCTCCTGTAGCAGGATAGCACACACACCTCAGTGTGAATCTTGTGTGACTGAATTAGGATGTGTACATATATATATATATCCACAAATCTTTTCCCATAAGGAAAAAACTTAACTTTGTAGGGGCGTAATGTCGCGAATCAAATTCGCGACATTTCCCTTTTGTGAGAAGCCACGAACTATTAGTGGAAAACTCACTGTGTATCGTTCAGTTAACCGCTCATTCGGACGGAAGCTTTGTCAAACCAATTTTTCATTGTCATACGTGATCGTCTTTGTGTGAGACATTAGCGCTTCCGCTGAGCGATTTGTTTTGGGCGCGTTTCGCTCACTTGACTGTTAAAAAATGCGGCCTATCGCTCCCATTTCTTTCTCACGAGTTTACTCAGTCCAGTGTTTGGTCTGACGGAGAGAGGTTCTGTGCTCCAGCAGTGTGAGAGGTCAACCCAAGCTCCACAAGATCACAGCTCCAAGCTCCCACCCTAGATTTGGGGGATACACAGCATTCATCGACCAGTATTTCTTTTCGTTTTCCTAGTCTTAAGAGTTTAATTAAGGTGTTTTTCCTAGGCGTAAGAATTTGGCTCTTGTGTGAGTGAGTGAGTGCGATCTCATTAATTTGATTTGAAATGTAACGTCAAATTTATTTTTGTAATCAATAAATTTAACAGTTCTTTTCCTTGAGCTTAATGTAATGTAAACTCTTGTTTCATTTCTCCACAATTAAGCTTATTTTCCAAATAGCTCCTAGCTTGCATAAACGTTTTGCTATTCATAACTGGTACTTAGGCCAGTCTTGTATTAAACTTAAAATCCGTTGTGCCTCCTAGGAGTTAAGCACCAGCAAGAGCCTGATATTATTATTAGTATTAGTTATTTATTGTCAGGGGTGAAGTAACTTTCTCCAGAGGCTAACAGTACTAAGAAACAGCAATTGAGTAATTAGTCTCTGCTGTGTACTGTTGAGGAAGTTTATAAATTCTCGTTCTTAGAGAATCGTGCGAAGAAGTCAGCGTAAAGTAATCGTTGCTTGATTTAGTAAGACAATCATTGTCCCTGCTCTTCAATATTATTGAATATTATTATCAATTAAATAATATTTAGCATTTATTTTAAAAACCCCGTGATATTTTTTAAAACCCCGTGACACGCCCGTCGTCGGACTGAAGGGCTTTTCCTAAGTCCGAGGTGTTAGCCCTGTAAATCTGATTACATTGTTTTATTTATTTCTATCTCCAAGCAGTTTAGGTAATGTTATAAAAAACTGTAGCAGTGAACGGGTTAGTGAATGCTGTACAATATCTAATTCTTTAATTTATTTGAGCTATTTATTTATTTATTCATTTAAGCTATTTATTTTAGCTGTTCCAAAGTCCATCGGCTGCAAGAATACAGCGCAAAATGTTCTTAGTGAAGGGTCCCCTCTTAAGTTGAATTAAATCATGTAGCAGCAAGAAAACAAAAAAATAAATAAATAAATAAATAAATAAAATGAAAATTCGTATTGAAGATTAAAGCCCAAAAGATGACGGCCATTTAATATCGGATTATCGGGACGCGCTTCTTATTCCTTTTCTTTCCTTTACAGGTGGCTTTACATTGAGGGACAAGCCAAATGGTTTCCTGTAAGCCAAGAAACCATTTACAACGCTGGGTGGTAACCATATGACCAAACCATACGTGCTTCCTACATGTCAACAAGTGGGTTGGTGGAGGGTTGGTGCCCCTCCCTGTAAAACAACTGACTCAGTGTCAAATGGCCACCCTTTACGGGATTATGGTGTCTGGCAATAGATAGATAGTTATCATAGGTAGGAGATGCGAGGGAGCCATTTAAAGCCTACCAGAGAAGTCAGTTAAATTGCTTTCATAACCCGGGGATATAAATTTTTCGTTTCTGTCTCCGTGGTTCTGCGATTGTTTCAGTCATTTCCTCTTTGGGATACCATTATCCTCCTTTTCAAAGCTTGAGAGAGAGAGAGTACAGGGATTCTTGTTCTTATTTTTGCATCTGCCGTAGTAATAAAATTTTTATCCCATTCACGTCCAGAATAATCGACAAAGATTATACATTTATAATTTTGTTTGTTTCCCATTTCGCCAGCCATTCATAATCGTTACCACCTTGCAACGTTAAAACATCGTACGTCTGGCAAGTGAGGTGGGAGGTAACAAGGCCCGGGCGAGAAGGGTTGTGATTGGTGGACCCGTAGCAACTTGTGTCCTATTCACATCCATCGATATATCGATAGTCACATCCCATTTTTTAATTCATATTTATCGCTCATTTATTTCACTTTTCATTTACAGGTCACATGTTTAAGCCTCTGTGAATAAAATTCCCGCATTTCATGATATCGTATCCCATCACATAGTAGTCACGAATAATGCGAAGTTGTTAAATGTTTATTTGAATTTCTACATTCTTCCCGCCTCCTCTACTAAGCAAGACATCTGTCTTATATTGCTGCGAATTTATCCAATAATTTCACGATTATGGCACAGTCATTGGTCACGCATATTCAGTGTTGTTATTGATTACGAGAAATCATAGTACGACCTTCTTGGTCGAAGATAATATATATTTTAAAACTCTAGTTTTGTTACCCGCGTCTCATCCGTCTCCGCACACATAACTCGCATATGTTATGCATTTCTGTGGTATTATGTAGCCTACTGTTTATGTCGTGTATGTAACATTTAGGCAGTTGGTGATACAATGAAATTCGCATTGCGTCGGAAAAAGATATTATCGTAATATTTAAATGCTTCTGTGATTTGCCCATGATGCCCTGCAGGCCTGCTGTCCCCCACCCCCCATTCTCGGCGTCAGTTGTTAGTCAAGATGAAACAGTTTTGTTGGTAATTTACCGGGGAGGTCAGGATCACTTGATGGTCGTGATCGTCAGCTTTTACTCTCCCGGAAGGGAGCTGAGAGCTCCTGTAGTCCGATGTAAGGGCAAGGCTGTGACCCTCACACACACACACACACACACACACACACACACCCGTCCCCTTGCTCGAGGGGGACAGTAACCACCCAGTTCGTCAGTGAAACTTTTCCCAACCTGAGCGAGGCGCGAACTCCCGTCTACCAGATGGCAAACGAGAACGTTACCACTGAGCAAGCGAGCGGTGTGTGTGTGTGTGTGTGTGTGTGTGTGTGTGTGTGTGTGTGTGGTTCTTAAAATACCGTTTATTTTGCACAAATTTTCACCCAGTTACGCTCAGAATGATGCTACTGACTTATTCCGATGGCCTAGAGAAACACAAGTAAGAATGGCGTACGATGTTAATGAAATGCGGAGGACATACGAGGAAATTACCTAAGCAGGCATTTAAAGGACCCAGCCATCAGCCGTCCTCAGGTAAGTGTTGTGGACATTTAACTTATTCTGGCAGCGTCATTTTTAGTTGTATGTTTGTTACTACCTGACGATTTTAAGTAGCATACTAAGACCTTTTGTTATGATTTAGAATACCATTTCGCCACGTGAGTTTTCCTACAGGTTAAAATCGTCTGGAGATCATTGTTGGGATAGAATTGGTTAAGCTAATTAACATTACTGTCAAAATTATATTACCAGTAGTGTGTGCTAGAATGATGGTTATATTGATAAGAGTTAAGTATTTGTTGAATGACATCCTATATCTTGAATTTGGTTTTTTTCTTTTTCTTTTTTGTCGCTTTGGGGGAACAAGTTTGCATGTCTGTAGCCTTTGATTCCTTCTTCATTGCATTAAAAATAAAATAATTTCAGTTCATTATTAACCCGTTGAGAGCGATAGGCCTCATTTGGGACTTATCAGAGTCGAAAGCGCTAGGCCTCAAATTAGCGCGATTTTCAAAGGCGTACCAAAACCGCGCCACGAGGAGTAGGTGGCTGAAATTTGAATGGGGAATAGGGGCAGGTGGCAACTCTCCATACCACCCATGCACTGCCCCATATACACTCAGAATACGCGCGTGCGGACACCATGGAGCACGCATGTAAATTTTCCTCATTTTCCTCCACACCAGGCGCTGAGGGATCTGCACACACACACACACACACACACACACACACACGAGAGAGAGAGAGAGAGAGAGAGAGAGAGAGAGAGAGAGAGAGAGAGAGAGAGAGCTTAACATACGGGAATGGCAAAGGAGTTAAGTTCCTCCTGAGTCAGGAGATAAGGCATAAACTTCGTTCCTCGTATTCTCCATTCCCTCCCTCCTCTCTCTCTTATTCTCTATTCCCTCCCTCCTCTCTCTCTTATTCTCCATTCCCTCCCTCCTCTCTCTCTTATTCTCCTTTCCCTCCCTCCTCTCTCTCTTATTCTCCATTCCCTCCCTCTTCTGTCTCATTCTCCATTCTCTCCCGCCTCTCTTCTCCATTCCCTCGCTCCTCTCTCTCTTATTCTCCATTCGCTCCCTCCTCTCTTATTATCCATTCCCTCCCTCCTCTCTCTCATTCTCCATTCCCTCCCTCCTCTCTCTCTCTTATTCTCCATTCCCTCCCTCCTCTCTCTCTTATTCTCCATTCCCTCCCTCCTCTCTCTCTTATTCTTCATTCCCTCCCTCCTCTCTCTCTTACTCTCCATTCCCTCCCTCCTCTCTCTCTCATTCTCCGTTCCGTCTTCTCTCTCCTTTTCTCTATTCCCTCCCTCCTCTTTCACTTTTTCTCCAAGCCCTCCCTCCTCTCTTATTCTCCATTCCCTTCCTCCGGAGAGAGAGAGAGAGAGAGAGAGTTGATGATACAGTAATCACGTGATCTTTGCCAATGCCTTGGTAAATATACAGTAGGCGGTTTTTCCCGGACAATGACCTACCTCAATCACTGCGGGTGGTGGGTGGGTTGCTCGCGCCACCAGCTGTTCATCTTCTGGCTATTTTATCTCACCACCACATTAGTTTATGTGGTCATATATATTTATATATATATATATATATATATATATATATATATATATATATATATATATATATTGCCGGATGCGCGCGAACATATCCAAGACGATGATGTGTGTTTCATTCAATTCTGTAAGACTCGAAATTTCAGCCAAGTCGTCGCTTGGCTCCCGGTACCTACGGAAGCATGGTCGCTCTCCAAGGGTTAATACCGAGGAAATAAAGTGTGTGTTTTTCTCATTTTTCTTTTCAGAGCTTGGTCATTAAGATATAAAATTAGCTTAACTGGTGTAAGACTATTTCTTGTTGAGCATGCTTTAAGGAGAGGATTGACATACGCGGGGACGTCTTGGGTTCTGGGGTGTGTTTGCACGCTGCTTTTCTGCTTTGCCAGATGTACGAAGGTGTCAAAGTATTCCTCCCTTGAGTCCTTTCATGACTGCATCGGGATATTTATAGTTGTTACGTAGTGCTTGATTAATATGGCAGCTATATTGAAACAGTTAACGATGTAGCAGGTGTAAATGGACAGCGAGTATGAGTTGTCCTTAACTACTGTACGATCAGTTTTCTGAAATGGCTGGCAACATTTTCGGCGAGTAAGTTGGCACTTTGTGGAGTTAATTATTAGGGATGAGCTGTGCTGTAACCCGCACACAAAACTGTCAGCGGAGTATAGAAGTAGAATTTCTTGCAGACTGTATCGCTAATTTATTTTTTAATGTCGTTCGCTCATTTTTACAGCTAAAAAGCATCTCTTTGTTTAGCAAAAGTTCTATGCTTTGAAACTGAAATGTGTGCTACAAAGAAATATTCTTTTATTAAGCTGTAGATATGTTACCCAACCCTTCATCCTGTGAGGGAGTTGTCTTCGGAAATACGTCCAAGCAATTGTCCCCACTCGATAACTCCTTCAGTCAGGTGGCATTTTAAATTGCGTTCTTGTTTGCTTACGGCGATTTTGTTTAGCTACGGAAATTTTTAAATCCAGAGGGGTTCTATAGGATGTTCATTAATCTCTTCCTTACAAGATATATTTCTAGTTGAATTAAAAACTAGTGGCAGCACTATAGTAGGAGCGTCTTCATAGCACGGTCATGAGCAAATAAAATAAAATAAAATGAGACGATTCATGTAGATTTAAGGCAAAAATTTAAAACAAACTTTTTGTGACCTTGGATCATCCATCCATCCACCTACCCATCCAGTTATCTGCTGGCCCTGAAGGAGGGTAGGGGACCGGAGCTAGGCTTTTTAGTTCATCGAAGGCAAGGGTGAACAGTTTAATATTCCTGAGTGACGTCATGTCTGTAATAAGTACCAAAATGTGCGCTTGGATTTTAACAGTTTATAATATTCTCCTTCCCTCATTCCTTCCTCCCCCCTGACCTATACTTGACTTCACTGCCCATCTCAATAACATTCTCTTTCTTTTTTGCATCTTCACCCAACCTTCTCTCCTCTTGCACTCCTCTCTAAACTCTTTCTTTACCCCTCCTTTCCTTCCCTCTCTCATTAGCAGCACCCTTCTTCCATTCTTTCCATCCTCCTCCCTCTCCTCTCCTACATCCTGCAAGATTCCTCCCCTCTCTCCGTTTTGTCTTCTCTCTCCCATTGCTTATATTCTCTTCCTTTCATCCCTCCCTCTCTCAGCTCCTTGCTTTCTTCCACTTCCCTCGTCTCTCCTTCCCTCTAGCTACCCAACCTCTCCTCTTTTCTCTTCCTCCCTGCCTCCCCTTCCTCTAGTCTCATTCTCATTTTTCCTATTTCTCTTTTTTTTTTTGTCATCTTTTGCTACATTTTCCATTCCTCTACGCATCCACTCCTTTTACAACTCTTATCCCCCCCTTCCTCCTTCCCTTCCTGCATCTTTCTGCTGAGTTATGCAAACCTTCTCTCGTCCCGATGTATATATGTCCCCCCCCCAATGCATACATGCCCCCACTAAACTTGCTGACCTAGCACGCTTTCCCAGGGCCCCAAGCCTGGGCGAAGGCGTTATTGCGTCAGTTCATAGCAGACAGCCAAGAAGGGCAGACTATTTTGTTGTGAGCTCGTAATAAACTCCTTATCTGGCTGTTTGTAAAACAAAAACAAAAAACAAAGAACAACACTAGAACTCTCATATCTACTCCTTGTTTATCATGTATCAAACTATTATTGTATAATCCCCATTATATCTATGTATCCCTTCGACCCTTACTGGACACATACCTGTTAATCCTTGTATATCTTATCTGTATATATCCTTCTAATTCCCTCCACTCAACATGGCCATGTCTCCCCTACTGCCCCTGTATCATACCTATCCCTTGTACAAACCTCCCCGACCTTGCCTTAATACTATAATCAAACACCATTTAACTCTTGGTGTCAGGAGACACCATCTCAGCTACCCGGGGGAGTAGTGAACCCCCTCCACAATATGTCTACCCCCGATGTATATATGTCACCCCCCCCCCCAATGCATACATGCCCCCACTAAACTTGCTGACCTAGCACGCTTTCCCAGGGCCCCACGCCTGGGCGAAGGCGTTATTGCGTCAGTTCATAGCAGACAGCCAAGACGGGCAGACTATTTTGTTGTGAGCTCGTAATAAGCTCCTTATCTAGCTGTTTGTACACGGAGTTTCTATCACCAAAGTATTGCAAGTTACATCTCCTTCTCTGTCTCTTATACCCGCTCTTCCCTTCAGCTCTGCGTTAATTGGATATCTTCCTGCCTCTTTTATCATCCTTGCTCTCAGCCTTTTCTTTATTCTCATTTTTTTTTTTTTTTATCTTTCTCTTCACCATTCAACTCGCCCTCCTCTTGTTCTTTTTTCCTTGCTTTCTTGGGTGAGATTTCTTGGAGCTTTTATTCCTGTTCTGTTCTTATGTTTTGGTTCATAGCAATTGCTTTGTGTGTCTGTTTTTGTTTGCCTTTTTCTGTATTCCCACCATTTAACTATCGACTCTTGTTCCTTTGTCCTTGCTTTTTTGAGTGATTTCCAGGAGCTGTGTTTTTATGTTTGTTCTTTTGCTTTGGTTCCTGTCTGTACCTTTCTTTGTCTTTGTTTATTTCATTTTCTTCCCCTTCATTTACGTCAACCCTTTTCTTCTTCCTGTTATTTATTTACTTATTGCTTTGAGCTTTCGATTCCCTATATATCAGTGGTTGCTATTTTGCCATCAGATATTTTTGGCATTTATTTTACTATCATATTGTTTTCTTTTTCATATTTTCTCAGGTGATATTTTTGTAGCCGTTTTTCCTGTTTTTTTCTGCTGTTTTGATTTTTTGTATTGTTTTTTATGCCTTCGTCTTCCCTTCCAGATAACTCTCCACCCTTTTCTTTTCACACGTATTCATGTGATATACTTTTTCCTGTCATATGTTATAGTTATCACTGTTTTTAATCCTCGTATATGTTCCTTCCTGGTTTTAATTTTTGAGCTGTTATTCCTCTGCTTATGTTAAAGCTTTGTAGCCAACATTTTTATATATGTAACTCTTAATTCTTGTAATAGGTGAGTCTTGAGTTAATTGAAGAGCAGGAGGAGTTAAAGATGAATACAGGGAGTTGATCTTGATTTATTATCTTCAGTGAAAGTCTAAGTTGAGCAGCGTATGTAATATACAGAGACTTAATATACTAAGTAAGTCTAGCTGGACCACTCTTCTTACTCTCTCCACTACCTGACGGTTCTGTGGCTTGTCTCCTCTCCACCACCTGTCTATTCTAAGGCTAACCTCCTTCTGAGCTCTGCTTCCTAAATTCCTATTTTAGCAGGGGTCGTGTCATGTGGAATATTCTGATGTGAAGCTTCTAGAAGCCTGTGTGTGAGTATGTGTGTATGTGTGTGTATGGTCACGAGGCGCTGTCGTGTGCCTATCAAGCATTCCTTGAGTTAAGAGTGTGTAAGCATGTTTACCATTGCTCAATTCTCGCTGACACACTATCTATCTCATCCCCTGACTTGCTGCTTCTATCTGTCTATCTATCTATCTATCTGTCTATCCATCATGCTATCTATTATGATTTGTATTTACAATATGGAGTCCTGACATCGCCCGGTCACGTAGCTGGCGGTCCGCCGACAGCAATCATCATTGACATATGCTAATCTATTAATACATAATAGTCTTCTTCTTCAATCTTAATACATAATATTGATTATAATATTGATTATAATATTCATGGTAATATTGCAATGATCTAGTAATATTACATTTTAAACAAGTTGTATACATAATTGAACAAATACAATATGATTAAATTGGTTATTGTTTGCCATTTTGTAAGATGTGTATGTATAACAGTCATACACATATAATTGTGCAATGGTAATACTGCTAGGTCATTATATTACATTTGGAGTTGTCCTTTTAGTAATGTCTAATATTTCACCTAACTTGTATGATGATTCTAGTGATACAGAAATGTGGTAAAATTGTATGACTTGTTATTGTAGTAACATTGTAGTAATACATAACTGTAACATTGTATGAACTGTTACATAATATTATAGAAACATTGTAGTAATACATAATTGTAACATTGTATGAATTGTTACATAATATTGTGGTAACATTGTGGTAATGCATAACTGTAACATTGTATGAATTGTTACATAATTGTTTTGTAAGTGTTACATTGTAGTTACATTGTAGTAATACATAATTGTAACATTGTATGAATTGTTACATATTGTGTGTAGTTACATAATTGTAGCAAGTGTAACATAATGCAATCGTTTGTCGTTACATAATTGTTACATATTGTTTGTAGTTACATAATTGTAGCAAGTGTAACATAATGTAATCGTTTGTCGTTACATAATTGTTACATATTGTTTGTAGTTACATTATTGTGTCAAATGTAACATGATGCAATCGTTTGTCGTTACATAATTGTTACATATTGTTTGTAGTTACATAATTGTAGCAAGTGTAACATAATGCAATCGTTTGTCGTTACATAATTGTTACATATTGTTTGTGGTTACATAATTGTAATAATTGCAGTTCTGACATCGAATCCGGTCATGCTGCAGTCGATGATAGTGATGATGTGCCATGCCACTGCTTGTGGAGAACACTAATTTGCTTTTTGTTTCACTTATAGAAGGAGTTTATGTGATGATGTGCCATGCCACTTGATTGTGGAGACAACACTTTGCTTTTTTGTTTGTAGTTTATGTGGTATTTTGGCATTTGTAGTGACACTTACGCTTATTTTCATTTGTTTATGTGATCTTACTCTTTCTTTTTTTTTTTTTTTTGTATGCATTGATTTTCTATAGTTTGTTTTTCTTCGTTTGTCTACTCTTTTTCGGTTTTGTCCGAGGTTGCATAATTGCTGGCTAATTTCCTTGGGACCCTTTTTAAAGGTTTAGTTTATATTGCACAAATATTACTGAAAATGATATTATATAGCGCCATATTTTGTTATTTTATATAAAAGATATATATACACTAAATACAGTATTAGCTATATACACTACATACAGTATTAACTATATACACCGACTTGTTCACTTGTACCTATCGTGGGCAATATATGGGTCAGCACTGTGTGGAAATCTTTGTCTTCACGATTGTGTGGAAGATGTTCATTCTTGCTAACGTCATTTGTGTTGGCCTTTTTTTTTTTTTTCTTTTCCTGGTTTTCCTTGTAACTTAATTTATCTGTTTCCATTAGGTAGTTTTAATTAATAAATGTTTAATACAGTTCTTTTAATCGCTCACTGAGTAACTGTGATAGTATATTTTCTTTATTACTTTGTAGATGTTATAATGTATAGTTGTATGTATGGAGTACGTATTTTATGTAGGTAAAAATGGTAACACTCATTAGTAGTAAATAAATGCAATAATAAATGAATGAATATATACAGTGTAGAATATTTATTGTTGGTGATTATTTAGTGATTGAATTATGCAGATAACTGAAGTAATTATGTATATGTAAGTTGTAACTATATATACAACACGTTTTATATGTTTGTGCAGAAGTTTTTTGTCTATCACTGTGTATAGTATAAATGAAGTAACTTATGTAACTCACTAATTATTACCGTGGTGGGAATGGTGTGACAGGTGTTGCACGTGGTGATAGCGTTGTCCTTCACGGGTTGATTGACGTGTTGTGGGGTGTCAGAAACACGTTGATAGGCGTGGCGTCGTCTCAGCAAACACGTATGGTGACGTCGACTTCCCACACTGGTAGCTGTGGTGAGTAAATGAGTAGCGATGAGTAACTTGAGTGAAGATGAGTGAGTAAGATGAGTTGTGAATATGGGCTTGGTATATGCTTGGTCGTCTTGACCTTCTCGCACTCCTGCGTCAGCGGTGAAGGTTGGGGGGCGGTAGGAGAGAGAGGAGGGTGAGGTCAGGTGGTTGTGAGTTGAGTCATGTCTCGCTCTTCGTTTGTTTTTGTTTTTCTTTCTCGATGTATTCTCGGTCCTTTTTGTTTCTTGTGATTTACTCATTGTGGGATGAAGACTGCCGCTACTTGTAGGTGCATGTAGAAGCTTGTAGAAAAGTCTTGTAGACTTGTTACCTGTAGCTGATCGTAGATGGTTGTAGTTCGTTGGTTCGTCATAGAAATTGGATGATTATTTGTATCAATATTTTCTTAAACTACTGGCAAGGCGTTTTGTGACCACTTCTAAATCAGCGTGATGATCGGGGAGACGGACGGGGGGTTGGAGAGAATACTGTCAAGAGCTGATTGTGAGTTGTTGGTTGTTAGAGGTATTTTTTTGTTTTCAGTCTTGATAATGTGGAATCAACTGTACACTCGTAGACTTGTAGGTTTGTAGACTCCTAGACTCGTAGGCTTGTTGGCTCATAGGCTTGTAGGCTCGTAGGCTTGTTGATTCGTAGACTCGTAGGCTTGTAGCTTGTATTTTGTAGGAATTCACTGTAGAACTGAAGCTAATCTTGGTTAGAGTCTCGCTTGTTTTTGTAGAAATTCACTGTAGATTCATAGACGAGGTTCGTATGTTGCTGCCGCCATATCTTACAGCAGCTTTGTAGCTTCTTGTGTGTTTTGTAGATCAGTTATACATATATTAGACTCGTGGACGAGCGGTTGTTATACGTGAGTAGTTTTGTAAGTAGATAATCTTCATTCCCTTTTGTTATGCAATGACAGGAGAGGTAAAGATTAGTATGGGACTATTTTTATTTGTCTTGGAAATATTAACAAAGTCTCTCACACACGTGAAGTATAAAGTAGAGTCCCGCGAGCTACGTCCTCTCTCTCTCTCTCTCTCTCTCGCCCATGTTGCTAGGCTCCTTTCCACCACCTGTCGATTGTAAAGCTAACCTCCTTCTGAGCTCTGCTTCCTAAATTCCTATTTTAGCAGGGGTCGTGTCACGTGGAATATTCTGATGTGAAGCTTCTAGAAGCCTGTGTGAGTATTTGTGTATGTGTGTGTATGGTCATGAGGCGCTGTCGTGTGCCTATCAAGCATTCCTTGAGTTAGAGTGTGTAAGCATGTTTACCATTGCTCGATTCTCGCTGACACACTACCTATCTCATCCCCTATCTTGCTGCTTCTGTCTGTCTATCTATCTATCTATCTATCTATCTATCCATCATGCTATCTATTATGATTTGTAATTATAATATGGAGTCCTGACACTTATTTTTCGTTCCCCATATCGCTGTGTTTTCTGAAGGTTTGCATAGGCTTGGTGTTTCAGAGGAATAGGAAGACTGAAGGTGAAATGGGGGGGGGATAAAGAAGAAAATGATGATAAATGAGGTAAGGTGGCTTGGAGTGGCGGGAAGAAGGGGAGTGGTGACAGCTGTATTGTAGGTGGCATATGAGGCTTCCTAACAGCGGCTTGTTTGCGATTTATTCTGCACATTTCACCTCAGTATTCACTTGTATTTAATTATTGCAAACCATGTGGATATTCTTAACAGCGGCTCGTTTGCAATTTATTTTGCACATTGCAATAGCCACATATATTTTATTATTGCAAATTATGTGGAGATTAAGACCATATCGTTTACATATAAGCAAGTTGATGTAATATGCAGCAGAATTCGCTACGGATTGACTGATTAAGAAAAAAAGATCAAGGCAGCGTAACAAAAGAGGTCATTATCGCCTTACAAGAGTAAAAGCATAACATGGATCAAATATATATGATACATACCTATACATAATGATAAATAGCCTTAATGATAGTCACCTAATATTAAAATCTATAGAAAAACGTCAAGGACACCTAAAAACTATGCATAAAACAACTAAAGATAAAACTATGCATAAAAACTAAATCCCCACGGAAGATGTGCCAGAATCTAAGCATAAAACAACTCTAAAACTGCATAAAAGCTAAATCACTGTGGAAGATGTGCTTGAACCTATGCATAAAAAGAACTCTAATTAAAATTATGCATAAAACAACTCAAATTAAAACTGTGCATAAAAACTAAATTGCTGCAGAAGATGTGCTAGGAACCCTGCTGTACCACCTAGAATAGCGCTTGGGGGCATTTTAAGCAAGGGCATCCTAAATCACTCTGGCATTCGCTAAGTGGCAAGTCTTTGGGTTGCATGCTTGAATCTTCAGTTGAAATGTGGAATGTAAACTTTAATTTCTTTGCAGTTAGTTCTAAAGCGCGTGACGAAGGTAGACGACTTTACCCTCACTACAAAGTTGCTTAATGCACTCTGTAACATGGGATGCAGGCTGACTATACCCAGTAGCCTAACCACAGGTGTTCCATTAATGACAGTCAAAAATTAGGAACAGTATTTGCCTTCCACTTTTTACAGGTATTTTTTGAACGGAGGACACTTGGAGTCTGGTGTGTGGAATTATTTTTGTGTTCAGTTTGGCTTTCCTTCTTCTGTTCATCTGCTTAAAAAAGAAAATGTAAACTTGAAGCACACGGCTTGACTGTGATTTCGTAGCTATATTTTTGATATTTTTGTGCATATCAGTTTGGATAGTTTTCGAAAATATTTTGCTTAACCCTTTCAGAGTGGTGATGGATTGATTTTATTATTAATTGATTTATTTTCTTTTTATATATTTATATTATTCTCAGAAGCTTCAGTCAGTTAAGGAAAGAACTCTTGTAGTAAAGGTTGTTATTGAAGGATAAATAAATCTGACTCCTCAAACTACCCTAAACTAAAAAAAAGAAAAGAAAAAAGTGAGATGACTAAAAAAGAAAGGCTTACGTCACAGGAGTCAGAAGGTTAATGGTTCGTTAAGTAACTGTTGGAAAGATGACTTGCCCTTTCGTACTTTTGTGTGTGTGTGTGTGTGTGTGTGAGAGAGAGAGAGAGAGAGAGAGAGAGAGAGAGAGAGAGAGAGAGAAGTTGTTGAATGTGAAAACTGAAGACGACCAGTTTGTTTGTCAAGATTAACCGCTTCTGTACAGTGATGTCCTTTTTTCTTTTCTTTTATTCTTCTTGCTAGTAGAGAGAGAGAGAGAGTGTTGTTGGGAGTGAGGAAGAATTTATTGCCTAACTTTTATTTTTGCTTTTGGTCATTTTTCGAATCTGTTATGGTCTCTCTCTCTCTCTCTCTCTCTCTCTCTCTCTCTCTCTCTCTCTCAAAATGTTTTTGCTTCTTCATATTGTATCATTATCGTGTTTTCTGCCATTGTTTTACTTCTCTACCCCTTTTCCCTCATTTTTGTCCTGTCCCAATTTGACTTTTTTGTCCTGTTTTCCCCATTTTTGTGTATGCATTTTCTTTTTAGCCGTATATTTGTCACTGTCTTTTTTCCCGCAAGTTTCTCGTTTCCCGTCGTCCCACTCTTTTTTTTTTTTCTTTTTTTTTTCCTAGCCTGTGCTTCTTCCCCCCTTTGTGTCCCTTTAGTTTTTTTTTTTTTTTTTTTATGGACTTGTCATTTCGTGTACTCTCGTTTCGTTATTCCTTTCTGTCCATCTTTTGTTCATTTTTCTTGCCCGATTTATATGCTCCTCTCCATTTTCTACTTACCCTTCCTATTTCCCTCCTCCTCCTCCTCCTCCTCCTCCTCCTCCTTCTCCTCCTCCTTCTCTGAACCAGTTACTATTTTAGCTCAGAAGCAAAAAAAAAGCTTTCAAAAAGTTACAGCCTGATTTAAAAAAAAAAAAAAAAATCAGCATTGTTAGTCCTCTTGTCTCAAAAGTTTGCTTGCTGGTCAAAGAATTCTGCGACAGGGTTTCATTTGAAGTTTATAGGCAAGTGAAGACAGTCAAGAGGAGAGTTTTTACACCATTAGACAAGGCACAGTTTGAGATGAGATTCTGGATGAGGTGACGGGATGGAGTGGAGAGTGAACGAGGATGTTGTGAGTTGGAGGGAGGACAGCTTACTGGAGATATGAATGATGTTATGAGTAGGAGAGAAGGCAGCCTAATGGAGATATGAATGAGGATGTTGTGAGTTGAAGGGAGGGCAGCCTACTGGAGATGTGAATGATGCTATGAGTTGGAGAGAGAGCAGCCTAGTGGAGATATAAATGAGGATGTTGTGAGTTGGAGGAAGGGTAGCCTACTGGAGATGTGAATGATGTAATGAGTTGATGGGAGAGCAGCCAAGTGGAGATATGAATGATATGAGTTGGAGAGAGAGAGAGGGCAGCCCGATGGAAGAGGGTAGAAGGGTGATATGGAGGCGATTTATTTTTGGCCTCCTTCACCAGAGGTTAAGACGTCTGGCTATGAACTAGGTAGATACCGTAAATTTTCTAAACATAAAGCATTTCGTCTTCACTACGATGATGCTACTATTGTTTATTGAAGTTACTAAAATAAAGCAATCCTTTAATCAACTTCCGAGGTTCACCGCAGGTACAAAGGCTGGTTTATTTAATTTAAGAAGGGAGAGTGCTTTTTAAAAATAGTTTCACTGGACTGGTATTAAGTATCTGACAGCCAAATGGTTTTTTTCTCTCTTCCCCTCTCTCATTATTAGCTTATATTTTAGTTAGCATAGGAAGCTTCGTGACACATTTTCCTTTGCGATTGAATAAGCATATTACACTATTATCCTCTACGGTATTGAGACAACAAATATTGGCACTAGGAGTACATGTAACACAAAAAGGGGATGTCAGAGTTTAATATGTTTAATAAATCGCCAAGAAAGTGTGCTAAGGAACCTGTAATGTACGTGTAATACGGGCCTCTGAATGATGCCTTCGCCAGTTCAGTGGTGGTGATGATGATGATGATGATGCTAGAGCGCTACAACCTCCAGACCTCCGGGCGTCCACGTTATATGGTTACCAGCCTAAATATGATTGATGATTATGATGATGTTAATAATGTGTACCTGAAAGCGAAAAATGCGTGTGGCATAGCCTATAGAGTATGCACAGAATGTATTGATACTCTCTCGTACCCTTGCGTTTTTCCTTTTGCTGGATCCTACCCACCCCAACAGGTTGTTGTTGTTGATCATGAGATGTGTACAGAAGAAAATATATAATTATTTATACAGTGAAAATGCAAAATCTCGGTCATACCGCTAGCAGAAAGAGCTTAGTCTATACCGCGACCAAAAAATATGCGTTTTTTTCATTTTTTCTTCATTCCCCCCCTCCTAGTGCTATCCCTGACAAGCCGAAGTCGGGCAGAGCTGTTATGCTAGAGTGGCTTTGTCTGGGGCGGGCAGTGGTTCTGTTGTTGGCTGAAAGACTTTGCTTTGGTCCATTG
>NC_136954.1:18525151-18545151 GCF_032717465.1 Coenobita brevimanus
CCTCCCTCCCCAGAGCCCTTACCATCCCCACACCACTCCCCACTCCCCCAGACGACTCCCTCCTCCATTAGTCCCCTCCCCCTTCCCCAGACCCACTTCCCTCCTCCCCTAGACCACTCCTCCTTCCCCAGTCCACTCCCTCCCTCCCCAGAACACTCTCCCCTTCCCAGAGACCACTCCCCCCCCTCCCCAGACTACCCCTTTTACTCCCAAACACCCCACCCCTCCCAGAGACCATTTCCTCCCTTCACCGAAGATTGTTTCCCACCCCTCCCCAAGACCATTCACCCTCCCCCAAGATCACTCCTTATCCCCCAGACCACTCCCCCATCCCCAGACACCTTCCCACTTCCCCAGATCACTCTCCCCTCCCCCCCTGCTCTCCCCCAAACCACTCCCCTCTCCCCCACACCACTCCCCCAGACTTCTCACCCCTCCCCCAGACCACTCCTCCACTCCCTCACACCTCTCACACCCTCCTCCAGACCACTCACATCCTCCCCCAGACCAATATGCTACTCCCCAGACCACTCACCCCTGCACCTGACCACTCCCCCCTCCGCAGGCCGCTCCGCCCTCCTCCAAGACCACTCACTCCTCCCCCTAACCACTGCCCCCTCCCCCTGACCCTCTGCCCCCACCACAGACCATTCCCACTCCCCCAGACCACTCCCATTCCCCCAGACCAATCCCCCTCCCCCAGACCACTCCCCCTCCCCCAGACCACTCTTCTCTCTCCCAGACCACTCCCCCTTCCCCAGACCAAACCGTAAAGGTATCCCCCAGTATAAATCACCGGCACAGTTTTTGGAGACAGTTTTTCTCTGGCATTCCAGATTTGCAGGAGGCTATAACTCTCTGTCCTCTATAGCTGTTTCTGTCTCTCTCTCTCTCTCTCTCTCTCTCTCTCTCTCTCTCCTAACTACGCTGCTTCCCACCGTCCTTCCCCCTCTTAACCCATCCCAATCTTTCTTCACCTGGCTTCAAAATACCCACCTATAATTTAATCAGTCTCTATTTCCACCTAAAGATGCTCCAAGTCTTGTCGAAAATTTGTGTCTTCCCAACTAAACAATTACTTCTTTATTTGGCATAACTTCTTTCATTTATGGACTGTTTATACCATTTTCATGTTTCCGTAATGGCCATTGAAGGAACTTACATGTATGCTGTGATATTACCTGTGTTGTTGTACAGTTTGACTCCGGATCCTGTGAGGGTTGCCCTGCACCAGAATATAACCAGGCTTTTTGTTCCGCACCCACTACCCCCCCACACCCACACTCACACACACATTCACACACACACACACTCACACACACACACACACACACACACACTCTCTCATGCACACACACATCACACACACACACACACACACACACACACACATACACACACACACACACACACACACACATTACAAAACTACACAACAAAACAAGAATACCAATGAGCTCCACAAACATCAAGAAGCAAAATACTCCCATACATACAGCTAAATATGCTGAAACACGAAATATAACTACAAAAAATATAAACCATCAAACATCACACATAAAGACAAAAATAAAACACACACACACACACACACACAGTCACAAAACCACCCTCTTCCCCTTCCTTATCATCACACAGGGGCCTCACGGTGAAAATGTGTGTGTGTGTGTGTGTGTGTAGGGGGACAGGTTTTAGTCTATGCATACACTTTTTATACAATTTCTCCCTCATAGATCTGATATGTACACAGCATATTTATCACACCGCCGACATAAATACATCACAGTTCGATCATAACTCAGTGCCACCGGGTGTCAGTTGTAATCGCAATAAATACGTATATAGAAAATACTTCATGGTCATATTTCAGGAATTTAGCAAAGGAAGGCTCTCCAGCATCTCTACCTTGGTTAAATAAATTGTCTACTACAGTACAGCCCTAAAGGGGACTGGACGTGTAAGCGAAGTGGATGTTTGTCCTATCCATCACAGGTCAGACAAAGGCGGGTATCTTTTTTTTTTTTTTTTTTTTTTTTTTTTTTTTTTACTGAGTCTGTATAATTTTCCTTATAAGTTTTGTGGGTTCCAGTAATGCTTATAAACCTTGTAAATTTGATTGAAACTGGTCCAAATCCTTTTCCCAGATCCATTATTATAAGGAAAAAAAATGAAAAAAGGGCGGTGTTTCAAAAACTAAAAGGCCCGTCATCTTCACCTGAGATGCTTGAGAAAAGTGATTTTTTGAACTGATGGAAATGAAGCCTGGACCTTGTTCGGAGGGACACATTTCAAGGATGAAGGCAATGGAAACTGAATTACCTGAGAGGAGCATGTGGAGTTACGCGGAAAGGCTGACAGATAAATGAGGGAAGTGAAGGGGCGCTGTGGTGTTGGCGTGGATGTGATTAGTGTAGATGTGACTGGTGCGGATGTAGTGGGTATGGATACTTGATTGGTGTGGATATGACTGGTATGGGTGTGATTGGTGTGGATGTGATTGGTATGGGTGTGATTGGTGTGGATGTGGTTGATGTGGATATAGTTGGTGTGGATGTGGTTTGTGTAGCTGTGATTGGTGGGGATTATGATTGGTGAGGATGTGATTGGTGAGGATGGCATTGGTGTGGATGTGATTGATGTGGATGTGATTGGTGTGGATGCGATTGAATTGTGGATGTGGTTGGTGTGGATATGGTTAGTGTGGATGTGATTGGTGTGGATGTGGTGGTGTGGATGTGATTGGTGTGGATGTAATTGGTGTGGATGTGGTTGAATTGTGGCTGTGACTGGTGTGGCTGTGATTGGTGTGGATGTGGTTGGTGTGGATGTGATTGGTGTGGATGTGGTTGGTGTGGATATGGTTAGTGTGGATGTGGTTGGTGTGGATGTGGTTAGTGTGGATGTGGTTGTAATAGCTGTGATTGGTGTGGCTGTGATTGATGTGGCTGTGATTGGTGTGGCTATGGGTGGTGTGGATGTGGTTGGTATGGATGTGGCTGGTGTGGATGTGGTCGGTGTGGATGTGATTGGTGTTGGATATTGATTGATGTGGATGTGGTTGGTGTGGATGTGGTTAGTATCAGGATGTGGTTAGTGTGGATGTGGTTGGTGTGGTTGTGATTGATGTGGATGTGATTGGTGTGGATGTGACTGAAAGTATGAGGGGAAAGAATCCGAGCTGGCTTGACGGTGTGGTGGGGATGAGCATGAGGAAAGAACTGTCAGGGAAAGTGTACGTGAATGAGGTGGAGGTGTGAAGGAGACATGGGATGGCTGGAGTGAGCAGCTACTTTCAAAACCTAGGAATCTTTGAAACCGAATTAACTTTCCAGAATGTTATATAAGCTTCATAACTGTTCGACAAAAAAGTAGAACGATATACGCATGTCTGGTTCTGTACCCGTGAGACATGTCTGTGAATGGTGATTATCAGATTACAGAACAATCTATCTATCTATCTATATACCTGGGCTGCTTCCCTCAAGGAAAGGGAGGTAGCCGAGACAGGACGATACACTCCCCATTTACTCATCCATTCAAGCATTCATTCGCATCTTAACCCCATTACAGAACAAATTACCTTAAAAAGAGGCCTGTAATTAACACAGCGAGTTAGAACTACGAGGGTAATACACTAGGAACATAGACCTTCATTACTGAGGAAATTGCCTGTCCGGGAAGTGACAGAGATAATTAGGTCTATGCTGGCAGCCTACCCTTTTACGCCCGGGGTCAGGTGGTGGGTTTGTAGTGGTTACATTGGTTGTGGTGGTCGTAGTAACTTGTGGTGGTCATGGTAGCTTGTGGTGGTTGTGGTAGCTTGTGGTGGTTGTGGGAGGTTGTGGTGCTTGTGGTGCTTGTGGGAGGTTGTGGTGCTTGTGGGAGGTTGTGGTGGTTGTAGTAGGTTGTGGTGGTTGTGGTAATTTGTGGTGGTTGTGGGAGTTTGTGGTGGTTGTGGAAGTCTGTGGTGGTTGTGGGAATTTGTGTTGGTTGAGTTTGTGGTGGTTGTGGAAGTTTGTGGTGGTTGTGGAATGTTTGTGGGAGTTTGTGGTGGTTGTGGGAAAGTTTGTGGGAGTTTGTGGTGGTTGTGGAAGTTTGTGGTGGTTGTGTGGGAATTTTGTGGTGGTTGTGGGAAGGTTGTGGGACTTGTGAGAGTTTAGTGAGAGGAGCTGTTTTTTTTTTTTTTTTTTATACTTTGTGGATGTTGCGATATTTAATAGACTCTCTCTAACCTTTCCCTAAGAAGAGTACTTGTAGGTTAAATACTAAGTGTCAACCAGTTGGAAGGAAAAGATACTCAAATCGTCCTCGTAAAACAGTGATATATTCAGGAAGGTATGCAGTATTTTCTTTTTGGTCTACACTCTTATGTAACGATCTTTCATTTTAACCTGTATTTATTTGTCCTCATTCAGTGCTGTGGCAACACCTGTCCAGCTTATGTGTTGTTCATTATTTTTTTATTTCGGGATCCCACTCACCTTGTTTCATCATTCCACCACCACCCATCCACTCTCTTACCTTCTAATACTTCATTTCGCCTCTCGAATAATAATAATAATAATAATAATAATAATAATAATAATAATAATAAAAACAATAATAAATAATAATTGAAAATAATAATAATAATAATAAATAATGATAATAATAATAATAGTAATAATAACAGTAATAATAATAATGATGATGATGATGATGATATGCTCATAGAAATGTACAAATGATTAAAATAAATAAACAGAAAGCACACCAGAGAACGCATACTCTCCGCCAATGCCGTTGTCATTAAAAATGATCCGGATCCGGATCCGTGATGAAAGGCCCAGGATCCGGATCCGGATCCGCCCAAAAATTTAATAAATTCTTTCTTGGCCCATGGCTCACCTTCCCACAAAATTTCATTGAAATTCACAGAGAACTTTCGGAGAAATTGTGCGGGATACTCCGAATCTGGATCCGCCCCCAAATTAAAACACTAATTCCATGGTCCATGGCCCACCCTTCCACAAAATTTCCTTGAAGTTCATTGCGAACTTCTGGAGATATTGTCTGATCAAACAGACAGACAGACAAACATAGGTAAATACATAACTTCCTCCAACTTCGCTGGCGGAGGTAAATATATAAACACAAAAACTAACCACACTTCAAGCTGAACCAAAATTCCTGTGAAACTACTCTAATCGATTTTCTTTTAACCTAACGAAGATCCCTAACCCCCTTCAGGTCAGTGATGGTAGAGTGTTGTTAGAATGGAAGGACTGGCAAGCGACCAAGTGGACTCATTCCGAGCCCACAACTAAGGTTCACTGACTATCATTTACCTACAGTTTACTAATCAAGTGAAGGGAAGTTGCCTGGCCCCTTTAGATGAAAAAGGAGTAGAGTAAATAACAGGAGTTCAGTACATACCACAGCGACTCCCAGTGGTAGGTAGTACATAAAGCAGAACTCACCTGGAGGAAGGAAACGAAACATTAATATATAAATGACTAGAGTATTGCCAGCAAGAGTGAAATCAATCTCGGATTATATAAACAAACGATCAAGGTCATTGCCTGAAAAGAAAGCAACAAAACATTATTGTCATCATAACCATCATCATCAATCATCGTCATGGCCATCATCATGAATCATCGTCACCGTTATCGTCATCGTCACCATCATCATCAATCATCGTCACCATCATCATCAATCATCGTCATCATCACCATCATCATCGTCACCGTCATCGTCATCGTCATCATCATCATCATCATCGTCCAGACCTACTTCTGCACCAAAAAATGGTGTAAGGTCGACTCCAGAAATATGAAAATTGAAAAGTATGAAAATATTTCGACCTATTATAAGTATCTGCACATAATCTTTCGGGTATCATCTTTATTTTTATTATTTTTTCATAGGTACGCTTCACATTCAGCTGCTGGATAATCAAATGAAACATATCGTCAGACGCGAGCTTCACGGACCAAAAAAAATCATTTACCCATAACGAATGCAACTCAAAAAAATCAGTAATAAATAAATTCTTAAATGCGAGCGTCATTGACCAAAGAGTAAACGATTTTAATTTTGGCCGAGGCTGGATTGGGGAGAGGGTTGTATGGGTTTGCAATTTTCAATCAATTCTCGTTGTCAATGGCGATCATGGTTAGATCAACTTTAGCGTTTTAACCATGAGTCATAGGAGCCTGAGAGTGCTTATATTACCAGCTAAACTCAAATGGACGGGGCAAATTCATTATCTTCTTGTCAATTTCAAACAATCATCTTGGAGAGTCATAAGGGCTTACAGGTATTACTATAGTCAAAATGTACTCGCTGATGATCGGTAAATAATTCCACTGGAATACATAGAACTGAGAGTGAGTCAGAGGAGCCTGGGAATGTTAACAGATGTGCCAAGAAAGTAGACGGTTTTGTTTTGAAGATGCTGCACGATTCCTTCTTGCATCAAAATTCAGCCGTTCTGAATGTAAAGGTTAGTAGATGTCAGGAGGAGGAGGAGGAGGAGCTGGGGGTTATACTCTTATTACCCTAACGTGGCCTACAACTGTCATCTCTATATCTTTACTGCTGAGCAGTAACAATATATTAACACCAGAATATAATGGCAGCCTACCCATGGAAAAAAAAAAAGCCATGGAAAGGACGTAAAGCATTGTCTACTTCTGGTACTAAGCCATGAGAAAATATCTGGAAAAAGGCGAAACCCTGAACGAAATAAAAGTGGGGGAAGTATACCAAAATTGGAATGTACCAGTAAATTATGGTCAACGGCAAAAAATAAATAAATAAATACATAAATGGACACCGAACAACACCAAACCCTCTTCCCCGTGTGCTACCATGAACTCTTTTATGGTGGGAATTACTCCATCGTCTCATTACAGCTTTCGCCAAACGATTTTATTGAGCTTAGGGTTCGTACGCGAGCCTGAAATCATCAATCCTTTCGCCGCAACATGTAAACTTTGTATTTTACTTTGATTATTCCCACGAGACGATTTCATTCGGCTCTGGAAAACTGATCATGCCAGACGATTTAATTCAACTCGGTGAAATCCATCGCAGCCGAGGGGTTAAGTAGCAATGAGATAGTTGTTGCGGGATATGGGCTGGGGTGAGTACGAGTTAGACCAAGATCAGGTTGTGTATCAGTCGTAATGTTGAGAGAGAGAGAGAGAGAGAGAGAGAGAGGGAGGGAGGGAGGGAGGGAGAGGGGGATTTACCCTCATTAATTTTCATGGGAAAGTTTGAATAGAGAGAAATGCACGAGTGTGGTAAAAGCATGTTAATGCTTCTCACCTCACTGGCATCATCATGTGGAAAGAGACAGTGTTAAAACCCCATCACACACACACACACACACACACACACACACACACACACACACACACACACACACACACATTAAGGCGAAAATATGTTTGTGAAATAACTGGTGAGTTGCATCAGTTCCTCTTCAAACGTCTCTCCTTAGCTAAGATAGTCACGTCCTGGAGGGAGCACGGGTTAAACGAAAAAGAAATGAATAAACAAATAAATGAAAATGTTGAGCTGAAAGTGATATTACTCTTATTTAGCTCAGCAGAAGATCCTACAGTTCATTCACTTTAACTTGGCCCAGATTTTCGTTTATTTCGCGTCGCTCACTGGCAGCAAAAGACAATGCTGCAGCGCTACATCCTCTCCATGGCACTTCTTCGTGACTAATACTATATTCTAGCGTTAATCACTTGCTACAGCTCAGTAATCAAGATGGAGGGATGACGATTTTAGGCCAAGTTTAAGTGAACATGTTTAGTAGTGAAAGAATTACTGAAGGAACACAGAGAGGGATTGCTGAAGGATTAATGAAGCATTATTGAAGGGTTACTGAAGAATTATTGAAGGACTAATGAAGAATTATTGAAAGATTAATGTAGAATTATTGACGGACTACTGACGGATTACTGATGGATTATTGAAGGATTACTGAAGGATTACCAAGAGATTACGGAAGAATTATTGAAGGATTACCAAAGGATTACTGAAGGGCTATTGAGGGATTACAGAGGGCTATATAATTATAATCTCTGCAGTTCCAAAAGCCTTCCTAACACCTTTTTTTGTCAGCGCTTTATTTTGTTTATTACACCTTGCTGCACTCTTCTGTCTTACATACATCATTACATTATCGCCATACTCAGCAGTCGTACAAAATCATATTAACCCCCTTTATCCAAAAATAAATCGCTCAGCAAGAAGTGTTACGGAGTTTTCTTAACCGACGAGAATATGAACCAAGGATTTAATCAAAGCCATAATAATCCCTCCAGTTCCAAATCCCTCCTTAGCTGAAGAAAACCGTCTGTAAACAGCACAAAAATGAAGCTAGAAACACGTCCTGGTAGTGAAGGGGCTGTCACCTCCCTCAGCATAATCAGGTGGAAAGATAACGTTAACACCTGCCTCGTCCCTCAGAGATAAGAAATGGGAGGGGGTACACACAAAGGTTCCTCTCCTATTAGGGATATTAGCACACTGAGACCAGGGATTTGTTTTTACGTGTATTTCTTGTTATATCCAGACGATAAGATCCAGCTTATATGGCTGCAGCGGGAACATACCTAAAATGACGTCACAAGAGGTTAATATCTACCATGACAAGAGGTTAATATCTACCATGACAAGAGGTTAGTATCTACCATCACAAGAGGTTAATATCTACCATGACAAGGTTAATATCTACCATCACAAGAGGTTAATATCTACCATCACAAGAGGTTAATATCTACCATCACAAGAGGTTAATATCTATCATCACAAGAGGTTAATATCTACCATCACAAGAGGTTAATATCTACCATCACAGGAGGGTAATATCTACCGTGGTCGGCGGAGTCTATAAGGCCACACTAACAGGCAGGTCGCTATCTTGTGCTGGTGGAATTATATAAACTATGTGGGCGGTAATTATCTGAAGTCTTATCTTTGTAATGGAAACGAAGATGGCCGGTGTGATGGTGGAGGTGGAGGAGGGGAAGTGTGAGGAAGGAGGGACTGAGAAGCAGTGAGGAGGCGAGAGGAGGAGGGACTGAGGAGGAGAGAGGAGAGAAGGTGTGAGGAATGAATGGAAGAAATAGGGAAAGAAGATGAAATAGGGGAGGTGGGGGAGCAAGAGGTGTGGGAGGATAAGTGTAGGAAATGAATTATGAAGGGATGCGAAGGAACGGGGGAGGGGAGGGGGAAGCGATGTATCTGAGGGGGAAACGAGGAGGGACGAGGGGAGGAGTGGGACGAGGGGAGTGAAAGGCTGAGGTAGGAATAACGGAGGGGAAGGAGAAACGAGGTGAAGGGTAGGAATCGAAGGGTTGAGAGGGAGTGAAAGTGGGGAGGGACTGTGAAGAAAGGGGTGGAGTGAGTGTATGGGGTAGGGAGAATGAAAGTGGAGAGGGGTCGGGTAACGGGGGGAGAGGAGTGCGTGTGGGAAAGGAGAACAAGAATGGGGGAAGAGAGAACGTGAAAGAGACGTGATGGGGGTAGTGGGGGAAGCGAGATATGAAGGGGAAGAGGAGGAAGAGGAGTGAGAGGAAGAGTACAAGGAACACAAAGTTATCGTGGCTGGTAAATAGCAAAACTATTCTACCAACTAAAGACAATGACAGAAAAGTAGGTAGCCTCCCCCCCTAAACCCTCCAGCTGAAGCCGTCAGGAAATAGAGTGCAGAGCCACCATCTAGCATGGAAAACCTGTCCTGGAAAATTCATAGGAAAGAAGGAAAGGAAATCTTATTCTATACAATCTACCTGAAAGATGGGTGTAAGAGAGGGTGAAGAAGGAGGTGTGGAGACACAGGGAGAGGGACACGAGGAAGGGGAAGTGGGAGAGAAGTGAGGGGACGGAGAAGGTGGGAGAACTGAGGAGATGGAGAAGTGAGAAGAGAGAGGGAGAAGAGTAAGAGGATGAAGGAGGGAGAACTGAGGGGAGAGGGGGAGAAGAACGAGAGCAGGGAAGAGGAAGGGAGAAGAGTATGAGGAGGGAGAGGAGGGAGGGAGAAGAGGAGATGTGAAGTAGGAGTGAAAGGAGAAGAGTGAGGAGGTGTGAAGTAGGAGAGAGAGGAGAGGAGTTAGGAGGTTAACCTCATATACCGTGAACAGTATCTCAATTAAGACATTCAAAAACAATATAGACAAGTATTTGCACATGAATCTTCAGCTGGCTCTTTTCCAGTCCGAATAACTTACTTCTACCACCTACGTGTAAGTTCATTCCCCTTTTGTCTACAAGACACCCCGTAAACTTAACGTACCCGTACATACCGTCGCGTCACGTCATTATATATGTTACAATTTATTCAATGCAAAAAAAGTAATATAAGCACCGATTAGGCTGTGCACAGATAGCCTTGAGTTAACGGTAACTACTCTTACTTTCGACCTGTGATGGGCTGTGGATCACTGAGGGTCCCTGATAACCAAGTGACCACCATCGGGATTTTTTTTTTATGTACTATGGGTCACTGCTTCAGGAGGTGACTTGTGTACTTGTCCCTCATGGTAGAGTCCCTTGTCTCACTGGAGTGAACGGAGCACGGGCCTGATTGGCCGCTGCCTGCCTTAAAAGCGCCAGGCAAGGCTGCCGCACCACCCATGAACACGCACACTGTGCACTGTGCTATTTCTATATCATGTCTACAGACGCACCGTTAACTTAACGTACCCGTTCATAATGTTATGCCGTAGTTATTCGTATATTTGATCACTTTCAGGTTATTCAAACTGGTAGCTTATAGATAAAGTATTACAGAATGTAACTTTTCCTTTCCAGTCTTTCCAATGAAATTTCCATGTCAGTTTTTCCATGCTGCATAGTGGTTTTTCCTCACTTTTTCCTGAAGGGTTTGGAGGTGGGGGGAGCCTTCTTGCTGTACTGTCCTTATCTTTCAGCAAGTAGAGTTAGATCTTGTAGTCATAGTCTACTTTGTAACAAGCAGCCTCGATAGAACCATAAGGTCTGTTTCTGATTGCTTTCCTTTTTATTCCTTTGTATAAGGTGGGAAGGAGTGAGAAGGAGGAGAGAAGGAGTGAGAGGGAGAGGCGTGAAGAGGAGGTGGGAAGGAGTGACAAGGAGAGGAGGAGTGAGAGGGAGAGGAAACAGGAAACAAGCTGTGTCAGGGGGAGGAGGGAGGGAAGTGTGAGAGAGGGCAAAGACTACTGAGGCTGAGAAATGATAAGAAGCGAGGAGGGGGGCGGAGAAACAACATTTTGGGGTAAGAGAGATGACAGTGAGGGGAGGGTGTGAGAGGAGGAGAAAAAAGGAGGGGGTGAGAGGAGGAGAGAGGGGGAGGGGAGAGGAGGAAGAGGAGGGAAGAGGGGGAGAGGAGACAGGGGGAAAGGAGGAAGAGGAAGGAAGAGGGGGAGAGGAGGAAGAGAAGGGGAGAGGAGGAACAGGTGGGGAGAGGGGGAGGGGGGAGAAGAGGAAGAGGAGGGGAGAGGGGTACAGGAGGATGAAGATGAAGAGGAGGGGAAAGGAGGAAGAGGAGGGAAGAGAAGGAATAGGAGGGAACAGAGAGAAAGGAGGATGAGGTGTGGGGAGGAGTAGAGAAGTAAGAAGAGGGGAGAGGGGAAGAGGGGGGGGTAAGGGAGAGATGAGTTGTGAGAAGAGGAAAGGGAGATTTATGATGGAGGAGAGAGAGATAAGAAAGACGAGGGGGAGAAGAAAGAGGGAGGGAATGAGAGGAGGGGAGAGGAAAGGTGGGAGGGGAAGGAAAGATAAGAGGAAAGGCGCAGGTGGAGGAAAACAAAGTGCAAGAGGGGAGGGGGGGAGGCGGGGTGTAATGGAGAGAGAAAGGTTGAAGAGAAGATGGGGGAATGGAGAAAGGGAGGGGAAGAGAGGGTGTCAGGATGGGAGGGTAAGGGAGAGAAGAGGAGTGAGGAGGAGGAGGAGGAGAGGTGTGAGCGGGGGGGGGAGGACGAGGAGTGAGGGGAGGAAGGATGAAGGGGTTGGTAGAGAGGATGTGTTAGTTTGGGAGAGGAGAAGGAGGAGGAGAGTAGTTGCCAGGAGTCAGGGAAAAAGGGAGTAGAGGAGGTGTGAGGTGTGGGAGGAAAAGGAAGATGAAAACTGAGAGGAGGGTACGAGGAGACTGACACAGAGAGGCAGGAGGCAGAAAAATAAAGTGAGAGGGTGTGTGAAAAAAAAATATATATATATGGGTGGAAGAAGGGAAAACACGATAAGCAGAGACGAATGAGACGAGAAGAAGCGAGAAGAAGGTGGGGAGAAGGAGGGCTGGGAAGGACAAGATGTGGGGTGGTACATTGTCGTGTCGAGGTCTTATCTGGCTGGCTCGTGACAGGGGAGGGGAGAGAGAGCTGGGGAGATGGAGGCAGAGGAGGAGGAATGTTGTGTACGTTAGTTTCGGTGTTATCAATAATTACAAAGGGGGAAGTGCAGTCTCATATACATTATTTGTATATAAGACCGCTTTCAGAGTAGGTGCATTTCTTTTAACACACTTAGGTCCGATGATTCACTGTCAAATAACATCGTCTGGATTTAACTGGAACAGAATGTTAAATCTGTCCCGACTATGGAAGGGTAAATGCTGACAATATTAATACTCTGGCCCCAAAGACTCGCTCGCAGCTGTAATGGAATGCTATAGCAGTCCCAACCATGAGAGGGTTGAGATTCCAACCAACATGTCATTTCACTTCTCAGTTTCAGCATCCACTGTCGTGTTTGGTGGAACACCAGTGAAACATTAACAAATAATATCACACAGATTGCCGTGGAATGCTTCATGAGCTCCATATATCCCCAGTGGGGCTCACCGTGTTTGAGTTTTTTTTTTTTTTTTTTTTTTTTGTGGGTGGAGGGGTTATTGTTGAGATGCAAACAAAGCAAGACACAGATTCACAATCAAACTTATGATTGATTTCCTCCCGAAACTGACTTGTTTTTCGTATGAAGGACAACGAGAGTGCAGAACCTTTCAACATCTGTTCTTTATGCAAACCCAGATCTTAGTGACGAGAGAAATATTGCAGGTAACCTATGTTTCTTTCCTTTGCTGAAATGACAACGGAAAGAGTGCACAATCTTCACATGTCTCTTGTTCTTCCTAAAAAAAAAAAAAAAGTCTAGATATCACAAGACACTGGATCAAAAGTGTGCAAGGATAATATTGAAAATAACTTTCATTTATTTATTTATTTATTTATTTATTTTTGCTGAAAACCGCCGACTATCCATTTTCGGTTAATGACAGACTATTTTACTATCCCCAAGACAAACCCAGGACAGCAGAAATATTAATATCTATCACTATCAACGTTTTGACTGAGGATAAAGAACTTCGTCTTATTAAAACTTCCGACGGACGACTTAATTTAGTCCACGGAAACAGCAAACAAAGAACTTATACTTCTCTAAATAATAAAGAACCTAACCTCTTTCCTCTTATCTATTATTCCCGTGTGTGTGTGTGTGTGTGTGTGTGTGTGTGTGTGTGTGTGTGTGTGTGTTCAAGAAATGGTTGGCTGGATCATTATGCACTCGTCTTCCGTCCCAGTACACCTGGGAAACCTGCGAAACAATGACAATTACGAGGTTTCATAAAAAGGTTTCACTGTGTTCTCGATCACATAGGAGACTTCATGGCGCTTCTTTCACGGTGATTTATTTAGCGTGTATTCACGTTAGTATTGTCATTAATGTTATTTATTGCTTTTAATAGCGATCCAGTTTGCATCAATAACATACTAAAGGATATAAACAGGTAAGAGGCAAAATAAATCAGTGAGAAAGAGTTGTTACGAAATCTCACAGGTACGACTGTTACCTACTGAATGGGCGTGGATTCTCACTCCCTCACTCACAATCTTCCATTCTCTCTCTCTCTCTCTCTCTCTCACACACACACACACACACACACACACACACACACACACACACATTTCTCTGTCATAACTCGTACAAGAACGAATGGTGTGGTGAGATACTGCACTCACTGCTCTTACTATCCATCCTACAGAAACAAAATTAATGTAAGATACAATAGTGAACTGATCGTACGTCTGGCTGTGAATCCGGACTCTGTGCTCAACTCGCACTGGAATTCTTCTATCTATCTATCTATTGCCAGATGCCTCAATCCCGTAAGGGGTGGTCAGAAACAAATCGTTATGTCGCCCTGTCCCCCGCCATTTCGCTGCCCTCGCCCCAGTTCACACACACCCTCTCTCATATACCTCTCCATCCCTCCATCTTAACCTCAATAATTATACTACTGAAGGCTACAACAGTCACAAGTACAACACCATCTATATATATTTAGGGGTTCGTATTCTCAGTGGTTTAGGAAGCTCCCTAACACCTCTTCTTTGCCAATTTATGCTTGGATGAGGCTGGTTAATATCATTTTGTAGTTACTGATTAAGTGTATGGTGATATTAGAATGATTTACGCAACACATAAGAGGACAGCAAGGTGTATCAATAAGTCACTGAGGAAGTGGGAGGGCCAGAGATACTTACCAATAATGTACACCCATTGTGAACACCTATCGACGTCTTGGGAGGTAAAAAATAAAAATATAAAACATCAAAACGACACACACCAGCCGCCGGCTTCATTTCGAGACAGCGCTTTCGACCTTAAGAATGTGGTCCAACTTAAGTCAAATTTTAGTCAGTTAAGAAAGCTTTCCAGATTCCCTTTCTTTCCAGTTCATATTTTCTGTACATTTCACATTACTGTCCTCTTTCATGCTATCTTCATCTTAACAGTATATGGACAAACACTGCAAGAATAATATATATACAAGAGCAATTATATGGACGTATGAAAACTCTCCTGCCCATTCGAAGCTCTAAATGAAAGACACGTGATAGCGAAGCAGTAGACTGGTACTCACTTATGTGGTACATGTGATAGGGATGAGGCTATGGGAGGAGGAGGACTGGGGAGATGATGCCTTTCTCTCTTCCGTCCCCATCCCACTCACACAGAGGCGAGTGTCTGGGCCTACCTTGCTGTTATCCCTCAGACATTCAGTGGTTCGAAGTAGTGGGCGAAACACAGAATTTCCTCCAGTGTACAGTTGCCGACATATATATACCTCGATCCACTGCATAACGATAAATAACGAGAGAGTGAACAGTGGCTTTTGAAACAAGGTGATGGGATCTACGGAATCCAGCAAGCTATTCAGACTATTGTGCACGAGTTTCATCATTGTTAAACTACAAACTGGAACGATATTTACGTCCGCAACAGCACCACATGCAAAAATAAACTCATACGGAGGAGACGAAAGGGTGTGTCCTAACCTAACGAAAATGTGGATACTATTCTTGTTGACTTAAAACGGGGGTTCACAGCCTGGGAAAAGATTTGGGCTTTGCCAGCGATATATGGTGAACTGAAAGAACTATTTATTTATCACTGATGGAAATAAGGGAGACACATTCTGATCAATAACTTGCCTAAATTGCAAATATCACTTACCCTTGTGTTTACTGTCTCGTCACGAGAGTTGGCAGTTCAGCAACTTAGGGTCGTAGTGATGTCTGGTAAGAAAGCTCCCTAACACCTCTTCCTGAGCGATTTATTTTGCTTAGTACACCTTACTGTCCTCCTCTGTGTTACATAATTCTTTCTAATATCGTCATGCTCTGCAAAAATAACAAACAGCAGTATAATAACCACACCTATCTAAATATAAATCGCTAAGGAAGAGATGCTAGGGAGCCTCCTCTAGCGACGAGAATACGGGCCTTAGAGATACATCTGGATTACATTTTCATCTCCAGTACTCTCTCTCTCTCTCTCTCTCTCTCTCTCTAACATCGACGTTCTGAAGAATATAATGTATACCGGTACCCGTAAAGTGTGAGGAGGTAAACCCATACTGGTATTAGTTATCAGGCTGCTCATGTGTATACTTGTAATTTTCCCATGTTTACATTCGTTTACTTCCTGCCAGATCTATTCGTTATAATACAGGTCCGTATACTCGACGGGTAAGGAGTCTCCGTAACTATTCTTACTTAACGATTTAGTTTCCAAAATACTCATTAATATCCTCCTTTTTGCATCTTATATCTTGTTTCTAGTCGACCTAGATTGCATGAATAACAGACAAGAATATAGCAACGGAGAAGAATAAAAAATAAATCGGTAAGGAAGAGGTGTTACTAAGCTTCCTAACCACACGAGAATACTTCCCACAGTCTTACGCATCTGTTTACAAAAATATCAAGTAATGCAAAAAAAATGGTTTGGACACCCTGCCGTACATCATAATACGATTTAACAATGGTTTTATTGGCATGACACGTGACATTCCCCTTCTCTCCATTTCCTTATATTTTGTGATTTTAGGTGTAAAAAAAAAAGTAATGATAATGATGAATTGTCAGACGAAAGTTCCTCCTAGGTAACGTTGTAGTCAGTAATATAATAGATTACTGTATTATACAGCAACTCTGATAACACTGTACATTCTTTCATTTTATTAAGTTCTTTTATACTGTTAAGTTGAAAGTACCCTAAACTTGACGTTTAATATCATCACCTTCATCATTACCATTATTATTATTATTATTATTATTATTATTATTACTTTGTGGTAGGTGGGGGCCTCACCATCCACTCACTCGATGTAGTGCTGCTCTCGGGTGTCTGGCCTTTCCTCTCCGCCATTTCTCTATCCTTCCATCCTCTTCTGTCTTGCTTTCCTTCATTCTTTCCTTGTCCTTCTGCCTACGAGTGACTTTACACTCCCTTTTCTGTCTATCCTTCATTCTTTCCTCTTCCTTCTGCCTGTGGGTGACTCTACACTGAGCGACAAGCCAAATGAGTTTCCTGTACACCAGGAAACCATTTAGTACGCTGGGTGGTAACCATATTCCCAAATTTTGGCACCTGGTGGTTTAGTGGGTAATTACGGAGCTGCAAACGAGTTGAGCCGGTGAAGGTTTATATCCAAGGGATGGTTGGGGTTTACTGCTCACGTAATGCCAATCAGGGATGAGTGAGGCTGGTCACTCTCATCTTAAATGTCAGGACCAACTTGCCTAGCCCCGGGCACCTACGCTCCTCATGGGGCAACGTAGGATTGGATGAAGAATGAAATGAAAATTATTACTATGACCATCATCATCAGCGTTGTTGTTATTATTATTATTATTATTATTATTATTATTATTATTATTATTACTATTAATCTTCATCAACATTACAGTCCTAAACGTTTTCATTCTTTTCAAAATCTGGCATTCTTTTTGCCCCTCATCTAGCGTTCCACTTAGTCTTTCCCTTTGTAGGTACACTTTCAGGTGGATTCGCTGGGTTCATTCTCTCCCCTGCACTCCTCTCCCTGGCCTGCCTGTGTGCCAGAAATGACAAAATGATTGGTATTAGCCATTCATTAACACAGAGATTGCTGCTGTGAGTGCTCCGGTCAACAATCAATCGCAAAACTGCATTTCCCGTATTAAAAAAAAAAGAAAAAAAATCGGCACTCCCAGCCCTCTCCATGGCCAGCATTCTCGTCGGTTAAGGATGCTCCCTAACACCTGTTCCTTAGCGATTTAATCTGTTTATTATACATTACCACCCTCTTCTATGTTGCTTAAATCATTACAGTATCGCTCTGCATAAATAAGGTATAAAATTATTTCATCTACCAGGGTCCAAAAATAAATTACTAAGGAAGAGGCGTTAGGGAGCCTCCTCAATTCACGAGAATACGAGATCTTGCCCCTTCACTAAGACGACCTAATATTTTACGAGTAGTTGGTTCTTCTGACCTCTAGCGGTTGTGTTCAATTTCACCACCACTAGATCAAATTTCTATAGTTATCTCGACCCTGAGAGGGTTGAGGCAGTGTCAGTTGTTGCTGAATCCTAACCTTCCACCAGAATACGAATACGACCGACAACAGTCAATGTTACATCCAGGTCCTTATTATTACAGCTTCTTTCAATTATCCCATCCTCATACCCCCTCCTACCTTATATACCTCCTCCTCATCCTTGGTCTATCTCTGCTTCTTCTTTGAGTCATATGCTTTTCTATTCTTCTCTGCATTTTATTCTTGTTCAGCCTCTCATTCTCTCGTCTACATAATATTCTCCTCCTGATGCCTTATTCTCCGTCTATCCCTCCTTCCAACCTCTCCACACTCAAACCCCGTCCTACCTCTGCCCCCCCGCCTCATTCTCGATGCACCTCTTCTCCTCCTCCTCCTCTCTGCATTTCTAATTGGATCAGTCTGGCCTTAGGCGTTGGGGTCAGTGATGAGAGCACCTGTTGACATCATGGCCAGGTGTGTGTGTGTGTGTGTGTGTGTGTGTGTGTGTGTGTGTGTGTGTGTGTGTGTGTGTGTGTGTGTGTGTGAAACCTGAGTCGTGGCAAACATAATGTGGGTTTTGGTAGCAACTAGCACATAATTTCCTATTTCATATACAAGTATATACATATGCTCACACTCTGTCGGTTCATAACGATAATATGGAGATTCTGACAACAGACATAACCATCAAAACACCTCAATTTTTGCATTCAGAACTCTCACTGCAGACACGTGTTCCTCACTGTAGAAGATCAGCGCGTGGAGGAGTTAATTAAGGCTACCACTCTCTTTCCAAGGAATAGGTCTTGTCATGCATGGAACTTCATATTAGGCTGTGGATTGTAGCAGTTTCAGTACAGGAAGCAACACTCAGATATTGCAATACCCGCGTCCAACAACTGATCCAAGGGCTGAACATTTGTCATTGTCCCGTGACCTTGACTCAGATCGAATTACTTCATCCATGCCTGACCCTCACCCCTCCCATCAAGTTTGGTTCAGATCGGATCAAGGCTGTGTTGACTTTGCCCTGTGACCCTTACTTTGCCCTGTGACCCTGACTTTGGCCTGTTGTTCTCAATATAAAATCTGTTCATTCTTGACCGCATCTCAGTCCTTTCACTTAGTCTGGACCAAATCGAATAAAGCTATTTAATTTGACCTTATCGTGTGACTTTAACTTTTGACCTACTGTTCTCAAAAACTATGTCAACCCATGGGCTGACCCTCACTTCTACCACCAAGTTTGGTCTAAATGAGATTGAAAAAGTGTGATTTATTTTTAACACACACACACACACACACACACACACACACATAAACACAAATTACACAAACGCAAACATACTCGCACACACATACATACAAACACATGCGCGCGCACACGCGCGCGCACACACACACACACACACACACACACACACACACACACACACACACACACACACACACACACACACACACGACAACGCCACTAAGGGACCCCTGTAGCTTCGAAATATACTTTTGGACACGTTCATACGCAGAAAATCAATCAAAAAATAAAGACATAATTATTTAAAGCTCAATTAACTAATATATAAAGGCACAAATATTACAGAAGTGATGGGGCAGAACAAAGACGATGGGATGTTAAAGGTGACAACACTAACACACTAAACCTTCAATGGACACAATTTCCTGGCGTCAGCTGGAACAAAACACTAGGGCAAACAGGACAGTAAAAGCTACCTCTCTCATGGTCGGTACAACTTTAGTAATGTATTGCTGCTAACACTTGAAGGCCTTTCTGCTATGTGTGAGCAGCCCCAGTGCTAACCTGGTCTTGGTCTTTAAAAATAATCTAGGTTTGTACTCCTGTTGACTCTAAAGATTCTATTCTGCTGAGGGCGAGTTCTAGGAGGATGAGAGTTTCAATATACTTTTAAATTTTTTTGTGGAAACGCGACCATGCATAGGTGATAGCAGCAGACGTGGTGTGGTGTGGTGTGGTGTGGTACGGCGTGGGGTGACGACGCGTGGTGTGGTGTGGCGTAGCGTCGCTACTGATCGCACGTGTCGCGTCTCATCAGCATATTAATTATGTACCAGGTGGGAGCAGATTCTCGCCCTACCTGCGCCACTGCTGTTGCCACGCTCAACACTGCA
>NC_136954.1:18550151-18575593 GCF_032717465.1 Coenobita brevimanus
TAGCTTCCCTCTCCTATACCTTGCGTCTGAAATCGCAGGTAAAAATGAGAGCCAATAATTACTCAGATCAGTCCGAATTGCAGGTACCCGCGGTTTATGCAGCGGCGAACTCTGTGTGGTTAGGGCCATAGGAAGTAGAATAAAGAGTTGGTGGAGGCTGGGAGTGTTGAAGCAGGAACCTCGGCTTTATTTCTGAGTGACGGCCTGAGCACAGTCTGTTTAAACGGCGGCAACGTGGCTTGGTGGGTAAGTGATTCACCTCCTGGCCGGGGTACTCTGTCGGAGTGAGGATGGATGCGGCGGGGAGAAGTGCCCCCTGAAATTGCTTTCAGATGGTCCTGGGTAGTGGAAGGTAGAGTATGTGTGGTAATTCAAGAAAAAGAAAAGAGGAATAAGCAGTTCAGAGAGAGAGAGAGAGAGAGAAAAAAAAAAACGAGGTCAATGTCTGATGTGGGGAGAGTAACTTTTTTTTTTTTTTATGCGAGGAAGAAGGAACCAAAGGCCATGAGCCCGCAGTAACAGTTCCCTCCAAGAGAAAAACAAAATACAATAGAGAGCCAAATTCAAGATTCGATCATTTTGAGATGCCTGGACACACTGCGTTTGAAAGACTGGAGATCATAGGCAGCAGGAAATACAGACAGAGGGAGACAGTTCCAGAGCTGACCTGTTGCATAAATGAAAGACTGGGAGTAACGGTTAACTCTTGCATTAGAGAGTTGGACAGAAAAGGGATGGTTTTTTTTTTTTTTTTTTTTAATGCGAGGAAGAAGGAACCAAAGGCATGAGCCCGCAGTAACAGTTCCCTCCAAGAGAAAAACAAAATACAATAGAGAGCCAAATTCAAGATCCGATCATTTTGAGATGCCTGGACACACTACGTTTGAAAGACTGGAGATCATAGGCAGAAGGAAATACAGACAGAGGGAGACAGTTCCAGAGCTGACCTGTTGCATAAATGAAAGACTGGGAGTAACGGTTAACTCTTGCATTAGAGAGTTGGACAGAAAAGGGATGAGAGTTTGCTGCCAGACGGGTGCTACGCGCCCGTCGTAGAGGTGGAGGAATGCAAGCAGACAGTTCAGAGGAGCAGTGACCATTAAAGTAGCGATAGAAAAGAGATAAAGATGCAACAGTGCGACGAAGAGACAGAGGTTGAAGGGAGTCAGTAAGAGGAGGAGAGTTAATGAGACGAAAAGCCTTTGACTCCACCCTATTGAGAAGAGCTGTATGTGGGAAGCCTCCCCACACATGAGAGTTGTATTCCACACAGGGGCGGATAAAACCCCTGTATAGAGTCAACAATTGTGCAGGGGTAAAGAAAGAGTGGAGTCGGCTTAGCACACCCAATCTCTTGGAAGCAGATTTTACAAGAGATGTAATATGATCTTTCCAAGATAAGTCCCGAGTAAATGAAACCCCAAGCATGTTCAAGGATGATGCAGGATTAATCTGAATATTATTAAACATTAGTGGGTATACCTGTGGAAGATTTTGTCGTGTTGATAGGTGTAAGAACTGAGTCTTAGATGCATTAAAGACAACCATATTATTTTTACCCCAGTCAGAGATACGAGCCAAGTCAGACATTAGGTGTGCCATAGCCTCATCCCTTGTTTGTTGAAGTAACTGTTGAGATGGGCGTTGCGGGAACCGAATGGAAAGGTGAAGGGTGGAGTCATCAGCGTATGAGTGGATAGGGTTAGATGTACAGCTTAGAAGATCATTGATGAATAAAAGGAAGAGAGTTGGTGATAGGACAGAGCCCTGAGGAACACCACTGTTGATAGATCTAGGAGAAGAACGATGGCCGTCTACGACAGCAGCTATAGAACAACCAGAAAGGAAGCTAGCGATGAAGGCACAGATAGAAGGATAGAAACCGTAGGAGGGCAGTTTGGAAATTAAAGATTTATGCCAGACTCGATCGAAAGCCTTTGAGATGTCAAGTGCAATGGCAAAGCTTTCGCCAAAGTCCCGAAAGGAGGATGACCAGGAGTCTGAAAGGTAGGTGAGAAGATCGCCAGTGGAGCGTCCCTGACGGAACCCATACTGACGATCGGAAAGAAGGTTGTGATAGGAAAGATGCCTTAAAATTTTTCTATTAAGAATTGACTCGAAAACTTTTAAAATACAGGACGTTAAAGCAATTGGACGATAGTTGGAGGGTTGGGAGTGGTCACCCTTCTTTGGGACTGGCTGAATGAGAGCAAACTTCCAGCAAGAAGGAAAGGTACAAGTTGACAGACAAAGGCGAAATAGTTTGCCTAGGCAGGGTGTAAGCACAGAAGCACAGTTTCTTGAGAACAACAGGAGGGACCCCATCAGGCCCATATGCCTTGTTAGTACTGAGGCCAGTAATGGCAGAAAATACATCAACTGAAGAAATTTTAATGTCAGCCATGAGGAAGTCAGAGGGGGGAAGTGATGGAGGAACAGCACCGGAATCGTCTAAGGTGGAATTGGAGGAGAAAGTCTGTGCGAAGAGACCTGCTTTATCAGTAGAAAAAATAGCTACAGAACCATCAGAGTAGAAAAGAGGAGGGAAGGATGATGAGGTAAAGTTGTTAGAAAGATTTTTGGCAAGGTGCCAGAAGGAGCGGGAAGAATTCGAGTTGGAGAGTTGAGAGCATTTAGTATGGATGAAATTATTTTTAGTAGAGCGAAGAACAGACTTAGCACGATTCCGGGCAGAAACGTAAAGATGATGTGATTCAGGGGTGGGTTGGCTCCGGTACCTTTTGTAGGCCCTCTCCTTGTTGCGGACAGCATTAGAACAAGCGTGATTAAACCAAGGCTTTCTTGCGTTAGTCAAAGGATATGAGAAAGGAATGTATGCTTCCATGCCCGAGAGAATAACCTCCGTAATGCGCAAGGCACACTCAGATGGCTCCCGGCCATGGAAGCAATAATCATTCCAGGGAAAATTAAAGAAGTACTGCCTGAAGGCCTCCCAATCCGCGGCTCCAAAATGCCAATGAGTGAAATGAAGGGAACTACAAAAGAATATTATGATAGTAAAAAAAAAAAAAAAAAAAAAAAAAACACCTTCCTTCACTGCAAATTCTGGATTACTGTGGGAGGACTCGAATTGGGGTCGTTTACTAAGTGGTTTTGCACAGTAGCATCTGTTCCATAGCGATTGTTTCAGCGCTTTTCAGTACACCTCTATTTCGTGGTTGGGAGGGACGCCTTCATGTGTTGGCATCAATATAAACAAGTGACTCTACTCTACTGTCCAGTTTTACAAACGTCCCTCAGCTCCCTCCCTATCCCACAAAAGGAGGAGGATGAACTGCTGGATAAGGCCAGCTTCAGTCTGCAGGCCACTGGGTTCACGTTGACATAACCCGGGGGCACAACAACAACAACAACATCATCATCATTAACAACAATAATAACAACACTTCCAGGTGAAAGAGAGAGAGATTGTCCAGGTGCTTGAGGGTGCGAAAGTGGATGTATGTGGAATAACTGAATCAAAATGGAGAGGAGAAAATGTGAGAGAATGGGAGTATGGATGGGGTGTATGTGCTGGAGTAGGTGAGAATGAGAGGGCAAAGGAAGGAGTATGTATAGTTGTGAGTAAAAGATGGAAGAAGAGCATAAGACAGTATGGATCAGTTGGGTCAAGGATTGTGTGGGTAAAGTTGAAAGTTGGAATACAAATGTGGGCGATTGTGTGTGTGTATGCACCAACGCAAGATCGTGCTAGAAGAGTGAGAGAAGAGTTCTGGACAAATGTAGAGGTGTGCATGGAAAAGTTTGGAAGGAATGAGAGAGTGTTTTTGACTGGTGATATGAATGGTAAAGTTGGGAATGTGAAGGTGGATGGAAGAGTTGGTGAGTGGGGTGTGCCTGCTGAGATAGATGAGAATGGGAGTGCGTTAGTGGACATTTGTGCTGGGAGGGGGTTGGTGATAGCCAATACCCTCTTCAGGCATAAAATGATCCACAGGTATACATGGCAAGTGATGAGAAGGGTGGGTGGTGAACTAAATGAAAGGAAGGCAATGATTGATTATGTGTGTGTGGATGAAAGGATGCGAAGATGTGTAAAGGATGCAAGAGTGTATAGAGGTTGGGGGAGTGGACTTTCTGACCACTACTTGGTGGTGGCCAGAATTAGAATGCAAGTAAGATGGAGGAATAGAAGAAGGGAAAGACGAGAGGAAGGAGTAGTTGCAAGGAGAGTGGAAAGGTTACAAGAGGATGAGAAAAAGGCAGAGTATAAGAGAGAAGTGGAGGAATGATTGGGCAAATATGAATTGGAGCAGATGGGAGACGTGGAAGGTGTGTGTAGGATATTTACAGAAGAAATATATGCAGCATGTGATGTGGTGTGTGGAAGGAAGAGAAGACGGAGGGGGGTGCAAGGAACAGCGTGGTGGACTGAAGAGGTGAAACAGGCTGTGGCACAAAAGAAGAAAGCATACAATGAATGGATGAGAAAGAGGGGCGTGGAAGAAGTTGAGAGGCGGAAGAAAGAGTTATATGTGGAAAGAAAGAGAGAGGTGAAAAGATTAGTAAGAGAGAGTAAGAAGAGAGTGGATGAGGAATTTGGAAGGAATTTGAGTGTAAAGTGGAGGGCCTGTAAGAAAATGTTCTGGAGAGAGGTGAAAAGAGTAAGACAGGGTGGAATTGAAGTTAGCAGGGGAGTGAAAGATAAAAATGGTAGATTACTAGTGGAGAAGGGAGAAAAAGTGAGCAGATGGAGAGAACACTTTAAGGAATTGTTGAACGTAGAGGATGGAAGTAATGCGAGTATAAGTGGCTGGGGAATGGCTGGGAGAAGGAGGGAGGTGAGAAGACAGGAAGAAATCAGTAGGATAGAAGTTGTGGAAGCAATGAAGAAAGTTAAATTGGGGAAAGCCCCAGGAATTGATGGAGTGTGTGGTGAAATGCTGAAGCATGAGGGAGAGATAGTAATAGAATGGATGTGGAAGATGTGCAGATTGGCCTGGGAGGAAGGTAGAGTCCCGGAGGATTGGAAATCAGGTATAATTATTCCCTTGTACAAAGGAAAAGGGGAAAAAGAAGTGTGTGGTAATCATAGGGGCATTTGTCTTCTTAGTATAAAAGGAAAAGTGTATGGTAGGATACTTATAGACAGAGTTAGAGAAAGAACAGAGAAATTAGTTGGAGAAGAACAAGGAGGCTTTAGTAAGGGAAGAGGTTGTGTAGATCAGATATTCATTCTTAGATCTTTAGTGGAAAAGTTTCTAGAGAAGGGAAAGAAGTTGTATGCGGCTTTCATGGATTTAGAGAAAGCATATGACAGGGTGGATAGACAAGGATTGTGGAAAGTGTTAAGAATATATGGAGTAGATGGGAAGTTGTTGAATGCTGTGAAGAGTATTTACGATGGTGCGAAGGCTGCAGTGCGTGTGGATGGTGAACTAAGTGAATTTTTCTCTTTGAAAGTTGGTTTGAAACAGGGATGTGTCATGTCTCCATGGTTGTTCAATCTGTACATGGATGGGGTAATAAAAGAGGTACAAGGTAGGGTAGTGGATGTTGGAGTGACCCTGGTGAGAGAGGATAGTGTTTGGAAACTCCCTGTACTGTTGTTTGCAGATGATACTGTGTTGTTGAGTGAAGACGAAGGGGAGCTGCAAGGCTTGGTGGATGAGTTTGAGAGAGTGTATAAGAAACGGAATCTAAAGATGAATGTAGGGAAGAGTAAAGTGATGGTCTTTGAGAGAGGTGAAGTTAGTGAATGTACAGCGAGGTTGGATGGTGAGGAATTGGAAAATGTGAGTACGTTTAAGTACTTGGGTAGTGTGATGAGTAAGGATGGAGGTTTGGAGGGTGAAGTGCTTGAAAGGGTACAGCAGGGAAGAAAGGTTGCTGGTTCTTTGACAGCAGTGATAAGAAACAGGGAAGTGAGCATGGAAGTGAAAAAGTTACTACATGACAGTATTGTGATACCAACTCTAACGTACGGAAGTGAAGCTTGGACATTGTTGGAAGGACACAAGTCAAGAGTGAGAGCAGTGGAAATGAGTTATTTAAGAGGAGCCTGTGGAGTCACGTGGAGAGACAGGCTGACGAATGAGGACATAAAGGAGCGTTGTGGTGTTGATGTGGATGTGATAGGAAGCGTTATGAGGAACAAACTGAGGTGGTTTGGCCATGTGGAGAGGATGGAGGGTGAAAGACTGACGAAGAGAGTGTATGTGAGTGAGGTGGAGGGGGGAAGAGGGAGGGGGAGGCCGAGGATGAGATGGAGGGATCGGGTAGAGAGGTATATGAGAGAGGGGTGTGTGAGTTGGGAGCAGGGCAGTGAAATGGCGGGGGACAGGGCGACTTGGAGGCGATTTGTTTGTGGCCACCCCAAACGGGATTGAAGCGTCTGGCAATAGATAGATAGATAGACTTCCATATCTTTTCTTCTGTCATTGGTGTAAGCTATGTCGCTATTAACTCCAAAAATAACATACAGGAGAATGCTGTGGTGTAGTATCCTTAATAAGTCGCTAATGAAGAAGTGTTACGATACCCCTCTATGCCACAAAGAATGCAACTTTTAGATATTAGTTTTTTTCTTCTCCCTTCCTCACTGCTGATTTTACGATGATTCATGAGCGTATGTACGAAGATTAACTGAAAAAATAATGTGCAGCTCGTTTTGTAAGAGTGGAAGTGCCAGAGTTCCCTGAGAATGAATGATGTGTGAATGACTACGTGACTCATTTCACTATGATTCTGTAGTATGCTTCCCCACACTATCTCTCAGGTGTGCGAATTACGGCTGGAATGATGAGAAAAGCTTATCGCATGGAAGTGAATCGATATTTTTTGTCCAAGACTATGCATTGACCCCCCCTCTTCTGCTTAACTCTGTCTCAGCTTAACTCTGTCTCCCGTCATTAATTGAAGGGGGTGTTGAAAGGGGGATGATCATGGGGCGTTGAAAGGGGAGGGGGAGGAAACATCTGTTGAAAGAGGGAGAAGGGTGTGTTGAAAGGGGGGAGGGGTAGGTGGTGTTGAGAAAGGAGAGGGGGAGGAAGTGGGAGGTGTTGAGAGGAGAGAGGAGAGAGGAGGGAGGTACTGAGGGGGCAGAGAGGGAGGGATGTGTTTAAACTGGGGGAGGAGGGTGTGTTGCAATGGGGGAGAGGGAGACAACGTTGAAATGGTAAGAGGAGGAGGAGGAACGAGATGTACACAGCAGAAGGGGGTAGGTGGATGCTGAAAGGCCCAAAAGGGAGGGGGGAAGGGGAGGGGCAGGGAGGTACTGAAAGGGAGGAGGAGGAAGCAGGTTTTGATGGGAAGGGAGGGCAAGGGAGGTATTAACAGAGGGGGAGGGGGTTTTGGAAAGGGGGGGGTGTTGGAAATGGGGGAAGGGAGGGTGGGAGGTGTGCACAGGACTGACATGATACCAAGCATGGGTAAACAGGAATGACTGGACGCTCTCTGCCCGGGACCGATATAGCGAAATTACAACACACTGACGCTCACCACACCTCATATAAAGAACGCTGGACACTTAGCAAGGGTCCTGAGCCACAATGATACGGCCAGTTGTTTGTTCTACAGGTAAATGATTTTTCTTCAGGAAGGACAAAGGATGCTGTAAAATCTTCCCATGCCTCCTGCGCCTACAACAAACACAAGTCTTGCCTAAGTGAAACGTTAATCGTTGGTTATATTTATTTCAACAGGGAAGACAAGGAACGCAGAACTTCGAGTGTGTCGTATTCTTCCTGGAAAAACACACCACGAGTTACGGCAGAGCGTTGTCCTTATCTGGGATGGTGAATCGGGACCCTGATGCCGGAACTTGCGATCATTCCTTGTCGTAACTAATATATATCTGTTTTTGCGGGAAGAGTAGGGGACATTGTAAGATTTTTGCGCCTTCCTTACATTGTGAAGTCTGCAGGGTATCAGAACTTTGGCAGCAGGAATAAACGTGAAGATATATCCTCGGCCTGACGAGGTTAGGAATGTTCAATAGTAACGACCCGAGCATGCGTCAAGCAGTTAGTTTCTAAGAGTCCGCAATTAAGTTCAGTTGAGGACAAGAACATCGCTTCACTCTTTCGTCGAGCAGTTATGAAACCTTTAAACTATATTCTTAAAAGTGTGTTGGGCTTCGAAACTCGCGTCAATGGGTTACTAAACTCACTGTTCTGTCTCCTTATTATTATGTACTGAACTTGACAAAGACATGAATATCTTCCCAAAATCTCACGAATACATAGGTGAAAAGTCGAACCATCTGAAACACACACTGATAGAGATAGGGTTTTACACTGTATTTCGCCAGGTGTAAATTTCTTCAGACGGAACTGGGAAGATAGTTTTGTGTGTGTGTGTGTGTGTGTGTGTGTGTGTGTGTGTGTGTGTGTGTGTGTGTGTGTGTGTGTGTGTGTGTGTGTGTGTGTGTGTGTGTGTGTGTGTGTGTGTGTGTGTGTGTGTGTGTGTGTGTACTGAGGGTCGTATCGAGGATCATGTAAATTTCACATGTCACTATATCGGTACAAACATTCATTATCCACTACAGCTATATACTAGGGCTGCTACATTTAAATCTAGTGTGATGATATTTACGTAAGTGATTTTATTACACAGCGGGGGAATTTGTAGAAAATCAGTCAGTTTTTTGTTACGAAATTCCAATAACCAGCAGTGGGATAAGGTACTCAAACGAACTTACGATCATTTCCCTGTCGTAATTTAGATTCTTTCTCGCAGGAAGGACAAGGAAAGAAGTGTGCAGAATGTCTCAAATTACTCCTACAAAAGAGCAAATCGTACTTACAAGGAAAAATTGTCGTACGTTGCAACTGTTTCTGCAGGAAGGACAGGAAAAGTTCAGAGTCTTCCCATGTCTCAGTTCTTCCCGGAGAGAGAAATCAAAGTTACTACAGCAAATCGGTGGTAAATATGTTGCAGCATCCCACCCCAGACTGGTCCCTGCCCCAGTCTTGAATCACACACGTACTGTGCCATGGATAAAAAGTATCGGTGCACATTACGCCTGACACATAATGACACCACAACTGATGGCCATTGCAATATCCCCTACGTTTCCACCGCACACTGCTGAACCTCTTCATAAGGATGCGTTGTATTGCAATTTCCTGCCATTTTCTGCAACTACTGTTGTCATGAAACTATTTCGGTGATAAAGCAGCTAATCGGTGACTGAAAATATACATAAAATATCTTCAAAAAACAGAATACCATCCATCTATCTATTTACCTATCTATCTATAGCCATATGCCATAATCCCATATGGGATGCCGTCTGTCTCTGAGTTAGCTGTTTTACGGGGAAGGGCACTAACCCTCCGCCGACCCATTGCTGACACGAAGAGAGCACCCGCGGGTTGGTTAAATGATTACCACCCAGCTTTCTAAATGGTTTCCTGGCATACAGGAAACCATCAGGCTTGTCATTCAATGTAAAGCCACCTGAAAAGGAAAGAAGAGTACTAAAAAGTGACAGGAAATATTTGTGAAATATGAAGAGAGGAAGGACGACAAAGGAAAATGAATGATAAAGTGAAGGAAAAAATAGACCACTAAATCAAGTGAGTGAACGATACTGCTAGTACAAAATCAATTGCCGAAAGAAAACGGAGTGGGGATGGATCCTGAGTGCATCTGGTAGGAGTTCAGAGAGGTTGTAGGTAAATTTGGGCAGTTACGCGGCGTCAGGTCGAAGTAGAGGAAGTTAGTGTAGGGTTTAAGAGTGTAGAGAAAATTGGTGTAGAGTGGAATGGAGGGCGGTGAACTGTGGTGTATTGTGGTGATGAAGTGGTGGTGAGAATAATGTAGTGGTGAACTGTGAATGAAATGAGGGTGACGAAGTATTAAGGTGGTGATACAGTGATGGTGAAGGTATATTGTGGTGGCGATACAGTGGTGGTGAATATGTACTGTGGTGGCGATACAGTGTTGGTGAATATGTACTGTGGTGGCGATTCAGTGGTGGTGAAGATGTATTGTGGTGGTAATACAGTGGTGTGAAGGTGTATTCTGATGGTGATACAGTAGTGGTGAAGGTGTATTGTGGTGATGATACAGTGATGGTGAAGGTGTATTGTGGTGCTGATACCACAAGTGATGGTGTGGTGATGATGGTGAAGGTGTAGTGGTGGTGATAGTTGTGGTGAAGGTGTATTGTGGTGGTGATACAGTGGTGATGAAGGCTAACAAATGGGGTGAACCATGGTGGTGAGGGTGTGTAGCGTGGCGAACTGTTGTGGTGGTTAGGTTAAGTTGTTACTCAACCTTGGTCATGCCTGCACTAGCAGATCAGTCGACCGCAGGCAAGCAACTGTCCCTATGGTCGTCCCATAAGTTTCGTACACCAAGGATGTTGTGTTTGTGTCTCTGAGGGCCTATGCATGGCTGAGCCAGGATGATAGTTTTCCGTCCGTTCGTTCGTCCCCTCGCTCACACTCTAGTCTAGAGGGTCCAATGCTTGCAATCATGGACGAATATTGACGACTGGGATGTTAAATGAATCATCACCTTAGGGTAATCCTTCATCGGACAGGTGGACACGCTCAAAGAAATCCCAAACTCACAATGACCGAAAAAAGGGCAAGGCAACAGAGAAAACATCTTTATTTACGGGAATACAGGCAGTACATTGGCATCATGGGAAAGGGCAATCAAGATGCAGTAATTAATATCGTCATCACCAATTCGATACAACCTACTGCATACTGGCAATTGGAAAAAAAGAAAAATACGTGCCTGGGTCGCTACCGTACCTCATAAAGTGGTGGAGACAGGCAGAGAGGCAGGTAGGGAGGTGGGTCGGCATGTAGGCAAGCAGGCAGGGAGGTAGGTGTATAGGTAGTAAAGTCGACACGGATGCAGGGAGGTCAGCAGGGAAGTCAGCACGGAGGTACGGTGGGAAGGCAGATGGGTAAGATGCTATATAAATATGTCTGAAGGTAGGAAGGAAGGCAGGAAGAAAGGAAGATATATAGGAAAGGTGGTAGGTAGGAAAGTAGGCAGGATAGGAGGTAGGTAGATAAGTGGGCAGGGCAGTAGTTAGACAGGTGGAAAGAAAGGGAGGTTCGATAAGTAGGAAGGTAAGCAGGTAGAGTTGTTGGTAAGTAGAGATAAGCGATAAAAAGTGCCAGATAATCATATATATATATATATATATATATATATATATATATATATATATATATATATATATATATATATATATATATATATATATATATATATATATATATATGCGAAAGAAAGAAAATAAGTCTCTATCTCTCAGTGAAAGGATCACATAGTCTATGCGAGTGGCTGCAAACCTGAGATCAGCGCAGAACAAAGAATCCACTAAACACGGCTAGGAATCACACGGGACTTGGCGTTCGGAATCCTAGCAGAGCAACACACAGCTAGTATGTCCGTATCCGTTATGCTTGTCTGTATTATGCTGCTTTTACTCTGACTTGGCCTAAAATTGCCATCTCTCCATATTGAGTGTTAAGTTGTAAGAGAAGATTAGTATTAGGATATGATGTTAGTCATAAAAGTGGTATGGAAAAATGTAGGGGCACTGCACTGTCTTTTTCTGATAATGAGGTATGGGAAATAAGCAACAATGAGACGAAAATCTGGACCAGGTTAGTGTAATAGTCCTGTAGTTCTTACTTCATTCTTGCTGTCTGTACACAAGTTTATTCATCCCAAAGAAGACCCATCGCAATAGAAGAATGAATATAATCTCTCCAGTTTAAAAACTGTCTTAAGCTGAGTAGTGATAAATGGGGGAAAAAAGAATAAGCTGAACAGTGCACTAAAAGACTTAATCTTTGAACTGCGCTGACGTCTTTTCTGTTTAGTTCTTGATGTCATTGGATAATTTTAATCAACCGAGATATTTTTTTGCCCTGAAGAGGATATTGTGTAGCCTTCATTTACCCTTTCAATACCAGACGTCACCATTAAGTTGAATAAAATCACTTACAGCTAGCAAGGGTTATAAAAAGTCATTGTTTTGGTGGATTAACACTCAGGTTCCTATAAAGCATTCTCGGTTATATTACATGGCGTTGTCTGCAATAAAATACTAGAGTTTCTCCGAGTCTGACCAGGTTAATGATGCCAGAATTATCACTCAGGACCGGGACACACAAACGCACATACGACCAAATCCCTGTCGTAACTCAGGTGTTGATTTACAGGAGGGGCAAGGAGGCTGTCGAATCTTCCACTGGGTCATGCCCTAACTTTATATCTTAGTTATGAGACGAAAATTACTGCAGGATTAATTCTGTTTTCTGCAGGAAGATCAGGGAATGGATTGCAAAGTAAGCTCTTGTTTAGTTCGTCTTATAAAAAAAACTTCGAAACTTACGGCAGGCAATCGATAGTGGAAATGTTTCAGAACCCCGCTTCAGGGTCTCATGAACCACTCTCAAGTAAATATAGTAGTTTGTTGTTAGTTGGAATATAATATCAGTGAGAGAGAGAGAGAGAGAGAGAGAGAGAGAGAGAGAGAGAGAGAGAGAGAGAGAGGGTGCAGCTCTCAGTGGCGCTCATTAATATTTTTTCCTCTTGATTTATGGTCAAGCGGTGATGAGCCTCAGCATTTCCGGTCAGTTTATGAGGAGGCGGAAATTAAAAGCGGAGAGGCGGCACCAGTGGCATCCATGGTGTGTGTGTGTGTGTGTGTGTGTGTGTGTGTGTGTGTGTGTGTGTGTGTGTGTGTGTAACAGACAGACAGATAGAGACAGGGGGTGGGGGTGGAAGGCGGAGGTAAATGTGTACTGATCGATGGGTGGATGGATGTGTGCTTGTGTGAGTGTTTCTTTTTTATGTGTCCGACTCTGGGCACAGGCTTCACAGCCTGCTCTCAAGGCCCAGTAGTCCTCCTGCATACACCTCTACATGTCACACACATGCATTTGTGTGTATATGGGGAGAAGGAACAACAGGTTTTTAGCGCAAGTAAATTGTAGCGGGCGGGAGAGTTGTATACTAGAATGTATTGATGGAATAATGGATGTATATATGTTGGGTTCTCTCAGCTGTATATATTAGAACGTGGAAGGGGGGAACGTTTATTTGTAGATAGATACGTGTACATGTATGGATGGATGTGTGTGTCTGAGTGTCTTTATATTCTGTGTGTGTGTCTGTGTGTGTGAATGTGACTTTGCCTGTGTAATCTAGCAGTGTCCCTTTTCGTGTCATATGCACATTACAATAATAATAATAATAATAATGGTAAATTTTGGATTATTCATTCATTTAAGCCAGTGGCTGAATGTACACAGATCATTAATCTAGTGTGTGTGTGTGTGTGTGTGTGTGTGTGTGTGTGTGTGTGTGTGTGTGTGTGTGTGTGTGTGTGTGTGTGTGTGTGTGTGTGTGTGTGTGTGTGTGTGTGTGTGTGTGTGCGTGCGTGTGCGCGCGCTTGTGCCTGTGTGAGCCTGTGTGTATATGCTGAACGTTCATCACCCTCCCGCTTAAAATATGGTACCATCTACGTTTATCTTCATAATACAAGTAGAAATACGCGTAACATTTTTTTTCTTTTTACTTTCCCGAGTACTTGATTGAGCATTGATATAAAACGCACACACGCGCATGCACGCACGCACGCACGCACACACACACACACACACACACACACACACACACACACACACACACACACACACACACACACACACACACACACACACACTTTTTACTTCTTTCTCAACCCTATTTACATCCTATTTCTCTATTCCCTATGTGCCTATCTATTTCCCACCACATCATCCTGAATGAAATGCCCTCGACAAAGACCCTCTGAGTATAAGTATTCACATTCAGAAACGACCACGTCTCCCACGACACATCAGCCTGTTCAATCGACCATACAAATAATGTCAAGTGGATTCTATCAATACGATGTCTTAACTTTCCCACGGCCAAGACAACTTTGGTATTATTTTCCACTTAATACTCGAAGATTTTACTCAGCAAAGAGTAAGTCATAGCAGCCTCAGTGCTGAATTCCTCACTTTATTTTCGTATACGGCACGGTATTACTGACTCGTAAGTTGTTGAGGAAACGTATGTTGATATAAAAAAAGCATTACACATGGCAGCTGGGTTTATTCATCTCTGGAAAGACATCTCGTAGTGAAGTCGATGATGACTACAACTATCTCTTTCAGTGTGATCTCACCAAATCTGAAAAAACAAAAATGTCTGACGGTAGCTGATACTCATTTCACTTCAACTTGGCCCAGATTTTCGTCCTTTTGCAGTTCGTATCACGTAGTTGAATGGACAAAATCAGCTTATGTTGTGGCTCTACATTCTTTCCACAGCACATCTTCGTGATTAGCATCAAATTACTGTGCCAATCTAATGCAACAACTCAGCATTTAAGATGGACAGACGGAGATTTTAGGCCAACTTAGAGTGAAGGGAGTAGAGCGTATAATGTACTTAGGACGTTCATCCTGGGATTTGGAAGATGGAACACACAAACCAGTTACAAGATGTCTTCCTACAGGTGAACAAAATCGTCACAATGTAGCAAAAGTATAACACAATTACGCCTGGTGGTCTGGTGGTTAGAATGCCCCAGTGGGAAAGACGGTAAGAGGAGGTTCGATCCTCAAGTGATGACGGAAGGTGTTCGATCAGTGAATGCCATCAAGGGAATAGGATGGTCGTCTACCTTTGAGGGTACTGGACACTGATACTTTAGAGAATTTCTTAAACTGGAGGGGTTAAATAAAGCCTTCATTAACGCCTTCACTCCTAGAGACTGTCCTAATCTCAATCACCTTTGTGTTAGAATAGTATGAGGTGATAGCATGCTAAAGTGCTTTAATATACTGTACTGTGATGACCTAGACCATCTATACTTGTTGTACGCTAACTTGGCCAGAAATCGCCATCTCTCCATCTTTAATGCTGAAACATAACAAGAACTTAAGACTAGAATTACGACGCTAGTAACGAAGAAGTGCTATGCGAAGGATGTTGAGCCGAAGTACTGTCTTTTTATGCCACTGACCTAAGTGATATGAGCCACAGAAGAACAAAATTTGGGGCAAAGTTAGTAGTGAAAAACCTATAACAATTACCTCACAGTGGAGACTGCTGGAATGATGATGATGACGATAAGAATGCTGCTGCTGCTGCTGCTGCTGATGATGATGATGATGATAATGAGGTTAAGACTGATGATGATGATGATGATGATGATGATGATGATAAGGACGATGATGATGATGAGGAGGAGGAGGAGGAGAAGCAGGAGGAGGAGGAGGAGGAGGAGAATAACAATTATGATGATGATAAGGATAAGAATGATGATGATGATGATGATGATGATGATGATGATGATGATGATGATGATGATGATGATGATGATGATGATGATAGGAGGAGGAGGAGGAGGAGAAGGAGGAGGAAGAGTTGGAGAAAAATGATGATGATGAGAATGAGAAAAATGGTGATTATGGTGATGATGATGATGATGATAACGACGATATTATTGATGATCTCTGTAAATACCAAGCATAAAATAGAGAATAGCGTCGTCGATGAGGAGGTATAAATATAATCGTCTGGAAGAGGCAAGAATTGAAATAGAACATGCTTGGTGAATTAAATCGTTTGGAGACCGAACAAATATAATAAAAAAGTCACTGAACTGAAAGTTATAGTGAAAGAGGACCAGAAGGGTTCATGACACCTCTTCCGTAGCGTTTTATTTTATATATTACACCTTAACATTCTTAGTGTATTTTTATCGCTCTCACATGGACACAGTTTCCCGAAATAAACAAACTAACTTACAAACTACCTTACCATGAATCTTCTGTCGTGTCTATGTTTTATTTCGCAGGATGAAGGAGAGTGAAAAATATACGTGCATTTCCTGTTGTTCTTGGGAATAGAAGAGTTACGAAGAAAATTATCGTGAGTTATATGATCTACTTTACAGGATGGACAAGGAAAAGAGGGAGTAGAAACTTCTCAAGTCTCAAGTTCATCCTACAAAAACAAATATTAAGTAGGGAAATGATTGTAAATGTTTGAGAATCTTACACCTCAAAAAAAAAAAAAAAAAAAAAAAAAAAAAAAAAACTCTTGAACTAAAATAAACAGAAAACTAAAGTAATGGGAATAAAGGTGTTAATAATGACTCTACATAAGAACACAGCAAAACAGAAGGCCAGACAGAAAGCACCTCCATACCTGACACGCATCGAAACCATACTTGACACGCACTGACACCATACTTGACACGCACTGACACCACACTTGACACGCGTTGACACCACACTTGACATGCGCTGACACCACACTTGACACGTATTGACACCACACTTGACATGCGCTGACACCACACTTGACACACACTGACACCACACTTGACAAGCATTGACACCATACTTTACAAGCATTGACACCACACTTGACACGGACTGACATCACACTTGACACGCACTGACACCACACCTGACAAGCACTGACACCACAATTGACAAGCATTGACACCACACCTGACACGCACAGACACCACATATGACGAGCACTGACACCACACTTGACAAGCAATGACACCACACTTGACACGCATTGACACCACACTTGGCACGCACTGACACCACACTTGACACGCATTGACACCACACTTGACACGCATTGACACCACACTTGACAAGCAATGACACCACACTTGACACGCATTGACACCACACTTGACACACATTTACCCCACACTTGACGCGCACAAACACCACACTTGACACACATTTACCCCACACTTGACGCGCACTAACACCACACTTGACACGCACTGACACCACACTTGACAAGCACTGACACCACACTTGACACGCATTGACATTCATTGACACCACACTTTATACGCACTGACACCACACTTGACACGCATAGACACCACACTCGACACGCACTGACACCACACTTGACACACATTGACAACACACCTGACACGCACTGACACCACACTTGACACGCACTGACACCACACTTGACACGCGTTGACAACACACTTGACACGCATTGACACCATACTTGACACGCATTGACATCACACTTGACACGCGTTGACAACACACTTGACACACATTGACACCATACTTGACACGCATTGACATTACACTTGACACACATTTACACCACACTTGACACACATTGACACCACACTTGACACGCACTGACACCACACTTGACATACATTTACCCCACACTTGACACGCATTTACCCCACACTTGACACGCACTGACACCACACTTGACACGCATTGACATTCATTGACACCACACTTGACACGCACTGACACCACATTTGACACGCATTGACAACACTTGACACACACTGACACCACACTTGACATGCACTGACACCACACTTGATACGCATTGACATCACACTTGACACACATTTACACCACACTTGACACTCTGACACCACACTTGACACGCACTGACACCACACTTGACACACATTTACACCACATTTGACACGCACTGATACCACACTTGACACACATTTACCCCACACTTGACACGCACTGACACCACACTTAACACACATTTACCCCACATTTCTCACGCATTGACACCACACTTGACACGTATTGACACCACACTTGACACGCACTGACACCACACTTGACACGCACTGACACCACACTTGACACGCACTGACACCATACTCGACACGCATTGACATCACACTTGACACGCATTGGCACCACACTTGACACGCACTGACACCACACCTGACACGCAGATACCACACTTGACACGCAGACACCACGCCTGACACGCATTGGCACCACACTTGACACGCACTGACACCATACTTGACACGCACTTACACCACAATTGACACGCACATACACACCCTGATAGACAAGGGCTTATCATTATATCCCTAACCATTAGTTGTCCACGACCTAATCACACCTGGGTCAAGTGTGCTCTCTCTCTCTCTCCCTCTCTCTCTCTCATCTATAACAATATACTTCACGTCATTTCACAGTCATATTCTGTTTTATGTCATTACTTTTAATTCCTTAGGTATATTCTCGTCGGTTAAGGAAGCTCCCTGACACCTCTTCCTTAGCGATTCATTTTTGGATATGGCTGGTTAATATCCTTCTGTACGTTATTTATGCAGAGTATGACGATAATGGAAGCATCTGCGTAACGCAGAAAAGGGCTGTAAGGTGTAACAGACAAAACAAATCGCTTAGGAAAAGGTGTTAGGGAGCTTCCTCAATCTACGAGAATACAAGCCCTTTATGCTTCATTCTCGTTACCTCCATACAATCTTACTCATCTCTGCAGCAAAATTTTCGAGCCAGAAGTGCTGAAAACAATACACACTAATCCCTTCACTACCTGCACTCTCCTCTGGTAAACAGAATCGTCTTTTAGGATCAAATATATGTCAGAAAAGGTCATTGCTGTGCCGAGGGTATTGATGTAATTATGTACAACTCCATTACGGTTGGCATAAGTAATGTTTAAGATGTTACTATGATGTTATGGACAAAATTAGTCTATGGAAGTCTTAAAGAAATTCCCTATACCAAATAATTCATAACATTACGATCAGCACTCTCTCGTATCTCTCATTTTTATTTGTAGGAAGAGGAAACATGATAACTTAAGTTTCTGCATTGACCAATTTCATTAATAATAATAATAATAATAAAGATAATAATAATAATGTCAAGAAGCAGAAGCAGAAGAAGAAGAGGAAGAAGAAGAAGAAGAAGAAAGACGGAAGAAGAAGAAAGATGAAAGAAGAAGAAAGGAGAAGTAAGAAAGAAAGAAAGAAAGAAAGAAAGAATGAATGAAGAAGAAGAAGAAGCAAAAGAAAAACGAAAAAGACAAAGAAAGGAAAAGAAAAAGAGGAAGAGTATCTAAATATCTTTCCTCTCGTAACTGGGATGAGTTTGTCTGTAGAAAGAACAACAAACCAGGAGAGCTACAATACCCCGTTGTGCTTCCTACCAAAACAAAGCTGAGTTACGAGAAGTATTTCATCATAAGTGTCTTCGTGCATCTCAACTCTGATCTTGTCCTATGCTTCGCCAGTAGAAAATGGTGTTCGGCAAAACTGGGGAAATGATTTTGTCTTTTACTGTCAATAACTATCATCTCTATAAGTCTTCATGTGATCCACTGCATGACCTGATCTTTTAAAAACAAAGAGGGAGAGTGACAACCAGAATTAACCTTCTCATGCTAACCAAGTACGATTTAGGACGAGGTGCCAAACAACATGGAGGTTATAGGCAGCGGGGATTTGGTAAATGGACACTTATCAGTATTCGAATCAGCAACGGCAAATCCTATAATGTAAAATTTGCCTTTAAGCCCCTGCATCTCCCGTCCCCTCTCCCCTACCGCTTCCCCCTCCCTCTCCCTCCTCTCCCTTCCCTTCCCCGTGCATCTTCACTCCTTGACCCCTTCATCCTTCCCCCCTGACTCCCTATTTCCCTCCCTCTACCTTCCTTTTTCCTCCCTCTACCTTCTTTTTTCCTCCATACTACCTTTCCCTTCCCTCTCCTTTGCCTCTTTCTCCCTTTCCTCTTTCTTCCCCCACCCCTGCCTCTTCCCCCCTCTGCCCCTTCCCATTTACCTCATCGAACCTTCCCTTGCCTCTTCCTCCATCCCCAACCCTGGCTTCTGTCCGTCCCCTGCCTCTCCCACGCCCATTTCTGCCTGTCTCCTGCCTCTTCCCAACCTATTTCTCCCTCCCTCCTACCTCTCTCCATCCCTGCCTCTCGCCCTCCCTTCTTCCTATCCCTCTCTCTCCCCACACCCGCTCTTCCTGTTTCCTTCCCTTTCCCCCTGTCCCTCTCCCCTCCCCCCTCCTCCCCGCTGACACTGTTCGCTGGATCATCACACAAGCTCAGCATTATGAGGCAACTCTTAATCACCTACATAATTAATAAACAGATTAACCTTTTAACACAATAGGTTCATGCTGTATGTGAGGCCATATGTGTCTGGCTTTAGCTGATACAGAGCACTAGACTTATCCCAACCATGACACAACTGGGGCGTTAAATATTATCCCATTTATATGTTTTTCTACGGACAAATTTGTTGTTTCATCCATACTAACATCAGACGATTTTCACTTGGCAGAGAGATATCATAGTAGTCAAAGGGCTTTCTTTTTCAGCCCATGGACGTGTTTTTCACTTTATTTCAGCTGATACGTGAACAATTTATTTTGGTCAGGAGGACCCCTAGTAGTGGAGTTACTGAAGGCCTTAACTAACCCCTTTACTTCTGAGAGCTTGTCCTAATATACTTACAATCGTATGAATATTACAGGAATTAATGTCCTCAGGTTGAAGGGGTGGAAGGCATGCATAAAGAAATCCTTGTAAACAGCGAGTGGTCTCTTTATTCCAACGACGTATTTTTCTTTTACCTTTTATCTACCACTAGACTTCAGACTTACCTCTACTTGTGAACGGGCTACAGAGCTATAAATAACATCTCCTGGCTGTGTCGGTGTGAAATAGTTAACCATTGCGAGAGAGAGAGGTATTGCTTTGCTCCGTGTGTGTGTGTGTGTGTGTGTGTGTGTGTGTGTGTGTGTGTGTGTGTGTGTGTGTGTGTGTGTGTGTGTGTGTGTGTGTGTGTGTGTGTGTGTGTGTGTGTGTGTGTGTGTGTGTCTGTGTGTGTGTGTGTGTGAACAAAACTCAAGTAAATTTTACCGTTCTGAGCCAAACTTGGTGGAAACATTTGAGTAGCGTATCTGAGTAGCATATTCAGCTGAGTATAGGAGCCTGACAATGCTACTACGGGAACCACCTATCCTCAGGGTCGAATTGTGCCAAAATCTATCCCATCTAACGCCAGACGATTTTATTCAACTGGCAGTGAGTCATAGAAGCCTAACAGTGAGTCATAGCAGCCTGAAAGTGAGTCATAGCAGCCTGAAAGTGAGTCATAGCAGCCTGCATGTAAATCCTGACACTGAACCAATGTCATTATGTATACAACTGAATGTGGATCAGTCGTATACATAATGACACTGTGTCACTGTTGTAACAAGAGGTCGGAATATTTTCGTTAAAGCAGAGAGTTTTTTTATTCGTCACAGCCGATCCCTGATAAGTTTCCGTAACGCAATAATGACACGAACATAAACGTTACGGGTACGTGTTTATAATGTAAGGCTTAAAATGTTACGTTAATATGAATTACTGGACAGCCAAAACCACGCATAACCTGTGTTAACGATAAACAACCGTATAATCTTGTAACACATGGTCCAACTTGTAATGCTTAAGTTATGTAACCGCTTACAACAGGATGAAATGGCAGGTATACCGAAATATTGTATGTTATTGATTTGTTGGTGCTTAATACAGAGGTGTATGCTAATATAATATAATCAATACCTGACGGATCATTTCAACATTATATTAGTTTATGCTGGTTAACAAAGGGTGGGAGTGGGGGACGAGAGGGCAAGAGAGGCGTGTGGTGCAGACATGAATCCAGAGAGAAGGGTGGTGGAGGTGGGAGTGAGAATGGCTGTGAAAAGACATCATATCTTTCAACAGATGTTGTTAAACATACCATATTTATATGCAACATTATAATATAGGACGTATGTATAATTAACAATACATTGCAGGTCTTCTTTCACTTTCGTGCCTTTCTCATATCCTCAGATACCAGCGCAGTATTACACATTAAATGCCTTTATATACTCACCCCTACTTTTATATATGTGTCAATGTGTATACATATATATTTTTTTGCCTTAATGACCAGGGGCTCCGGCCTCAATGGTCGATAGGGGAAAAAAAAAAAAAAAAAAAAATACTGGTTCTCATTGTCTATATGGGCAATACTGGCATACTGCAACAACATCAGCTTTGGCCGTTCCACAATTATCCATCAAGTTTACACTGGGGTTGGGGTAGGGGCGGGGGGTGAGGGGTGTTCGATCGCCCGGCCGACACTGGCCACGACTCCTGATATTATGGGGAAGGGGGGGGAATCAGTGCTTTCGGGTGTACCTGGCAATATGGTAGTCAATAAGCACTTCACGGTAAAGGAGCAGTTACTCTAGACGTAACGGTTATGAAATTATCGGCAAATGTCTTCAAGCAAATGACGCAAAACACCTTCTTCATTTACACAGTTGCCAATATATGGAACAAATGGCCAAGGAATGTGGTAGACTGCAATGCGATCATAAGATGTAAAGTGTCTTGGATAAGTACCTCGCTTCAAATCCACAGCTGAACAGGTTAATAGTTGAATAATACGAAAACATGAATAATTAACTTTCCGCTCACTCATATCACGGAGAATATAGCAACCCACCGCTGTCATGAAATAACGTCACAGTTCCATTAGAGTTTAATACACTGTTGATTTTATTTTTGTTTTCAAACTTCCTTATGAAATTTGCACTGTAGGTTTTCTATCCTGCATGATGGTTCTTCTCATTTTTCCTGCCAAATTCAACTGGAGGGTTTGGCAGGCGGGGCGGGGGGGGGGAGGAGACTTTTTGCCTTGCTATCCTGATCTTCAACTCATAAGCAGATATCTTAGTTACAGTCTTCTCCAAAACAAACAGCCTCGAAAGGACCATTGGATCTGTCGCCATTTGCTTTCGCCCTTTGTACTTACTTCCTTCGTATTCGTCCTATCTTTAGCTTCCTCCTTACTTTCCTCCTCCCATATTCATCGTTCTCCACTTACCTTCATCTTCCTCCACCTCCTCCTTCTATGTTCATTTTCCTCCTACATTCTCCAACATCCATATCCCTCTTAATCTTCCTCCTCCCTCATCTTCCTTCTCCCCTCCTCCTCCTCTTCATATTCCTCCTCCCCTCCACCTCCTCCTCCTCCCCCAATCTATCTTCCTCATCCTCATTTTCCCTCTTCCTCATCCTCCTCTTATCTTCCTCTTCCTTGTCATTTCTTTTACACTTTATTTCATATCTTCTCCTCTGTCTTCAACTTTTTCCTCTTCCTCTTCCGTCTTTCGTCTTCCCAATCTTCCCTTTCCTCATCTTACTACTCCCTTCTTCCTCATCTTCCTCCTCCTTCCTCTTATTCCTCTTCCTCCTCCCTTCTTCCACTTCCTGGCCTCTTCTCCCTCGGGATACTGTATGTCAATCTCTTTATTTTCACCTTGAGTCTCTCACCTATTCTCTCTCTCTCTCTCTCTCAGAATGTCTACATTAAGAGAAACATCCAGGAGTAATTTTCTTAAGCTTCCACAATAGCTGGTCATGTCTGCCCCCTAGAGGGGTGATTTTTCTTTTTTGTTTTTCTCAGCGTCTGGGAGTATACCAAGAGTTGATGGAGCATTCCCACTGAGTACGACTGATAGATAGATAGACAGATATAGACAGACAGACTGATTGATACGTGGATGTATATATAGACACACATACATACAGATAACAGATTGATAGACAGAAAGATTTGGATAGATAGATCGATACAGACAAGTATATACAGAGAACAGAGATCGATAAATATAGATAGATAGAGATAAACATACTGAATATACAGACATGTACAAACATATATACATACGAAGGGAAGCAGACAGATAAAGATACAATTTAATATACTATAATTCTCGGTTACCATGATTTAACGTGTTTCTTTTGGTCTTCGTCCTGCTAGTATCTCTCTCTCTCTCTCTCTCTCTCTCTCTCCCTGTGTGTGTGTGTGTGTGTGTGTGTGTGTGTGTGTGTGTGTGTGTGTGTGTGTGTGTGTGTGTGTGTGTGTGTGTGTGTGTGTGTGTGTGTGTGTGTGTGTGTGTGTGTGTCTACATTATACATGCGGTACATACATACATACATATATATATCCTTCGATGACGTATACTTTAATACATACTAGACTCAGACGAAGGTATTCAGCTTAATACCTCAGCATTCTCTTCGTTTAAGGAAACTCCCTAAAACTTTTTCCTAAGCGAATCATTTTTCTTATTACACCTTACTGTCCTCCTCCGTGTTACACAAACTATTCTATCATCGCCTCACTTTGCATAGGTAACTTGCAAGGATATTAACCAGCCATAACCAAAAATAAATCTCTAAGGAAAGGCACTTGGGAGCGTCCTTAACCGACGAGAATACTGGTCATATAGTCCCGGGGCTCCTCGGGGCTGTATCTAACCCTGCCTGTTCAAAAAGTCAATAAGGTTAAAAGATCAGAAAAAACAAAACAGAAAAATATGTCACCGGATTAAAAACAATATTTGTCTAACGTTTATACTATTTTTTATTTTCATTTTTTGAGTCTCCTACTCAATCCATTGAATATTCCTCGTCCACATGGCCTGAAAATTGCCTTATATCTTGAACGCTGAGTTGCAATAAGAGATGAACACTAAAATACAATGCTAGTCACGAAGAAGTGCTATGGCAAGGATGAAGAGCCGTAGTATTTATTTTATTCTACCAATGAGCAGTAGCAAGAATGTATTACAAAAGTATGATGCAAGTAACAAGAAGTGGTGTGGAAAGTTTAAGGTAGACGTGTTCATGTTGGTGTTAAGGTCATGATGATTGCAGTAATGATGATTGTGGAGATGATGATTGTAATAACGGTAGTAGTGATGACGATGACGATGACAGTGATGATGATGATGATGATGATGATAGAGTGATGATGACAGCATAATCTGTTTCTTATTATATCCTTGAAATCTCAGTGGTAGGTGGCGACCATCATCCACTCACTTGATGTAGTGCTGCCTACTTTTTCCATAGCCTTTATCATTCTTTTTCTATGCCTGCCCTCCTCTCTTCCTATTTTTCCCATCTTTCCTTTCACTTCTTATTGCTTTTCTTTCCTTTACAGGTGGCTTTACATTGAGTGACAAGCCAAATGGTTTCCTGTAAGCCAAGAAACCATTTACAACGCTGGGTGGTAACCATATAACCAAACCATACGTGCTCCCTACGTGTCAACAAATGGGTTGGTGGAGGCTTAGTGCCCCTCCCCGTAAAACAAATAACTCAAAAGTCAAATGGCCACCCCTTACAGGCTTATGGGGTCTGGCAATAGACAGATAGATAGATAGATAGAAATCATAGGATGATGATATTTACCCAGCGTGAAATCTCTGAAAATGAAAAGGGTTATCAAGACACACCATTAAATTTCTCCATCATAAAGCATCTTGCCAGAGTTAAATTAAAGCATCAGGCATTACTATCACAAAAAAGTCATGGTGCTGAAGGGTTGTCTCCACAATAGCCCTTCATATCTGCCTCCAGCTCTAGCATTTTTCTTTATACTTCTCCCGCGTCTGTAATGAGATCAAGAGCTGCTGGATTTAAGACCTGGGCCTGTTTTGTGTGTGTGTGTGTGTGTGTGTGTGTGTGTGTGTGTGTGTGTGTGTGTGTGTGTGTGTGTGTGTGTGTGTGTGCGCGCGTTTGCGTGCGTGT
>NC_136954.1:18575693-18728193 GCF_032717465.1 Coenobita brevimanus
ATCTTATTACTTCAATTCCAATGTGTCTCCAATGCTGAATGAAGAAATCTGAAGATACCAAGAATAAAATGAAAAATACGTCATGAGACTGAAGGGGTAAGATGGTATATGTAACAAATGAAATGATAAACTACTGGGAGCCTTCTAATACCACGAGAGCACGACTTAAATATACCCCTTCACTGAGATGCAGGCTCGTATTTTCGTCGGTTAAGGAAGCTCCCTAACGTCCCTTCCTTAGCAATCTGTTTTTGGATATGTTGAACTGTCTCCCCTACAAGCAAGAAGGAATGTTGTCCCTTGCATTAATTTACATATACTCTTACGGCAAATGCTCAGACGAAGTTGCATCCATTGTGCCACCTCCTCATGCCTACCACCGGGCTACTCGGGCATCTGGTAATGCTCATGACTGAGCTGTCACACTGCCATATTGCAGAACTTCTCCTATCAGGATTCTTTTATTCCTCAAACAGCATCTCATTGGAACTCGCTTCCCCAGAGTGGTTTCCCCCCAAACTTCAAGCTATGGATGATCAAGTCCAACTGGTACAGATATTTTTATGAATCGAAGACACCTGTAATCTGGTGTATGGATTATAGAGAGAGAGAGAGAGAGAGTGACCAGCCTCACTCATCCCTAAGTGGCATTACATGAGCAATCAACCCCAACCATCCCTTGGATATAAACCTTCACCGGCTCAATCCGATTGGAGCGCAATAATTACCCATTAAACCACCAGGCGCCAAAATTTCGTTATATGGTTACCACCCAGCGTAGTAAATGATTTCCTGGTGCACAGGAAACCATTTGGCTTGTCACTCAGTGTATAGTCACCCACAGGCGGAAGGAAGTGGAAAGAATGAAGGAAAGAAAGACAGAAGAGGGAGTGTAAAGTCACACGTAGGCAGAAGGACAAGGAAAGAATGAAGGAAAGAAAGACAAGAGAATGGAAGGAAAGAAGGATGGAGAGGAAAGGGCAGACACCCGAGAGCAGCACTACATCGAGTGAGTGGATGGTGAGCGTCCCCGCCTACCACAATATATATATATATATATATATATATATATATATATATATATATATATATATATACTATATACTGTTTTTCTGCGTTATTTATGCAGAGCATGGCGATACTGGATGACTTTAAGTAACACAGAAGAGGAAAGCAAGGTGTATTAGCCAAATTATATCGACTGGGAAAACGTGTTAGGAAGCTTCCTTGATAGACTAAAATAAGGGCCGTCGTAACTTTTTGGCTTTTCATAGCTCTTTTTTTTTTTTTTTCTTAGAGTAGATTTTCAAGCTGGTGCAGTTTGAGAAGGCTTTCAGTAACCATTAAGTCCTCTCTAAGCTGAATAAAATCATCTCCAGATGGTACGAGAGGTGTAAATATATAAAAAAGAATAATAATAACGCCGTTGTATTTAGGATGCAGTCGGATTAAAGTGCTATATATTTTTTCGTCTTATTTTTAAACTTCTGAGTATTCTCATGTCATTTCCACGCATATTGTGAGACAGAGACAGGTATTCACGTCGGTTAAGGAGACTTCCCAACACCATTTCTCTAGCAATTAACTTTTGGAAACGGTTGGATAATATCCTTTTCCAAGTACAGTATACATGTAGGATGATGGAGATGAAAAGTAAGGTGTAATGGGCAAAATAAACTGCTTAGAAAAAGGTGTTAGGGAGCTTCCTTAACCGATGAGAATAAGGGCCAGAGTAACCATGAATGTGGGTATACAATTCAGACATATTAATGCCGTCATCAATGGCGTAGTAGTACTCATTTAGTATACACACAAGTCCTGTCCGATTTCGTTTCTTAACACTGGCTTGAGCTTAACTGATGGGGCTATTCTGGAGTGGTCAGGGCTCCTTTACTTATTTATTAATTTATTTATATTTTTATTTAGAACATTTTTTTTACCAGTTAACACAAGCACGAACACTCTTGGGAACGTTGTCGCTGAAGGCCAAGCAGGAGGGGTACATGAGAGAAAAAAGGCACAGTGACACATACATTGGTGAGAGAGAGAGAGAGAGAGAGAGAGAGTAGGAGTTATTTCCACCGGGGTGATGAATTTGATGTTATGATGGGGTTTTGTCCAACACCTTTTCCAACGCCAGCCGCTGATGTCAAAGTAAACAAGAGTGGACGTTTGTGGATCTTTTCTCTCCTTGAAATTCAGGCAAAGTTACTCGTAGATGATGTTCCCAAGAATCGCATACCGGTGGAGTTGAGAGAGAGAGAGAGAGAGAGAGAGAGAGAGAGAGTATAGAAACGAGGCGAAGATCGGGATGGCAATATTACGCTTTAATCAATATATTCCCTGTGCAGTATAAAGATCATCTATACCCTTTTCATTTTCACTTTCAAAATTGCCGGCTCTCCATCTTGAATTCCGAGTTATAACAATATATTAATGAGAACAAACACGATGCTTGTCACGAAGAAGTGCCATGGAAAGGATGTAATGTCCTAACACTGTTTCTCTCTGCCACTTACGTGAAATAATCTGGAAAACTGGACGAAAGTCTGGACAAACTTTGAGTATATAAAAAAAAAAAAAAATGTACGTCATGCCCCCAGCCAAACTGCTCTCTCTCTCTCTCTCTCTCTCTCTCTCTCTCTTTGTGGGAAGGGGCAGATAGAAATGTACGATAACATCAAACGTGAACAAAAACTCAATGTTCCTGAATAAAAACTGGGAAAAAAAAAAAAAAAAAAAAAAGAGGCTTGGGCGCTGCCATGACTTTAATTAAAAATCTATCTATCTATATACCTAGGCTGCTTCCCCCAAGGAAAGGGAGGTAGCCGAGACAGGACGACACACTCCCCATTTACTCATCCATTCAAACACATTCATTCGCATCTTAGCCCCAAAGGGGAGAACGGACAGATCCTCACCGCACCACACCGCACAACGGTCAATTGCGCAATGCAATCAGTGACATCCGCAGCAGGGCCCGACAGCAGAGCTGGTTTACCCCTGCCACATCATAACAGACTCATCCCCTTACCCGCACCTGACCTGAAATAGCTGATCAGACCAAATGCGGGAGAATATCCCCTCAGGGCTGCGTCATCACTTATTCATTCACAATTTCTCTCCATTTATTTCTGTCACGCACAGCCACTCTTCCTTGCTCAACAGACATCCCTCTCGCATCCAGCGCTCTCTTCACACTGTCCATCCATCCTATTCGTGGTCTTCCTCTCAGCCTTACACCTCTCACATCAGATCTAGTTATCTTTTTCATCAATCGCTCATTATCAATTAAAAATAGCTGTTTTATATACTGATATTAAATTTTATCCTTAAAATGTTCTCAGTATTTCTCATCTTTTGAAATTTGCTGATATGAAACTTAATTACACGTCAGATATTAACTCGCCTCGATATAAGGCATGAGAGAGAGAGAGAGAGAGAGAGAGAGAGTGAAGAAAAAAGTAATATAGTCCATCCACTTTAATTTGTCAGATTCTCTTCCTTTTGTAGCCTTATTTTCGTTGCTCATGGCAGAAGAATACAATATACCGGCCCTTCCTCCTTTCTAAAACTCCCTTTCGTGATTAACACCTTATTCTAGTGTTAGTATCTTGCTATAACTCTGAAGTAACCTTTCGGCTGCCAGGATATCTCTCGCCTGAGCATTATCGTCCCGTGATATCCCAAACAGAATCGCCAGGACTTGTATTCTCGTATGTTAAGGAAGTTCCCTAACACTTTTTCCTTAGCAACTTATTTTTGGATATGAATGGTTAATATCTTTTCGTAAGTGGTGTGTGCAGAGTATAGTAATAATGGATGGAGTTATGTAACACAGAAGAGGGCAGTATGGTATAATAAACAAAATAAATCACTTAGGAAAAGGTGTTAGGGAGCTTCCTCAATCGAAGATAATACGGACGCAGGTGTACCCGTAGCAGAGAAAGGGTTACTTGGGACAGATTTTGGAGCTTTTGACTGCAAGGCTTTCCCTCAGTTCAGTCATGTACCCAAGTGTTGCAGCCACAGTGAAATTATTAAGGATGGACTGATCATAATTGTAGGCCAATTTTAAATGAGTAGAATATAGTAGATTCTTGAGAAAAATAATAATTCTCCTTACATATAACACACTTTGAACCCCTTGAACCCTGTGACGTCTTTTTTTTTTCTCGATAAAGAATATGATCGTTTGGTAGCAACTGCAATAAATAAAAATGACGTTTCCGGACACAAAGAATTAAACAGAATATCTTCTTCGGAGGAAGTACTTGCTTATTTTTTTATTATTAAGTTCAGACGACTTAGATCAGGAAGGATATGGTGAAGATGTTAAACAAGACTATCTACTGCCCCCAAATCCAAAAGTCTCCCCTAAATTAAATAACTCATTTGAAGGAGGCACGAATAAAAGTTGCCGATCGTACTGAAATTAAAATGTTCAAGAAAGAGCTGAAGTGGGATTTATGAATGGCTGGAATGAGAGAAAATATAAGGTCAGCAATGAAAGGTGTGTGTGTGTGTGTGTGTGTGTGTGTGTGTGTGTGTGTGTGTGTGTGTGTGTGTGTGTGTGTGTGTGTGTAGATGGTGTGGATGTGAGTATGTGAATACGAGTGTGGGAACTGGACGTGGATAGTTTGGGAAAATGCAGACAGGATGGGTGCTGAGGAGTGAAAGTATGAGACTGTGTGTCTGAGGGAGGGAGGGTGTGGGAGTGGGTACGTCTTGAATGTTTAAGTGCAAAAGTTTGTGGAGGATTGTGGACGTAAAGGAGAGAGTGTGGGTGTGATGAGTGTAGGGAAATGTGGGTGTGGGTGTATCTCTTCAAGTCACCTCCCCGTCATCACCATCTAAATAGACCCATAAATCAGTGATGGAAGATATATATATATATATATATATATATATATATATATATATAGATAGATATATACACACTATATATATATATAGATAGATAGATACACAAAATATATATATATATATATATATTTAGAGAGAGAGAGAGAGAGAGAGAGAGAACAACATAACTAGACATAATACAATCACTACACAAGTATTATCAGACTCTCTTCAGTAACATCTCACACCTCCAGACTATTAAACATTATCAATGAAGAAACACCTACCGTACGTACTGAATTCATGCGCAGGGTAATACAACACCTCGATCAGAACACTATACTACAAGCCCCACCTCCTGACATCCACCCATCAGAGGTATCCTTAAGTAGACCTCATCGACTTCACCTGGCTAGGCTTAGAGCAGGACATCATCCAGCCTTCCTCAGTTAGCTTAGACATGGGTTGGGTGGAAACACAGTTGACACCTTCACCGCTTATAGAACAGACCCACAAAACATAACATTCATTGAAGAGCACTGTACAGCATACACCACACTAAGACGCAGACAAATCAACAGTGTAGGGAACCTGTGGGATGACTCCAATGAGACTTGTTTACCGTCGGTCGACATGTCTGCTTGGCCAGGCATGACCGGGGTCAAACAACAACTTCCCTCATCACAGCCATCCCCACTGCCCACACAACAACCACCACCACCACCAGCATCACCCACATCACAACCACCACCTATAACTACGGCCGCAACCACCACCACCACCTCTTACCACGACGACCACCACCACCTCCACCCACCACAGCCATCATCCCCCACCACCATCCTCCCCGTACCATTCATTCACTACTGCCACAACAACAACCACCAGGACCACCACCACCATTACCCTACCAAAAGCATAATCACAAACACTATTACCACCATTCTGAACTAATCCATCTCTACAAACTATTATCACCACCACAATCACCACAATCACATTCACGGCGGCCATCATCATGCTCACCACATCTAACCACTAATTACAATCACAACAAAAACCAGCACCATTACCACCATAACAGTCTCTACAAACTATCACAACCACTGTCATCACCATCAACATCCTTGCCACCACCATATCTACCCCACCACACTCACCACAACTGTCCCTACAAACCATCACAACCACTACAACCATCATCACCTTCACCAGTCTCATCCATCCCAACCACCACCCTCACCATATCCCTCCCTAGAAATCATCACTACGACCATTTCTACACTCACTACTGCCACATTCACCATAACCACCACTCTCACCACATCCCTCCCTACAACTCATCATAACGACAACCACCACCCTCCTCACCACCCACACCAGCCCAAGACCTCACTAGCACCGTGGCAACTCGGCTCGTCTCGATACATAATTCCGAAATAATCACCAGCTTAGAGCACCACCAGAACCCAAGACTGATGCTTCGACAGGTTGTTTGTTTTGTGTTATACTTGATGGGTGGCTAGATGGCTGGATAAATGGATAGATAGATGGATGGATAGATAAACGGATATGTGGACAGATGGACAGAGAAATGGACGGATAGATGGATAATGGACAAAGAAATGGATAAACTGATAAAAGGGATGATTTAGCTGATGGTTAGATGGATTAATGCATGGATAACTGAGTGGATAGACACATAGGTGGATGGACAAATCGTTGGATAAATGGATGAGGCCACATGTATATGGATAGCAAGGCGGATAAAAGGGTTCACTGATAGATGAATTGATGTGTACGTGGGTACATGGACTGGGAGAGGAAGGAGGTGGGGGTTTTAAAAATGGGTAATGGGCTTGACGGGCTAGGATTTGTTGGGTGAAGGAGCCCGAGAAGATAAGCATTCTATGTGAAAATGGGCGGGGTAGGTCGGCTGGCAAAGATTTAGTCTAGGATTTCCCCTCTACATTAGCGATTTACTTTTCATATTAATCTTCTGCGTGGTGGAGAGGGACGGCTTCTCGTGCTTGAACCGATACAGCAGGACAAATTCGCTGCCTGGTTATACAAACGTCCTTCACCTCCCTCCCGTTCACTTGAAAAGGGATGGTGGACGGCAGGACAAGGGCAACTCCACCGCACAGTCCACCAGGTTCATGTCCAGATGGGCTATGGTGTATAGTATGATCATCAGCAATAACAACATCTATGTGAATGTTGTGGTGAGAAGTGACGTGATGCTCGTTGTGATGAGTTTCAGGGTTGGATATACCGTAGTCAGGGTGTTTGTTACTGACGAAAATGTCGAGATTAAAACAAGGTACAATACATTAAATACAAGGGAACATTGTACAGTGCCCTAAGCGGAGAGTACATGTTACGGTGTCATAGGAGCACATGTTACGGTATCATAAGGGGAGAACATATGTTACGGTGTCATAAGGGGAATGCACATGTTACGGTGTTATAAAAGGAGAGCAGGTGTTACGGTGTCATAAGAGGGAAGCACATATTACGGTGTCATAGGAGGGGAGGACATGTTACGGTGTCATAAGGGAAGAGCACATGTTACGGTGTCATACGGGGAGAGCACATGTTACGGTGTCAGAAAGGGAGAGCACATGTTACGGTGTCATTAGGGGAGGGCACATGTTACGGTGTCAGAAGAGAAGACACATGTTACGGTCACAAGAGTAAAGTAAACTGCTGAGGAAGGAGTGCTAGTAAGGCTTTCATGCGACCAAAAAATTAATCAATAATACAGTATCCCATATGTACTTTGTAATATCGATGTTGTAGGCCGGCCCACTCCTTGAATCCGCTGACGTATTTCTTTTTTTTTTTTTTACCATATTCTTACTCTTCCTGACGATTTCATTGACCTTGAGACAGACTTTTCAAACTGGACGGCTTAGATATAACCTTCACTAACTTTCTGACTACCAGAGGCCTCTCCTAAGCTGAACAGAATCCTTTTAAAATACGGTACGTCACAAAAACAATCGCCGTTCTCATATTTGACGTCTAAAGATGTATATACGTAAAAATTTGCTCACTTATTTGCGCTTTCACTGTTGATTGATGAGGCGGAAACGAAGGAGAAAAGATAATGGGTAGAAAGGGTGATTTATTCATGCTTAAGACTCCTACAAATTAAGAATATCTGTCTATCTATCTATCTACAAACAGACTCCTTTCTCTTACAGATCATGAACAAATCGCCATGCAACTCTGTCCTTTGCCGTCTGGATGCCCTTCCTCCTGCCCACAACACCCTCAGTCATATACCTGGCTACCTTATTCCTCTACTTCCATTAACCATATGTATGTAAATTTAATTATTACCGGGTACCGTTTCTTTTCGTGTTAGTACACATATAGATAGATAGATAAATAGATAGATAGATAGAGATAGACAGATAGATATAGATAGAATGGAAAACGAAAACACGATAAGCTACGCGGGTAGGTGAATGAAGTGTTAAAGGCATTCCTATCGTAAATCCCTCGACCCTTGGTTGAATGCATAACAGAACAGCACACGCTGTCCGAAACCTGTACCAATATCTAAGCAACCTGTTGATTGTAATGCACGCAAACTTTAGGTTAAGCATTAAAAACAATGCACACATTTACTGCGCTAGGGAAATGGGAGGTCTCAGCACAAAGGAAGAAAGGAAACGTTCTGGGACAGGCACACACTCATGCATACTTCCAGCTGTTTACTCATGCATACTTCCATCAGTTCTGCACACTCTGGGCACGCACCATCATGAGAAGACCTCTTTATTAATATCGTTTCATCTTAGTTACAGTCGCTATGATTATTTAGAGCGAAAATCCAGACTGCTAACGTGATTAAACATACCTTTTACTTTAACCTGCAGAAGCACCTTACCAAATTAGTTTCTCTCTCATAATCTTTCTTTTATTATCATAATTTTGGGGGTGGTAAATAAACGTTTCACGATAAAGTTCTTTCCCTATTGTTTTTAGCCATATTCCTTCAGCTCTGTCACCTGTTCTTCGAATGTAATGGCAAACATTTATTTCCACATAACCAAATGTACCAGAATTGTTGATGACGTCCCAGTCGCCTTTTAGTACCTCTTCCACACATTTTAATCTAACCTGGTCTAACCTAGCCCTGCAGTTTAACCTAGCCTAACCTATTCTAGTAAGTTTTAGTATGTTCGTCATCAAGCCCGTGAAATAAAACGTCAGCACCAACACAGAAACAATATCAACAGTACACATTATTTATGCCCATAAAAATAGTAAACAAAAAAGGCAGAAAAAGTAAATACAAAAGTAAATGAATCTGGGTGGATTTAAGTAGGTATGAGTACGTCTCTCCCATTACAGGTACGCCTGAGGAAAAACAAACGTCAGTGAGGCATAAGGAACATTATGACAGAGGGTGTGGCGGGGGGAATAAAAAGAAAACTGTTTACCGCCATGAAAATATTCAGAAAAAAAAAAAAAAAAAAAAAAAAATTGGAGGAATAGGAACTGAACATGTAGGGTCTTTCTGCTGCTTAAACCATACATTTACAATGTATATTACCAATTTCTTAAGCTGGCGATGTTTCTACCTACTATCTTTCTCCTTTCAGCACTCCCATTTCCTCCACTTACTCCCCTCTCATCCTCTCTCCCTCCTCCACCTCACCTAGGGCGCGCACACACTTGCTCAAAACATAATTTATGATCAACAAGAGAAAACGAGACAGGGTTCCGTCAAAGATCCACACTCTTAGTTCAGCAAAACATACCCGGTGCTTCGTTTCCTTTCTTTTTGTCGATGAAAGGTTTCGCGTAAGAGTCAGCGCCTGTAAACCCTCCCTCTGCTCTTCTCAGCTTTATCATCCACTCATCTATTCATCCTTATTCTCCTCTTCCAAATGTCTTTTTTTTTTTTTTTTTTTCTAATTACCCAAAAATGCAGACATTTTGTCGGTCACTGAGTTCAAGGATTGTATATAATTAATAAAATGCCAGTAAATATACTAAGCCATTTCCATCACACATGTTGAGAGGCCACTCTCAGTGTGTGACCCCCTCCCCCCACACACAAACAACACACGCTTCATGGTGTTTGACTACGTCGCATATTTAATACACCGCACTGTATTTCACCCATACGTCATTCTTCACCCCTACGACACGAAGTACCACAGTAGGTAAACATTGAGATAAAATAAACAGAGTTTAACACACGGACATATGCTTAAAGCTGTGGGGCCTTTCCTAAGGACCCTAAATTAAAATGGTATGCCAAAAGTTTATGCAGAGAAAGATTTCACTCTCTCTGTAAGGGTTGTTCCAAATTTTTTTGAAGGGGAAGTATGCTATGACTTTCACAAACCCTATATTCAATTATTCGTAACAAAGTAGCTTTGTACATGCAGAAAACAATGTAAGTTTGTAGACAATATCATAACATGCTAAAAATACAATGCAAGTATACTGTACATTGCAACTGAATTGTTTGTTATTAATACCCGCGGGCTATACCTTAAGGAGTATAGGTCAAGGGCAAGTCAGGCCCTTAGCTGCGCTTGTGGTGACATGCACTTTTATTTTATCACAGTCGACAAAAGTAAGATCCTGAAATTGACATGCTTAAACCACATTTACAAATTATCCAAGTGACTTAACCGAATATCGGACGTTCAGTCAATGCTACAGGGAATAATACAGGAGTACATGTAGTCTCATATAACAAGAAGTTACTATTCTAAGCACATAGGCCAAACTATGAAGCGTTGTGACGGCATCAGATCTCAGGCACTGCAAGCTATATTTTTTTTTTTTTTTCTAATACAATTTTAAATATTTACCAGCAGCATACTTTTCATAATTCTTGGTAATCCTTGAGGAGACGGGACCGAATTATTTTGCAGTTTTCTCACTTTTTCCTTACCCTTCAAGTATTCTCCAATTTTTTTTTCAATATATATATATATATATATATATATATATATATATATATATATATATATATATATATATATATATATGTGTGTGTGTGTGTGTGTGTGTGTGTATATATATATATATATATATATATATATATATATATATATGTGTGTGTGTGTGTGTGTGTATATATATATATATATATATATATATATATATATATATATATATATGTGTGTGTGTGTTTATATATATATATATATATATATATATATATATATATATATATATATATATGGTAAAAAGAACCTAAAAAAGTAGTTTGTTCACGGACACTATCTTGCAGTCCATGAAGACTGACGGACGCCATCTTAGAACGCTATCTACAGTATATGCAAAATTACCCTTATCAAGGGCTACTTATCCAAACCTAACTTAAATTTTCGTAACAAGCAAATCTTATTCATCCTAACATTACCTACCCTTTTTTTGGCTAACCTAACCAAACTTATCCTAACCTGTGCGTGAAGACAGACGGACGCCATTTTTTAACGCCATTTTTAAGCAATTTACCTTTTATCACGATGTGCCCATTTACCCAAACCTAAAAAATTTTCGTACTTCAACCCAACCTTATTTATCCTAAGCTATTTCATGCTAACCTAACCAATTTTTTGCTAACCTAACCTAACCTAACCTAACCTGGCTGAATCGGTTGAGGCGGCCTGCGGTCTTAATGGACCCCGGATCGAATCCTGGCTGGGGCAGGGAACAGTTTAAGGATTTGAATTTCCTAAAGCAGACTTTCCTGATCTACCAGATGACCCGCCGACGTGTCGTAAAAATACAACTGCTAATACCAATACACCAGTCCTGTATGAGGTAGCCCTAGCATGTATTCAGTATGGACGGTGGGTGTTAGTGCCGAAGTGGTGACATGTGGAGGTGTAGGAGGACTACTGGGCCTTGGGATAGGTCACTGCCCCCGAGAAATAGGCCCTGAAGCCTTTGCCCAGAGTCGGACACGTAAAAAAATAAATAAATAAAAAATAATCCCTTACGTAATCATTTTCCTTGTTTAATGGTGGATCCTACCTTTATTAAGTCACTAGTTAGGTTTTTTTTTTTTTTTTTTTTTAGGTGGTCCTACGTCTCCCGATTACCTAATTCTTATAACCGCAGCGCTAGTTATCATATATACAACATAAGTACTGACTGAAAAGTTTATTACTGTAATATTATATACAGTATACATAAAACAAGTGCTAAAATATAAAAATAAAAAAGGAAAAGTTTTGTTTTGTTGTTGATGGACGACGTAATGAATTGTTCGGTGACTCCCTTGGGAGCGAACCTTCCGACATACCAACTACGCAGGACTGCCAACCACCCCTTTTCCCTTAATGCTGTCACAGCATACCAGGAAAAAACTGAGGGCTTGCTTGTGCTTTCCTTACTGTGTAAAGGAGGGGCCAATGCAGGGCCTCTCCATTTGTGTTTATGCATACGGCCATCAGTGATCGGCTAATATATTCCTACAGACGCTGCGGGTATCACTGGAGATGGAAAATAAACACTTACCTCGTCCCACTGCCTGATATCTTGGTCCACTCCTTCCTGTTTGTTCTTTCACCACCCACAGCAATTGCCCTAATGTCTCGTCTAGAAGCACACACTCAGGTCGTTGATAAAGCACCACTAAGGAAATAAAACTAAGCAACAGCGCCATGCATCCAGTTAGGAGGCAGGCGCCAGGCACATCAGTAAACATGACTACATGAGGTTGAGGAAGCTTAGGCGTGACGTCATGGGATCCAGCCAATAAGAGCCTTCGCTTAGTTTCTATATTTTTAATTGATTGCTACTCTTGCTGCTAGTGAAGGCAGAATCTCTACACTCGTACAATTACATGACACTTATGTCGATGCGATTCACCATGCTTTTTCTTAAGATGCGTCATCATCATCAATCATACGATCCACTGCAGGACAATGTTTGGTAAACTTACGCTTTACTTGAAGCGGTAGAAGGACCTTACCAAGTCATTTCATATTCTTCCAGTTTGTTTTCTGTATTTCTCTGACTATTTTCTGGGTGATAATTTATCTTTTCCTGCTGAAAAATTTCCCACTTTTTGTCATTTACCTTTTGCGGCTGAAAAATTTCCCACTTTTTATCATCATGCTCCCGTAGGCTTCCTACGATTGTCTTACTCTTGGTAATTAACGGTGGTTTTCGTTTCTCAACTTCCCGACTGGATGCTAGGTTAGGTTAGGCTAGATCCGGTTAGGTTAGGTTAGGTTAGAATAAATAATTAGGTACAGTTAAGCTACGTTAGGTTAGGTTTAGTTAAACACTTAGGTTAGGACAGTCCCTTCCGCCATTGCCCTGACAAGTCGAACGAGCTGACACCGTGGAACATGGCTAAAAACAGCGGAGAAACAGACATCGCATGGAACATTTAATTACCATCCCAGAAATAATATAAAAATATATATATAACAGACAATCAGGCAGAAGAAAAACTGGTGTGGTAAGGTGCTTCTACTGCTTCAAATATAGCGTATGTTTACCCAGTGTTCTCTCCAACTTCCGTCATTTATTTATCAGTTAGTATGCTCCATCCAGTTACACCAAATTTCCGAATTTACACACACACACACGAATACCTACGTTTTACCACAGTCAGTTGCTATGATGGTTTAGAGCGCTTACACAAACTGACGAAGGAAATAAAAAATGCTGCCAAGATAATGAATAGGTGATACGATGCTTCTTGATTTGGCCCATTTCGCCGCCTCATCATCTCACCTCAAGGACACATTCTCGCTAGGTAAGAGGGCCTTTTTTTTTTTTTTTTTTTTTCTTTAACTTGGCTAATAATTGCTATCTCTCACCTGACTTGTAGCAATAGATTAACAACAAAATAGCATGCTAGTCACAAGGAAGTGCTACAAAAAAAAAAAAAAGTAAACTCGTATGTGAAATAATATGCAAAAGGACGAAACTCTTAGCCACACCAGGATGGAAGAACTATTAGCACCTCTTCTTCAGAGATTTATTTCGTTTTCTACGCCTTAGTATTCTTTTTTAGACTATCGTTATGTTTGTAATATTTACACAGACTGAATTAATAACCTGTAAGAAAATATTATCTCTTCATATGCAGAAATAAAACTGGTAAGGAAGAACTGTTAAAGAGCTTCCATAATCGATGAGGTAAGGTTATTCTGTCTCTTGTTTATATCATTATCATCTTATAGTCATGAAGATTTAGAATTTCACACACACACACACACACACACACACACAATTATAACCTAATTTGCCCTTCCTCAAATATACACACCCGTCTCTCTCTCTCTCTCTCTCTCTCTCTCTCTCTCTCTGGCAACACCCCGGATAATAAAGAGCCACTCCAGATGTCACCTCACAGGGAGGAGGGGGGAGAGAAAGAAAAAAGGATTCAGAGAGAGAGAGAGAGAGAGAGAGAAGCATACGGCCGTCAGCTTCAAAATTCTCATTGCTAAATAAGAATGCTCAGCAGTTTACTACGCCTTTTGATAAAATAATTAAACGAGCCTATGCAAACACTAAGGCTCCTATTCCCGTGGGTTAAGGAAACTCCCTGGCACTTTTTCTTAAGCTATTTATTTTGCTTATTACATCTTAACGTCCTCTTCTGTTTACCGAAATCATTCTAATATCACCATACTCTGCATAATAAAGTACGAAGTAATAGCCATCCGTATCCAAAAATAAATTGCTAGGGAAGAGGTGCTAGGGAGCTTCCTTAACCGACGAGAATAATGACTAAATTCCCCTCATATGCATCTCCCTAAGGTTTGTATTGTAAATGGCTTCGGAATCTTTCGTAACACCTCTTCCTTGGCGATTTATCTGGTACAGTACACTTTTATATCCAATCGTGCGTTGGTGATGCAAGGTATGTCGATACTGAAACGTTAAAAACAGCATACGAGGTATAATGTGTAATACTCAAAACAAATAGCTCAGGAAAGGTTCTACAAAGCCTCCTATGCCACTTAAGAGTATCTGTGAAAACCAAAATGAATACAGTGTTTGTCTTCTCTGCCTTGCTGCTCAGTGTGGCATGTATCATTGCACACAGCCTGACCCAACCAAATGCTCGTAACCTTTCCACAGTAACCCTAAGAATTTTGAAAGGTTGCACACACACTCGTCCCCTTGGTTTTAAGAATATGAATATTTGTTTCTTTCCCTCCCTCCCTCCCACTCTCTCTCTCTCTCTCTCTCTCTCTCTCTCTCTCTCTCTCTCTCTCTCTCTCTCTCTCTCTCTCTCTCTCTCAGCTGAAGGAAATAAATTGATGATCTGGAAATGAGAGAATTTCTGACCAGAAGGGGAACTACAAAGTAACGGAGATGAGAGAGGGGAGGACAAACAGGGGAAAGATGGGAATGAAGAGAGAGAGAGAGAGAGAGAGAGAGGGAGAGGGAGAGAGAGAGAGAGAGAGGGAGAGGGAGAGAGACAGACAGACAGAGAGATGCATAGACCACACAGACTTTATGACCTCAGCAAGACCATCTGGCCTAAACAGTAGTACCAGTAATAATACCATAGTTTATGGAGTCTTTATATGCCAGTCACAGATATAGATATAAGACAAGGATACTACCGTACAGCAAAAGGCTCTCTCTTTCGCCTCCCAGATTCCCTGTGATACGCCGCCAATAATATAAATAAATAAATACATAAATAAATACATAAAAAATGAAAATAAGTGCAGCATAGAAAATTCTTATGAAAATTTCAGAGAGGGGGAGAGAGAGAGAGAGAGAGAGAGAGAGAGAGAGAGGTAGTGCCTGGGTGTTACATATTAACCAGGTCATTAGCTTCATTAATCCCAGACCTTCTGGATCATTTGCATACGTGTCTGGATCCGCGCCTCACTGATGGGGAGCGGGGAGGGAGATGTGGTGGAGAAATTGATGGGGAGGGGGGGAAGGGAAGAAAGGAGAGAGGAATGGTGGGACAAAATATAAAACGGGGAGGAGCCAGAGGGAGTAGCTGAAGGGGGTAGGATGAAGGCAGGGGAGAGGTAGAGTGGTGGAAGGAGGACAGGACGGTGAGGGAGGGGAAGAGGGTGTGCAGGGAAGAAGGGGTGAAAACGGTGAGGGAGGAGGGCGAGAAGGGAGATAATGGAGGAGGGGTAAAGGGGAGATAATGGAGGAGGGAGAGAGGGGAGATAATAGAGGAGTGGGAGGGGAGAGGGAGGATAATGGAGAAGGGGTAGAGGGGAGCTAATGGAGGAGAAGTGAGGGGAGAGTGGAGAATGGTGGGGAAGTGCGAGTGAGGGAAGGTCTAAAAAAAACATGAGGAGTAGAAGGGGTGACTATTTTCGCTACATCACTGGCCATATTTAAAGCCTCAGTGTTAGTATAAACAAGTTGCCGGATTTGTGTAGGGAATTTGGATACCACAGGGAGGCTGCTCCGTTCAGATTTGTCAAGATGAGGATGGGTTATTTTGGGCTGGGCTAACTGTAAAACGATTCAACTGCAACAAAAATCAATATCAAAATGGACTAAATCACACTATACCCTACAAGGAAAACTTAGATTTGATATAGAAAATCACTGTTTGTGTGAAATTACAATTGATCGAGAAGGACATGTTCTCGACTAAGCAACCATCCAAATATCCAGGAAAGTGAACAAACAAAACGTGCCAATTTAGGGGTCAGAAGAACCTCATGCGCACTGGAACACGTGGGCAATCCAAAGTTAATGCCTGGTGTGGCTTGTTACGTGATCCTGGGTGTATTGGATACCTTTTCTTCACTAGGCAAACAGTAAACATCTGCCAATTGTCTTAATATTTTTGACTATTATTTTAATCTAATATTACATGAACTAAGTTAGAACCTAAAGTATTTTTAAAACAGGATGATGCACTGCCACGTTAAAGTCTGCTGGTACGACCCCTAATACGAACTACAAAGTCCCCTGAATTGGCCATCGTGGATCCATCTCTTGGACAGTCACATCTGAAGACACAGTCTACCAGTAACACCCTGTAATTTTTTTCATGGGTTATGTGGAACTCCAGTGACTAACATCAGTGAGTTGAAACATCAAAATTCTTGCTGGATTTTTAAGAATTAGGGAAGATATATAGGACAGTAAGTGAAAGGGGAGCAACTTTAGGCAGTCATTTGTACATCTGCAGCAGATGGTGTTCATGTTACATTTATCTGACGTTACAATACACCATGAACATTTTTCTAACAGAGGCCCTTGACTGCCTAACTGCAATACTGACATTACTCATCTGCAACTAAAGCCAGACGTCCAGGCATTTAGGGAATGAAATAGGCGTTTAATATTACGAGGATATTTGGCCAACGGGCACTGATATGACAAGGAGGAAATCCGGCTCACATTGTATCATCCCCGGGGCCTCATTCACATCGCGGCCGCATCGTATCCCGCACACAGCATGACCATTAAGACTCCTCGTAATCCATTCAGGGAGAGAATGCGCTCTTTGCCTGCAGGCCTTTGATGATAACGCAGCGTCGTGGGAGCCTTTGATGCGTTTGACAAGTATTTGAAACATAATTACCGAGTCCTTTGGTAGCCAGCCGACGGGAATTTGTGCAGGGGACTCGCTCACAGGCACACACGACGGAGGGAAGCGGGAGGGAGGGAGACTAACTGGGAGGAAATGCGAAAAACAGGGTAGGAAGGGAGAAAGAAAGGGGGTGGAGAGACTGAGCGGCTAAGAGGTGGGGAGTTAAGGGAGAAGAGAAACGGTAAGATAGAGACTGAGGGGGAGAGAAGGAATGAGGAAAAGTTCGAGAGAGAGATGGATTGATCAAATGTTCTAAAGAATGTGAGTTTCATTTCATGCCGGAGCAAGGAACAGCTTGATTATTTGGATTTCCTTATGGCAGGCTTTACTGAAATTGCACAACACCGACCGTAAATATCAACTCATCAGTACTGAATGTGAATGGCCAGGAGATGGATCCTCCAAGGCCAGTCCAGGGGACTTTGTAGATTGTATCAGAGGTGGTACCAACAGATTTTGATGTGGCAGTGCACCATCTTGCTCTAAAAATACACTAGGCTGAAACTTAGTTCATCTGATATTGGATCAAAATAATTATCATACAGTATATTCACATAATTGGCAGACGTATAATATATGCTTAGCGAAGAAAAAATATCCAATCACAGGATCACGTAACATGCCACACCAGGCATTAACTTTTGGATTGTTTATTTGTTCCAGTGCTGCATGAGGTTCTTTTGATCACCAAATTAACACGTTTTATTTGTTCACTTTCCCGGATATATGGATGGTTGCTTAGTCCGAGAACATGTTCTTCTCGATCATGTTGCAGTTTCACACAAACAGCGATTTTTTTTTTTTTTTTTCGTCAAATCTAAGTTTTCATTGTAGGGTATGCGGTAGTGTGATTTATTCCATTTTGATAGTGATTTGTGATCCAGTTGAATTGTTTCACAACTATCCCAGCCAAATAACCCAGCCTGTCTAGCCTAATCTAAACGAAGCAACCTTCCTGTGGTAACATCCGGCAATTTGTTTATACTAACTTAGCGGCTTCAAATATGGCCAGTAATGTGGCGAAAATAGTCACCACTCCTACTCCTCATGCATTTCTAGACTCCCTCATTCCTACCACACCACCATTCTCCCCTCTCCCCTTTCTTCCGTTATCTCCTCTCTCCCCTCCTCCATTATCTCCCCTCTCTCCTCTTCCATTATCTCCCTCTCTCCCCCTCCTCCATTATCACCGCTCTCCTCTTCGTCCATTATCTCCCCTCTACCATTATCTCCCCTCTCCCCCTCCTTCATTACTTTCCTTCTCCCTCCTGCATAATCTCCCCTCTCCCCCTCCTCGATTATCTCCCCTCTCTCCCACCTCCATTATCTCCTCCTCCCTCACCATTTTCACCCCTTCTTCCCCTGCACACCCTCTTCCCCTCCTACACCGTTCTGTCTTCCCTTCACCACTCTACCTGTCCCCTGCCTTCATCCTCCTTCCTTCATCTACTCCCTCTCCTCCTCTTCATTTTATACCTTGTCCCAACATTCCTCCCTCCTTCCTCGCATCCCCAAGCATCAATTTTTCCTCCACCTCTCCCTCTCTGCTCCCCATCAGTGAGGCGGGGATCCAGACTCATAAGTAAATGATCCAGAAGGTCCGGGATTAATCAAACTAATGACCTGGTTAATATGTAACACCCAGGCACTACCTCTTACCACCCCTCCCTACCACCTTCCCCCCCCCCTCTCTCTCTCAAATTTCCGTCAGGATTTTCCATGCTGTACTGTACTGCTTTTCACTTTTTGTTTCCATTTATTATTTATTTATTTATTTATGTATTTATTGATATTATTGGCGGAGTAATACAGGGAATCTGGAGGGTGGAAGAGAGAGCCTCTTGCTGTACGGTGCTATACTTTTCTTATATCTATATCTGTGACTAGAACATAAAGACTGTATTAACTATCGTATTACTACCGGTACTACTTCCCTCGTGCTACACGGACACCTGGCAGCGCTCATGACTGGAATGTTACTCAGCCATACTGCAGAGCTTCTGGTTATCAGAATTCTTTCATTCCCCGAACTGCATCTCTCTGGAACTCGCTTCCCCAGAGTTGTTTCCCTCCAAACTTCAACTTACTGCTGTTCAAGTCTAACTGCTACAGATATTTTATGAACAGAGGACACCAGTAATCTGGTGCATGGATTTGTTTTTTTTTTTTTATTCAATTGTTTTTCCTTCCTCTGTTCTGTTACATAAAAAAAAAAAAAAGGCCGGATAGTCTTTCTGAGGTCATAAGGTCTGTGTGGTCTAAGCATCTCTCTCTCTCTCTCTCTCTCTCTCTCTCTCTCTCTTTTAACCCATCCCCGTCGTCGACCCCCTTTCTTACTCCGTGTTCAGTCCTTCCTCTCGTCCTTCCCAGTTTCCATAGACAATGTTCTCTTATTTCGCCATGGGCAGTTTCCGCCTTGGCTGCTGCCACGTCCCTCTGTTTGTTCTTCCATATTGCCTTCCTCAAAGTCGTCTACCTCTTCCATAGTTCTTAGATCTTCCTTTCACGCACATCTTGTCGAACATGCTTCTGCAGTCCATGTCTAGACAGATGGATAAAAAATGGCACACGGTATGGGGTTTGCAATTCAGGTCCCTGATCATTCATATCAGTATAGCCTTCCTTCAGTAGCTTCAGTTATGACGGCTGAACATCATGCTTTATTACTTGCGGCCCGTAAATGTAAGCCATCCTTCATCGTCCTTCGTTCTATTCTCTGACTCCCTTAGTGCACTCCTTCTGTTGCAGTCAACTTCGCGCTTCCATCCTCTCATCTTAGAGATTCAAGAGTGGCTGTTTCCTCTGTGTGTCAAGAAAAAGTCAGTGTCTTTCTGCTGGGTGCCAGGTCATGTCGGTATTCCTGGTAACGAAACTGTGGATGCCTTGGCTCGCGAAGCCCTCCAGTCCCCTTGTGTGCCCTTTCGATCTGTTCCAGTTTCTGATTTTTTTCCTGTCCTCCGAGAGTTCTTCCGACAGCTGTGGCAGTTTTGCTGGTCCATGTTGACTGGTAATAAACTCCGGACTGTTAAATCTGTTTCTCTGTGGTCCAATCCTTGTCATCGTAACCGCCGTTGGGAGACTGCCCTCGCTCGCTTACGGATTGGCCATACTCGTCTTACTCATGGGTATTTGATGTCTGGCGATTCGCCACCTTTCTTCCCTGCTTGCAATGTTCCCCTGTCAGTACACCACATTCTCATTGCCTGTCCTCGACATGCAGGAGTTCGCCTTCGACTATTCCCATTTTTATCCTCACTTTTCCGACCTCCAGATTTAAGCGATGTTTTAAGTGAGTCTCGGTATTTTTCTTTTACCCGTTTAATGTCCTTTTTAACTCATTTAGGGATTTTGTATGATATTTGGTTTTATCTTGCGTTTTTCCCTTATTTTCCTCCTTTACCATATTTTCACTCTGTGATGCGACTCAGTGCCATATGGTCTTTGTTACCTGGTGCTACCTTTTCATTTCATTTCATTTCATTTCTCTCTCTCTCTCTCTCTCTCTCTCTCTCTCTCTCTCTCTCTCTCTCTCTCTCTCTCTCCACCAATTCATCCCATTTTTCCCCTGTTTGTCCTCCCCTCTCTCATCTCCGTTTCCTTGTGGTTCCCCTTCTGGTCCTAAATTCTCTCATTTTCGGATCATGATTGTATTTCCTGCAGCTGAGAGAGAGAGAGAGAGAGAGAGAGAGAGAGAGAGGGAGAGGGAGGGAGAGAAACCAATATTCGTATTCTTAAAACCAAAGGGACGAGTGTGTGTGTAACCTTTCAAAATTCTTAGGGTTACTGTGGAAAAGTTACGAGCATTTGGTTTGGTCAGGCTGTGTGCAGTGATACATACCGCACTGATCAGCAAGGCAGAGAAGACAAACGCTCTTTACTCATTTTGGTTTTCACAAATACTCTTAAGTGGCATAGAAGGCTTCGTAGCACCCTTTCCTGTGCTATTTGTTTTGAGTATTACACATTATCCCTACATGCCGTTTTTCACGTTTCAGTATCGACATATCTTGCATCACTAACACACAAGAGGATATTAAAGTGTACTGTACCAGTTAAATCGCCATCGAAGAGGTGATTACGAAAGATTTCGAAGTCATTTGCAATACAGTCCTTAGGGAGATGCATCCGGAGGATGAGGGGGATTTAATCCTTATTCTCGTCGGTTAACGAAGCTCCCTACCACGTCTTCCTTAGCGATTTATTTTTGGATATGGATGGCTAATATCGTTTCGTACGTTACTATGCAGAGTATGGTGATATTAGAATGATTTCGTAAACACAGAAGAGGACGATAAGGTGTAATAAGCAAAATAAATCGCTTAAGAAAGAGTGCCAGGGAGTTTCCTTAACCCACGGGAATAGGTGCCTTAGTGTTTGCATAGGCTGTCTTTTTTAATTATTCTATCAAGGCGTAGTAAGTTGCTGAGCATTCTTTATCAGCATTGAGAATTTTGAAGATAACGGCCGTATGGTTCCCCCTCTCTCTCTCTCTCTCTCTCTCTCTCTCTCTCTCTCTCTCTCCATGCTTTTTTCTTTCCCTTCTCCTCCCTGTGACGTGACATCTGGAGTGGCTCTTTAATATCCAGGGAGTTGCCAAAGAGAGAGAGAGAGAGAGAGAGAGAGAGAGAGACGGGTGTGTATATTTGAGAAAGGGCAAGTGAGAATGTTATAATTGTGTGTGTGTGTGTGTGTGTGTGTGTGTGTGTGTGTGTGTGTGTGTGTGTGTGTGTGTGTGTTGTGTGTGTGAAATTCTAAATCTTAATGAGTATAAGATGATAATGATATAAACAAGAGACAGAATAACCTTACCTCATCGGTTATGGAAGTTCTTAAACAATTCTTCCTTACCAGTTCTATTGCTGCATATGAAGAGGTAATATTTTCTTACAGGTTATTAATTCAGTCTGTGTAAATATTAGAAACATAACGATAGTCTAAAAAAGAATACTAAGGCGTCGAAAGCAAAATAAATCTCTCAAGAAGAGGTGCTAATAGTTCTTCCATTTTGGTGTGCCCAAGATTTTAGTCCTTTTGCATATTATTTCACATACTTTACTTTTTTTTTTTTTTTTGTAGCACTTTCTTGTGACCAGGATGCTATTTTGTTGTTAATCTATTGTTACAAGTCAGGTGAGAGATAACAATTTTTAGCCAAGTTAAAGAAGAAAAAAAAAAGCCCCTCTAACTCAGAGAGTATGTGTCCTTGAGGTGAGCTGGTCAGGAGGCGAAATGGGCCAAATCGAGAAGCATCGTATCACCTATTCATTATCTTGGCAGCATTTTTTTTCTTCGTCAGTTGTTTGTGTAAGCGCTCTAAACCATCATAGCAACTGACTGTGGTAAAACGTAGGTATTCGTGAGTGTGTGTGTGTGTGTGTGTGTGTGTGTGTGTGTGTGTGTGTGTAAATTCGGAAATTTGGTGTAACTGGATGGAACATACTGTACTAACTGATAAAAAAATAAGTGACGGAAGTTGGAGAGAACATTGGGTAAACAATACGCTATATTTGAAGCAGTAGAAGCACATTACCAAACCAGTTTTTCATCTTTCTGATGGTCTGTTATATTTTTTTATTATTTCTGTGGTGGTAATTAAATGTTTCATGCGAAATCTGTTTCTCCGCCATTATGAACCATGTTCCACGGTGTCAGCTCGTTTGACTCGTCGGGGTAATGCAGAAGGGACTGTCCTAACCTAAGTGTTTAACTAAACCTAACCTAACCTAACTTAACTGTACCTAATAATTTAATCTAACCTAACCTAACCTAACCGGACCTAACCTAACCTAACTTAGAATCCGGTCGGGAAGTTGAGAAGCGAAAACTACCTTTGACTACCATGAGTAAGACAATCGTAGGTAGCCTACGGGAGCGTGATGATGAAAAGTGGGAAATTTTTCAGCGGGAAAAGATAAATGACAAAAAGTGGGAAATTTTTCAGCAGGAAAAGATAAATTATTACCCAGAAAATAGTCAGAGATATACAGAAAACAAACTGGAAGAATATGAATTGACTTGGTAAGGTCCTTCTACTGCTTCAAGTAAAGCGTAAGTTTACCGAACATTGTCCTGCAATGGATCGTATACTTGATGATGATGATGACGCTACTTGTTAAGAAAAAGCATAGTGAACTGCATCGACATAAGTATCACGCAACTGTACGAGTGTAGAGATTCTGCCATCACTAGCAGCAAGAGTAGCAATCAATTAAAAATATAGAAACTAAGCGAAGGCTCTTATTGGCTGGATCCCATGACGTCACGCCTAAGCTTCCTCAACCTGATGTTTACTTATGCGCCTGCCTGCTGACTGGATGCATGGCGCTGTTGCTTAGTTTTATTTCCTTTGTGGTGCTTTATCAACGACCTGAGTGTGTGCTTCTAGACGAGACGTTAGGACAATAACTGTGGGTAGTGAAAGAACAAGCAGGAAGGAGTGAACCAAGATATCAGACAGTGGGACGAGGTAAGTGATTATATTCCATCTCCAGTGATACCCGCAGCGTCTGTAGGAATATATTAGCCGATCACTGATGGCCGTATGCATAAACACAAATGGAGAGGCCCTGCATTGGCCCCTCCTTTACACAGTAAGGAAAGCACAAGCAAGCCCTCAGTTTTTACACGGTATGCTGTGACAGCATTAAGGGAAAAAGGGTGGTTGGCAGTCCTGCGTAGTTGGTATGTCGGAAGGTCCGCTCCCAAGGGAGCCACTGTACAGTTCATTACGATGTCCATCAACAACAAAACAAAACTTTTCCTTTTTTATTTTTATATTTTAGCACTTGTTTTATGTATACTGTATGTACTTTTACAGTAATAAACTTTTCAGTCAGTACTTAATAATGTTGTATATACTGTATGATAACTAGCGCTGCGGTTATAAGAATTAGGTAATCGGGAGACGTAGGACCACAAAAAAAAAAAAAAAAAAAAAAAAGACCCTAACTAGTGACTTAATAAAGGTGTACTGAAGAGTATTTTCGCGTAGGAAGAGGACACGTAAGGAATTAGGTTAGGATAGATTTGGTTAGGTTAGCAAAAAATTGGTTAGGTTAGCATGAAATAGGTTAGGATAAATAAGGTTGGACTGAAGTACGAAAATTTTTTTAGGTTTGAGTAAATGGGCACTGATAAAAGGTAAATTGATTAAAAATGGCGTTCTAAGATGGCGTCCGTCTGACTTCGCGCGCAGGTTAGGATAAGTTTGGTTAGGTTAGCCAAAAATAGGGTAGGTAAGGTTAGGATGAATAAGATTGGCTTGTTACGAAAATTTAGGTTAGGTTTGGATAAGTAGGCCATGATATGGGTAATTTTGCATATAGATAGCGTTCTAATATGGCGTCCGTCTGCATGGACTGCAAGATAGTGTCCGTGAACAAACTGCTTTCTTAGGTTCTTTTTACTATATATATATATATTATATATATATATATATATATATATATATATATATATATATATAATATAGAAACAAAAACGCAATTGGTGAATACTTGAAGGGAAAGGAAAAAGTGAGAAAACTGCAAAATAAGGCGGACCCGTCTCCTCAAGGATTACCAAGAATTATGAATAGGATGCTGCTCGTATATATTTAAAATTGTATTAGAAAAGAAAAAGAAGAATATAGTTTGCAGTGCCTGAGATCTGATGCCGTCACGACGCTTCATAGTTTGGCCTATGTGCTAAGGATAGTAACTTGTTATATGAGACAGCATGTACTTATATTATTCCCTGTAGCATTGACTGAACGTCCGATATTCATTTAAGTCTCTCGGATAATGTGAAATTTTGTGGTTTAAGCATGTCTGTTTGAGGATCTTACCCTACTACTGTCGACTGTGAAAAAAAAAAAAAAAAAAATATGTCACCACAAGCGCAGTTAAGGGCCTGACTTGCCCTTGACCTGTTACTCCTTATGGTATAGTCTGCGGGTATTTGTAACAAACAATTCATTTGCAGTGTATACTTGCATTGTATTTTTAGCTTGTAATGATATTGTCTACAAACTACATTGTTTTCTGCATGCACAGAGCTACTTTATTACGAATAATTAAATATAGGGTTTGTGAAAGTCATAGCATACGTCCCCTTCAAAAAAAATTGTAACAACCCTTACAAAGAGAGTGAAATCTTTCCCTACTTAAACTTTTGGCATACCATTTTGATGTGGAGTCCTCAGGAAAGGCCCCACAGCTTTCAGCATACGACCGTGTGTTAACCTCGAAGTTTATTTTATCTCAGTGTTTACCTACTTTGGTACTTCGTGTCGTTAAAAGGGGTGAAGAATGACGTATGGGTGAAATACAGTGCGGTGTATTAAATATGCGACGTACTGAAACACCGTGAAGCGTGTGTTGTTTGTGTGTGGGGGAGGGGGTCACACACTGAGAGTGGCCTCTCAACATGTGTGATGGAAATGGTTTAGTATATTTACTGGCATTTTATTAATTATATACAATCCTTGAACTCAGTGACCGACAAAATGTCTGCACTCTTGGGTAATTAGAAAAAAAAAAAAAAAGACATTTTTGCAAGAGGAGAATAAGGATGAATAGATGAGTGGATGATAAAGCTGAGAAGAGCAGAGGGAGGGTTTACAGGCGCTGACTCTTACGCGAAACCTTTCATCGACAAAAAGAAAGGAAACGAAGCACCGGGCATGTTTTGCTGAACTAAGAGTGTGGATGATTGACGGAACCCTGTCTCGTTTTCTCTTGTTGATCATAAATTATGTTTTGAGCAAGTGTGTTCGTGCCCGAGTGGAGGTGGAGGAAGGGAGGGTGAGAGGGGAGTAAGTGGAGGAAATGGGAGTGCTGAAATGAGAAAGGTAGCAGGTAGAAACATCGCCAGCTTAAGATATTGGTAATATACCGTACATGGTAAATGTATGGTTTAAGCAGTAGAAAGACCTTACTTGTTCAGTTCCTATTCCTCCAATTTATTTTGTTTTTTTTTTTTCTGAATATTTTCACGACGGTAAAGAGTTTTCTTTTTATTTCCCTTCCCCCCCCCCCACACACCTTTTGTCATAATGTTCCTTATGCCTCACTGACGTTTGTTTTTCCTCAGGCGTACCTGTAATGGGAGAGACGTACTCATATCTACTTAAATCCACCCAGATTCATTTTCTTTTGTATTTACTTTTTCTGCCTTTTTTGTTTACTATTTTTATGGGCATAAATAATGTGTACTGTTGATATTGTTTCTCTGTTGATCTTGACGTTTTATTTCACGGGCGTTATGGCGAACTTATTAACACTTACTAGAATAGGTTAGGCTAGGTTAAACTGCAAGGCTAGGTTAGATCAGGTTAGATTAAAATGTGTGGAAGAGGTACTAAAAGGCGACTGGGACGACAACAACAATTTTGGTAGATTTGGGTATATATGTTGAAATAAATGTTTGCCATTACATTCGAAGAACAGTTGACAGAGCAGAAGGAACATGGCTAAAAATAATAGGGAAAGAACTTTATCGTGAAACGTTTATTTACCACCCCCAAAATTATGATAATAAAAGAAAGATTATGAGAGAGAAACTAATTTGGTAAGGTGCTTCTGCAAGTTAAAGGTATGTTTAATCACCTTAGCTGTCTGGATAATCACCCTGAATAGTCTTAGCGACTGTAACTAAGGCAGAACGATAATAATAAAGGGGTCTCCTCATGATGCTGCGTGCTCAGTGTATGCAGAACAGATGGAAGTATGCATGTGTGCGTGTCCCAGAACGCATGCGCCAACCGTTTCCTTTCTTCCGTTGTGCCGAGACGACCTATCTCCCTAGCGCAGTAAATGTGTGCATTGTTTTTCAATGTTTTACGTAAAGTTTGCGTGCATTACAATGAACAGGTTGCTTAGGTATCGGTACAGATTTCGGATAGCGCGTGCTGTTGTTATGCATTCAGCCAAGGGTCGAGGGATTTACGATAGGAATGCCTTTAACACTTGATTCACCTATCTGCGTAGCTTATCGTGTTTTCATTTTCCATTCTGTCTATCTATCTGTCTGTATCTATCTATCTATCTATCTATACATACATACTTATATCTATCTATCTATCTATCTATCTATCTATATATATATATATATATATATATATATATATATATATATATATATATATATATATATATATATTTTACGTGTCCGACTCTGGGCAAAGGCTCAGGGCCTATTTCTTGGGGGCAGTGGCCTATCCCAAGGCCCAGTAGTCCTCCTACACCTCCACATGTCACCACTTCGGCGCTAACACCCACCGTCCATATTGAATACATGCTAGGGCTGTCTCATGCAGGACTGGTGTACTGGTATTAGCGGGGGTATTTTTACGACATGTCGGCGGGTCATCTGGTAGATCAGGAAAGTCTGCTTTTTAGGAAATTCAAATCCTTAAACTGTTCCCTGCCCCAGCCGGGATTCGATCCTGGGTCCATTAGGACTGCAAGCCGCCTCTCTACCGATTCAGCCACCGCCTCCCCCAAATATATTATATGTACTAACACGAAAAAAAATGGTACCCGGTAATAATTAAATATACATACATATGATTAAGGGAAGTAGAGGGATAAAGTAGCCAGGTATATGACTGAGGGTGGTGTGGGCAGGAGGAAGGGCATCCAGACGGCGAAGGACAGAGTTGCTTGGCGATTTGTTCGTGATCCGTAAGAGAATGGAGTCTGGTTGCAGATAGATAGCTAAACAGATATTCTTAATTCATAGGAATCGTAAGTATGACTAAATCACCCTTTCTACCCATTATCTTTCCTCCCTCGTTTCCGCCTCGTCAGCCAACAGTGAAAGCGCAAATAAGAGAGCAAATTTTTGCGTACATCTTTAGACGTCAAATAGAGAATGGCTATTGTTTTTGTGGCGTATTTTAAAAGGATGCTGTTCAGCTTAGGAGAGGCCTCTGGTAGTCAAAAAGTTCTTGAAGGACATAGCTAAGCCGTTCAGTTTGAAAAGTATATCTCAAGGTGAATAAAATTATCAGGAAGAAGTAAGAATATGGTAAAAATAATACGTCAGCGGATTCAAGGAGTTAAAATTTCATGGGCCTGCCTACAACATCGATATTACGAAGGACGTATGGGATATTATTATTTTATCATTTTTGGTGCCATGAGAACCATACTAGCACTTCCTCAGTAGTTTACTTTACTCTTGTGACACCGTAACATGTGTCTACTCTTCTGACACCGTAACATGTGCTCTCCCCTAATGACACCGTAACATGTGCTCTCCCTTTTTGACACCGTAACATGTGCTCTCTCCGTATGACACCGTAACATGTGCTTTCCCCTGTGACACCGTAACATGTCCTCCCCTCTTATGACACCGTAATATGTGCTTCCCTCTTATGACACCGTAACACCTGCTCTCCTTTTATAACACCGTAACATGTGCATTCCCCTTATGACACCGTAACATGTGTTCTCCCGTTATGATACCATAATATGTGCTCCTATGACACCGTAACATTTACTCTCCGCTTAGGACACTGTAAGATGTGCCCTTGTATTTTATTTATTGTACCTTGTTTTAATCTCGACATTTTCGTCAGTAGCAAACACCCTCACTACTGTATATCCATCCCTACAACTCACCACAACGACCATCACGTCTCTTCTCACCACAACCACAACATTCACATAGATGTTGTCATTGCTGATGATCATACTATACACCATAGCCCATCTGAACATGAACCTGGTGGACTGTACGGTGGAGTTACCCTTGTCCTGCCGTCCACCATCTCCTTTCAAGAGACCGAGAGGGAGGTGAAGGACGTTTGTGTAACTAGGCAGCGAAGTTTTCCTGCTATATCGGTTCAGGCACTTGAAGTCGTCCCTCTCCACCACACAGAGGAGTAATATGCAAAATAAATCGCTAAGGTAGAAGGGAAATCCTAGACTAAATCCTTGCCTGCCTACCTACCCCGCCCATTTTCACATAGAATGCTTATCTTCTCGGGCTCCTTCACCCAACAAATCCTAGCCCGTCAAGCCCATTACCCATTTTTAAAAACCCCCACCTCCTTCCTCTCCCAGTCCATGTATCCACGTATACATTAATTCATCTATCAGTGAACCCTTTTATCCGCCTTGCTATCCATATACATGTGGCCTCATCCATTTATCCAACAACCTGTCCATCCACCTTTGTGTTTTTTCACCCAGTTATCCATGCATTAATCCATCAAACCATCAGCTAAGTCATCCCTTTATCAGTCCATCCATTTCTTTGTCCATGATCCATCTGTCCGTCCAGTTCTCTGTCCATCTGTCCACATATTCATCCGTTTATCTGTTCATCCATCTATCTATCCATTTATCCAGTCATTTGCCACCCAGCAAGTATAACACAAAACAAACAACCTGTCAAAGCGTCAGTCTAGGGTTCTGGCGATGCTCTAAGCTGGTGATTATTTCGGGATTACGTATCGAGACGAGCCGAGTTGCCACGGTGCTAGTGAGGTCTTGGGCTGGCGTGGGTGTGGTGGTTGTGGTGAGGACGGTGGTAGTTGTCGTTGTGATGAGTTGTAGCGAGGGATGTGATTAGGGTGGTGGCTGTGATGGATGTGGCAGTAGTGAGGGTAGTGACTGTCGTTGTGATGTAAAGGGAGGAATATGGTGAGGGTGGTGGTTGTGATGGATGTGACTGTGTTGAAGGTGATGATGGTTATAGTGGTTGTGATGGTTTGTAGGGACAGATGTGATGAGCGTGTTGGGGTAGATGTGGTGGTGGCAAGGATGGTGATGGGGATGGCGTGGTTGTGATAGTTTGTAGAGACGGTTATGGTGGTGATGGTGATGGTTGTTGTGATGGTGATTTTTTTTAGGGATAGCTGTGGTGAGCATGATGCTGGCAGCCGTGAATATGATTGTGGTGAGTGTGGTGGTGGTGCTAATTTGTAGGGATGGATTAGCTGAGAATGGTGGTGGCAGTATATGTGATTATGTTTTGTACACAGGAAAAATCATCCAATATATTACCAATATGCCGGGAATTGAACCCGGGACTCTCAGGCGAGAGCCAGGCAGCATACCACTACACCACGACCATGTTAAAGTTATCTCACATTGTCACTATCTTGTAACCAATGCTGCCTGGCTCTCACCTGAGAATCCCGGGTTCGATTCCCGGCATATTGGTAATATACTGTATTGGATGGATTTGTGATTATGGTTTTGGTAGAGTAATGGTGGTGGTGGTCAATGTGGTTGTGATAATAGCGGATTAATGGTTGTTGTGGTTTCAGGATGGGGGTGGTGTGGGGATGATGGCTGTGATTGTAGTATGGAGGGTAGTGGTGACGGTTGTGGTGGGAGGAGGAGGTGGTCGTCGTGGTGAGAGCCGGTGGTAGTGGTTGTGATGAGAGGTACTGGTGGTGGTAGTTGCGGCTGTGGTAACAGGTGATGGTTGTGTTGTAGGTGATGGTTGTGGTGGTGGTGATGGTTGTCGTGGTTGTAGTGTGGGGGGTGGGGGTTGTTGTAATGAAAGTTGTTGATGTTGTTGTTTAACCCCGATCATGCCTGGCCTAGCAGACATGTCGACCGAAAATAACGAACTGTCCCTATAGAGTCGTCCTATAGGTTCCCTACACTACATGTATTGATGTGTTTGCGTCTTAGTGTGGTAATGCTGTGCAGTGCTCTTATATGCATGTTATGTTGTGTGGGCCTATTCTATGAGCGTTAAGGTAACTGTGATCGCACCCAACCCTATCTAAGGAAGGTTGGGTGATCTGCCCTAAGCCTAGCCAGGTGAACTCGATTAGCTCTGTTTAAGGATACCTCTGATGGGTGGATATCTGGAGGGGGACTTGTAGTATACTGATCTGATCGAGATGTTGTATTGCCCTGTGCATGAAATGAGTGTATAGGTGTTTCTTCACTGATAAGTGTTGGATTGTCTGGAGGTGAGATGTTATTGAAGAGAGGCTGGTAATGTTTATGTAGTGATTGTATTATGACTAGTTATGAAATGTCCCCCCCCCTTTCTCTCTCTCTCTCTCTCTCTTTCTCTCTCTCTCTCTCTCACATACCTTATATCCAGGCAAGAGTTAATATCTGACGTGTAATTAAGTTTCATATCAGCAAAATTCAGAAGGTGAGAAATACTGAAAACTTTGTAATGATAAAAATGTCAGTCTACAACACCAGCTGTTTTTAATTAAAGTCATGACAGCGCCCAATCCTCTTTTTTATCAGTTTTTGTACAGGAATTTTTGAGTTTTTGTTCACGTTTAATGTTATCGTACTTTTTCATCCGCCCCTTCCCAGAGAGAGAGAGAGAGAGAGTCTGACCACCGACATGACTCGTACAACCTATTTTTTGTTTTTTTACTTCAACTTGGTCAAGATTTTCGTCCATTTTTTCAGATTATTCTAGGTAAATAAATGGCAGAAGGAGACAGTGTTATGGCGTTATATCCTTTCCATGGCACTTCTTCATGACTGGCATCATAGTCTCGTATTAATATATTGTTACAGCACAGAATTCAAGATGGAGAGATGGCAATTTTAGGCCAAGTGAGAATGAAAAGGGTATAGTTGATCCCTTTACTATACAGAGAATATATTGATTAAAGCGTAATATTGCCATCCCAACCTATCCCCCGTCTCTCTCTCTCTCTCTCTCTCTCTCTCTCTCTCTCTCTCTCTCTCTCTCTCTCTCTCAAGTCCACCGGTATGCGACTCTTGGTAACTTCATCTGTGGGTAACTTTGCCTGAGTTTCAGCGAGAGAAAAGATCCACAAGAGTTCACTCGTATTTACTTTCACATCAGCGACTGGCGTTGGAAGAATGTGTATTGGATCAAAGTCTACCATAAAATCAAATTCGTCTTCCCGGTGGAAAGAAAACGAACTACGGGTGACTCTCTCTCTCTCTCTCTCTCTCTCTCTCTATCTCCCCATGTATGTGTCATTGTACCTGCTTGATCACATGTACTCCTCCTGCTTTGCCTTCAGCGACAACGTTCGTAGGAGTGTTCGGACTTGTACAGTATGGTAAATAGAGACTAAAAATTAAAGTATAAAAATAACTAAATAAATAAAGATAAATAAAGGAGCCCTGACCATTTCAGGTTAGCCCCATCAGTTAAGCTCAGGCCATTGTCTCCCGCCGAACCACGAAATCGGACTGGAAAATTGTGTTTATCCTTAATGAATACTACTACAGCATTCATGGCGGAATTACTATGTCTGAATAGGATAGCCACATTCATGGTTTACTCTGTCTCACAATGTACGTGGGATGACATGGGAATACTCAGAAAAAAAGGAAGACGAAAAAGTAGATAGCACTTTATACCGATTGCGTCCTAATACAACGGGGTTATTATTATTATTAATTATTATTATTATTATTATTACCGTATTATTATTATTATTGTTTGACGTTTCCTGTACACCAGGAAACCATTTACTACGCTGGGTGGTAACCATATAACCAAATTTTGGCTCCTGGTGGTTTAGTGGGCAATAAAGGTGCTCCAGTCGGATTGAGCCGGTGAAAGTTTATATCCAAGGGATGGTTGGGGTTTATTGCTCATGTAATGCCACTCAGGGATGAGTGAGGCTGGTCACTTTCATCTTAAATGCCAGGACCAACTTTCCTAGCCCAGGGCTCCTACGCTCCTCATGGGGCAACGTAGGATTTCATGATGGATGGATGGACATCTCTTACAAACTGGAAATGATTTTATTCAGCTTAGGGAGGACTTAATAAAGGAGTTACTGAAGGCTTTATCACCCCCCCCCTCCAGCTTGAAAATTTCCTCTAAGCGAACAAAATGAAAGAAAGAAAAAACACCTGGAGATAAGAATAAGCAAAAAGATACTACGACCCTTATTCTCTTGGGTTAAGAGGGCTTTCTAACACGTTTCCCAGGCGATTTATTTTACTTATTACTTGTACACTTCGCTCTCCTCTTCTGCGTTAAGTTACATAAAGCCATCCAGTATCGCCAACTCTGCCTAAATAACGCAGAGAAAGATATTAACCCCCATATACAAAAATAAATCGCTAAGGAAGAGGTGTTAGGGAGCTTTCTTAACAGAAGAGAATACGAGCCCAGATTTAAGCCATGTTCTCGTGGAATTAGAAGGCTCCCAGTACTTCTATTATTTCAATTTTTTATATTCCGTGTTACCCCTTCAGTCCCATGACGTCTTTTTCATTTTATTCCTGCAGTTTCCAGATTGCTTCGTTCAGCTTTGGCGACATTGGAATTGAAGTGGTTAGATATAGCATTCATTTACCCTTTATCTCATTCTCCATTCACCACACATCTGTTTCTGCTGCATTCACTATTATGGTATATTTGTCTGTCTGTCTGTCTAAAACACACACACACACACACACACACACACACACACACACACACACACACACACACACACACACACACACACACACACACACACACACACACACACACACACACACACACACACACACACAAAAGAAACATTAATCGGGCCCCGGTCTTAAATCCAGCAGTTCTTGATATCATAAGACACGGGAGAAATATAAAGAATAATCCCAGAGCTGGAGGCAGATATGAAGGGCTTTTGTGGAGACCTAACCCCTTCAGCACCATGACTGTTTTGTGATGTTATTAGTACTACCCGATGCTTTAATTAACTCTGGCATGATGGTTTATGATGTAGAAACTTGCGGGCGTGTCATGATAACCCTTTTTATTTTCAGAGATTTCACGCTGGGTAAATATCATCCTATGATTTCTATCTATATGTCTATCTATTGCCAGACGCGATAATCCCGTAAGGGGTGGCCATTTGACTCTGAGTTATTTGTTTTACGGGGAGGGGCACTAAGCCTCCACCAACCCATTTGTTGACACGTAGGGAGCACGTATGGTTTGGTTATATGGTTACCACCCAGCGTTGTAAATGGTTTCTTTGCTTACAGGAAACCATTTGGCTTGTTACTCAATGTAAAGCCACCTGTAAAGGAAAGAAAAGCAATAAGAAGTGACAGGAAAGATGGGAGAAATAGGAAGAGAGGAGGGCAGGCACAGAAAAAGAATGATAAAGGCTAAGGAGGAAGTAGGTAGCACTACATCAAGTGAGTGGATGATGGTCCCCACCTACCACTGTGATTCAAGGATATAATAAGAAACTGATTATGCTGTCATCATCATTCTATCATCATCATCATCATCATCACTGTCATCGTCATCGTCATCACTACTACCGTTATTACAATCATCATCTCCACAATCATCATTACTACAATCATCATGACCTTAACACCAACATGAACACGTCTACCTTAAACTTTCCACACCACTTCTTGTTACTTGCATCATACTTTTGTAATACATTCTTGCTACTGCTCATTGGTAGAATAAAATAAATACTACGGCTCTTCATCCTTGCCATAGCACTTCTTCGTGACTAGCATTGTATTTTAGTGTTCATATCTTATTGCAACTCAGCGTTCAAGATATAAGGCAATTTTCAGGCCATGTGGACGAGGAATATTCAATGGATTGAGTAGGAGACTCAAAAAATGAAAATAAAAAATAGTATAAACGTTAGACAAATATTGTTTTTAATCCGGTGACATATTTTTCTGTTTTGTTTTTTCTGATCTTTTAACCTTATTGACTTTTTGAACAGGCAGGGTTAGATACAGCCCCGAGGAGCCCCGGGACTACATGACCAGTATTCTCGTCGGTTAAGGACGCTCCCAAGTGCCTTTCCTTAGAGATTTATTTTTGGTTATGGCTGGTTAATATCCTTTTGCAAGTTACCTATGCAAAGTGAGGCGATGATAGAATAGTTTGTGTAACACGGAGGAGGACAGTAAGGTGTAATAAGAAAAATGATTCGCTTAGGAAAAAGTTTTAGGGAGTTTCCTAAAACGAAGAGAATGCTGAGGTACTAAGCTGAATACCTTCGTCTGAGTCTAGTATGTATTAAAGTATACGTCATCGAAGGATATATATATGTATGTATGTATGTACCGTATGTATAATGTAGACCCACACACACACACACACACACACACACACACACACACACACACACACACACAGGGAGAGAGAGAGAGAGATACTAGCAGGACGAAGACCAAAAGAAACACGTTAAATCATGGTAACCGAGAATTATAGTATATCAAATTGTATCTTTATCTGTCTGCTTCCCTTCGTATGTATATATGTTTGTACATGTCTGTATATTCAGTATGTTTATCTCTATCTATCTATATTTATCGATCTCTGTTCTCTGTATATACTTGTCTGTATCGATCTGTCTATCCAAATCTTTCTGTCTATCAATCTGTTATCTGTATGTATGTGTGTCTATATATACATCCACTTATCAATCAGTCTGTCTGTCTATATCTGTCTATCTATCTATCAGTCGTACTCAGTGGGAATGCTCCATCAACTCTTGGTATACTCCCAGACGCTGAGAAAAACAAAAAAGAAAAATCACCCCTCTAGGGGGCAGACATGACCAGCTATTGTGGAAGCTTAAGAAAATTACCCCTGGATGTTTCTCTTAATGTAGACATTCTGAGAGAGAGAGAGAGAGAGAGAGAGAGAGAGAGAGAGAGAGAGAGAGAATAGGTGAGAGACTCAAGGTGAAAATAAAGAGATTGACATACAGTATCCCGAGGGAGAAGAGGCCAGGAAGTGGAAGAAGGGAGGAGGAAGAGGAATAAGAGGATGGAGGAGGAAGATGAGGAAGAAGGGAGTAGTAAGATGAGGAAAGGGAAGATTGGGAAGACGAAAGACGGAAGAGGAAGAGGAAAAAGTTGAAGACAGAGGAGAAGATATGAAATAAAGTGTAAAAGAAATGACAAGGAAGAGGAAGATAAGAGGAGGATGAGGAAGAGGGAAAATGAGGATGAGGAAAATAGATTGGGGGAGGAGGAGGAGGTGGAGGGGAGGAGGAATATGAAGAGGAGGAGGAGGGGAGAAGGAAGATGATGGGAGGAGGAAGATTAAGAGGGATATGGATGTTGGAGAATGTAGGAGGAAGATGAACATAGAAGGAGGAGGTGGAGGAAGATGAAGGTAAGTGGAGAACGATGAATATGGGAGGAGGAAAGTAAGGAGGGAAGCTAAAGATAGGACGAATACGAAGGATGTAAGTACAAAGGGCGAAAGCAAATGGCGACAGATCCAATGGTCCTTTCGAGGCTGTTTGTTTTGGAGAAGACTGTAACTAGGATATCTGCTTATGAGTTGAAGATCAGGATAGCAAGGCAAAAAGTCTCCCCCCCCCCCGCCCCCGCCTGCCAAACCCTCCAGTTGAATTTGGCAGGAAAAGATGAGAAGAACCATCATGCAGGATAGAAAACCTACAGTGCAAATTTCATAAGGAAGTTTGAAAACAAAAATAAAATCAACAGTGTATTAAACTCTAATGGAACTGTGACGTTATTTCATGACAGCGGTGGGTTGCTATATTCTCCGTGATATGAGTGAGCGGAAAGTTAATTATTCATGTTTTCGTATTATTCAACTATTAACCTGTTCAGCTGTGGATTTGAAGCGAGGTACTTATCCAAGACACTTTACATCTTATGATCGCATTGCAGTCTACCACATTCCTTGGCCATTTGTTCCATATATTGGCAACTGTGTAAATGAAGAAGGTGTTTTGCGTCATTTGCTTGAAGACATTTGCCGATAATTTCATAACCGTTACGTCTAGAGTAACTGCTCCTTTACCGTGAAGTGCTTATTGACCACCATATTGCCAGGTACACCCGAAAGCACTGATTCCCCCCCCTTCCCCATAATATCAGGAGTCGTGGCCAGTGTCGGCCGGGCGATCGAACACCCCTCACCCCCCGCCCCTACCCCAACCCCAGTGTAAACTTGATGGATAATTGTGGAACGGCCAAAGCTGATGTTGTTGCAGTATGCCAGTATTGCCCATATAGACAATGAGAACCAGTTTTTTTTTTTTTTTTTTTGACCATTGAGGCCGGAGCCCCTGGTCATTAAGGCAAAAATATATATATGTATATACATTGACACATATATAAAAGTAGGGGTGAGTATATAAAGGCATTTAATGTATAATACTGCGCTGGTATCTGTGGATATGAGAAAGGCACGAAAGTGAAAGAAGACCTGCAAAATATTGTTAATTATACTTACGTCCTATATTATAATATTACATATAAGTATGGTATATTTAACAACATCTGTTGAAAGATATGATGTCTTTTCACAGCCATTCTCACTCCCACCTCCACCACTCTTCTCTCTGGATTCATGTCTGCACCACACGCCTCTCTTGCCCTCTCGTCCCCCACTCCCACCCTTTGTTAACCAGCATAAACTAATATAATGTTGAAATGATCCGTCAGGTATTGATTATATTATATTAGCATACACCTCTGTATTAAGCACCAACAAATCAATAACATACAATATTTCGGTATACATGCCATTCCATCCTGTTGTCAGCGGTTACATAACTTAAGCATTACAAGTTGGACCATGTGTTACAAGATTATACGGTTGTTTATCGTTAACACAGGTTATGCGTGGTTTTGGCTGTCCAGTAATTCATATTAACGTAACATTTTAAGCCTTACATTATAAACACGTACCCGTAACGTTTATGTTCCTGTCATTATTGCGTTACGGAAACTTATCAGGGATCGGCTGTGACGAATAAAAAAACTCTCTGCTTTAACGAAAATATTCCGACCTCTTGTTACAACAGTGACACAGTGTCATTATGTATACGACTGATCCACATTCAGTTGTATACATAATGACATTGGTTCAGTGTCAGGATTTACATGCAGGCTGCTATGACTCACTTTCAGGCTGCTATGACTCACTGTTAGGCTTCTATGACTCACTGCCAGTTGAATAAAATCGTCTGGCGTTAGATGGGATAGATTTTGGCACAATTCGACCCTGAGGATAAGTGGTTCCCGTAGTAGCATTGTCAGGCTCCTATACTCAGCTGAATATGCTACTCAGATACGCTACTCAAATGTTTCCACTAAGTTTGGTTCAGAGCGGTAAAATTTACTTGAGTTTTGTTCACACACACACACACACACACACACACACACACACACACACACACACACACACACACACACACACACACACACACACACGGAGCAAAGCAATACCTCTCTCTCTCGCAATGGTTAACTATTTCACACCGACACAGCCAGGAGATGTTATTTATAGCTCTGTAGCCCGTTCACAAGTAGAGGTAAGTCTGAAGTCTAGTGGTAGATAAAAGGTAAAAGAAAAATACGTCGTTGGAATAAAGAGACCACTCGCTGTTTACAAGGATTTCTTTATGCATGCCTTCCACCCCTTCAACCTGAGGACATTAATTCCTGTAATATTCATACGATTGTAAGTATATTAGGACAAGCTCTCAGAAGTAAAGGGGTTAGTTAAGGCCTTCAGTAACTCCACTACTAGGGGTCCTCCTGACCAAAATAAATTGTTCTCGTATCAGCTGAAATAAAGTGAAAAACACGTCCATGGGCTGAAAAAGAAAGCCCTTTGACTACTATGATATCTCTCTGCCAAGTGAAAATCGTCTGATGTTAGTATGGATGAAACAACAAATTTGTCCGTAGAAAAACATATAAATGGGATAATATTTAACGCCCCAGTTGTGTCATGGTTGGGATAAGTCTAGTGCTCTGTATCAGCTAAAGCCAGACACATATGGCCTCACATACAGCATGAACCTATTGTGTTAAAAGGTTAATCTGTTTATTAATTATGTAGGTGATTAAGAGTTGCGTCATAATGCAGAGCCTGTGTGATGATCTGATGATCCAGCGAACAGTGTCAGCGTGGAGGAGGGGGGAGCGGAGGGGGACGGGGAAAGGGAAGGAAGCAGGAAGAGCGGGTCTGGGGAGAGAGAGGGGTAGGAAGAAGGGAGGGCGAGAGGCAGGGATGGAGAGAGGTAGGAGGGAGGGAGAAATAGGTTGGGAAGAGGCAGGAGACAGGCAGAAATGGGCGTGGGAGAGGCAGGGGACGGACAGAAGCCAGGGTTGGGGATGAAGAGGCAAGGAAAGGGTCGGATGAGGTAAATGGGAAGGGGCAGAGGGGGAAGAGGCAGGGGTGGGGGAAGAAAGAGGAAAGGGAGAAAGAGGCAAAGGAGAGGGAAGGGAAAGGTAGTATGGAGGAAAAAGGAAGGTAGAGGGAGGGAAATAGGGAGTCAGGGGGGAAGGATGAAGGGTTCAAGGAGTGAAGATGCACGGGGAAGGGAAGGGAGAGGAGAGGGAGGGGGAAGCGGTAGGGGGGAGGGGACGGGAGATGCAGGGGCTTAAAGGCAAATTTTACATTATAGGATTTGCCGTTGCTGATTTGAATATTGATTAGTGTCCATTTACCAAATCCCCGCGGCCTATAACCACTATGTTGTTTGGCACCTCGTCCTAAATCGTGCTTGGTCAGCATGAGAGAAGGTTAATTCTGGTTGTCACTCTCCCTCTTCGTTTTTAAAAGATCAGGTCATGCAGTGGATCACATAAAGACTTATAGAGATGATAGTTATTGACAGTAAAAGACAAAATCATTTCCCCAGTTTTGCCGAACACATTTTCTACTTGCGAAGCATAGGACAAGATCAGAGTTGAGATGCACGAAGAAACTTAAGATGAAATATTTCTCGTAACTCAGCTTTGTTTTGGTAGGAAGCACAACGGGGTATTGTAGCCCTCCTGGTTTGTTGTTCTTTCTACAGACAAACTCATCCCAGTTACGAGAGGAAAGATATTTAGATACTCTTCCTCTTTTTCTTTTCCTTTCTTTGTCTTTTCTTTTTTCTTTTTCTTTTTTTTTCTTCTTCTTTCTTTCTTTCTTCTCCATTCTTCTTTCTTCTTCTTCTTTCGTCTTTCTTCTTCTTCTGCTGCTGCTGGTGCTGCTGCTGCTTCTTGACATTATTATTATTATTATTATTATTATTATTATTATTGTTATTAAAGAAATTGGTCAATGCAGAAACTTAAGTTATCATGTCTCCTATTCCTACAAATAAAAATGAGAGATACGGGAGAGTGCTGATCGTAATGTTATGAATTATTTGGTATAGGGAATTTCTTTAAGACTTCCATAGACTAATTTTGTCCATAACACCAAAGTAACTTGTTAAACATTACTGATGCTAACTGTGATGGAGTTGTACATAATTACATCAATACCCTAGGCTGCAATGGCCTTTTCTGACGTATATTTGATCCTAAAAGACGATTCTGTTTACCTGAGGAGAGTGCAGGTAGTGAAGGGATTAGTGTGTATTGTTTTCAGCACTTCTGGCTCGAAAATTTTGCTGCAGAGATGAGTAAGATTGTATGGAGGTAACGAGGATGAAGCATAAAGACTTAAAGAGATGATAGTATTCTCATAGGTTGAGGAAGCTCCCTGACAACCTTTCCTATGCGATTTCCTTTGTCTATTACACCTTACTGCCCTTTTCTGCGTTACATAGATCCTTCCATTAACGTCATACTCTGGGGGAGGCGGTGGCTGAATCTGTAGAGAGGCGGCCTGCAGTCCTAATAGACCCAGGATCGAATCTCGGCTGGGGCAAGGAACAGTTTAAGGATTTGAATTTCCTAAAAAGCAGACATTTCTGATCTACCAGATGACCCCCCGACATGTCGTAAAAATACCCCCGCTAATACCAATACACCAATCCTGTATGAGACAGCCCTAGCATGTATTCAATATGGATGGTGGGTGTTAGCGCCGAAGTGGTGACATGTGGAGGTGTAGGAGGACTACTGGGCCTTGGGATAGGTCACTGCCCCCAAGAAATAGGCCCTGAAGCCTTTGCCCAGAGTCGGACACGTAAGAAAAAAAATAATAATAACTTACAGAGGGATATCAACAAGCCATATCCAAAAATGAATCGCTAAGGAAGAGGTGTTAGGGAGTTTCCTTAACCGACAAGAATATAGCTAAGAAAGTAACGACATAAGAGTATATGACGGTGAAATGACGTGAAGTATGGTGTTAAAGATGAAAGAGAGAGAGAGAGAATCACACACACACACACACACACAGACACACACACAGACACACACACACACACACACACACACACACACACACACACACACACAGCACTTGATCCAGATGTGATTAGGACGTGGACAATTAATGGTTTGGGGTATAGCGATACGTCCTAGTCTATCAGGTGTGTATGTACGTGTCAAGTGTGGTGTCAGTGCGTATCAAGTGTGGTGTCAGTGCGTGTCAAGTGTGATGTCAATGAGTGTCAAGTGTGGTGTCAATACGTGTCAAATGTGGTGTCAGTGCGTGTCAAGTGTGGTGTCAATACGTGTCAAATGTGGTGTCAGTGCGTGTCAAGTGTGGTGTCAATACGTGTCAAATGTGGTGTCATTGCGTGTCAAGTGTGGTGTCAGTGCATGTCAAGTGTGGTGTCAATACGTGTCAAGTGTGGTGTCAATGCTTGTCAAGTGTGGTGTCAGTGCGTGTCAAGTGTGGTGTCAGTGTGTGTCAAGTGTGGTGTCAGTGTGTGTCAAGTATGGTGTCAGTGCGTGTCAAGTGTGGTGTCAATACGTGTTAAGTGTGGTGTCAATACGTGTCAAGTGTGGTGTCAGTGCGTGTCAAGTGTGGTGTCAGTTCGTGTCAAGTGTGTTGTCAATGCCTGTCAAGTGTGGTGTCAGTGCGTGTCAGTGTGGTGTCAGTGAGTGTCAAATGTGATGTCAATTCGTGTCAAGCATGGTGTCAATGCGCGTCAAGTGTGGTGTCAACGCCTGTCACGTGTGGTGTCAGTGCGTGTCAAGTATGATGTCTGTGTGTCAAATGTGGTGTCAATGCATGTCAAGATGATGTCAAAGCGTGTCAAGTGTGGTGTCAATGCGTGTCAAGTGTGGTGTCAGTGCGTATTAAGTGTGGTGTCAATGCGTGTCAAGTGTGGTGTCAATGCGTGTCAAGTGTGAAGTCAATGCGTGTCAAGTGTGGTGTCAATACGTGTCAAGTGTGGTGTCAATACGTGTCAAGTATGGTGTCATTGCGTGTCAAGTGTGGTGTCAATGCGTGCCAAGTGTGGTGTTAATGCATTTCAAGTTTGGTGTTAATGTGTGTCAAGTGTGGTGTCAGAGCGTGTCAAGTGTGGTGTCAGAGCTTGTCAAGTGTGGTGTCAGTGCGTGTCAAGTGTGGTGTCAATACGTTTCAAGTATGGAGATGCTTTCTGTCTGGCCTTCTGTTTTTTGTCGTGATTATATGTAGAGTCATTATTAACACCTTAATCCCATTACTTTAGTTTTCTGTTTAATTTAGTTCAAGGCGGTTTTTTTGAGGTGTAAGATTCTCAAACATTTACAATCATTTCCCTACTTAATATTTGTTTTTGTAGGATGAGCTTGAGACTTGAGAAGGTTTTACTCTCTCTTTTCCTGGTCCATCCTGTAAAGTAGATTATATAACTCACGATAATTTTCTTCGTAAATCTTTTATTCACAAGAACAATAGGAATTGCAGGTATAGCCTATTGTTCACTCTCCTTCAGCCTGCGAAATAAAACACAGACACGACCGAAGATGCATCGTAAGGTAGTTCGTAGGTTAGTATGTTTATTTCGTAAACTCTGTCGATGTGAGAGCGATAAAAATACACTAAGAATGTTAAGGTGTAATAATTATATAAAATAAAACGCTTCGGAAGAGGTGTTACGGACTCTTCTGTCCCTCTTTCACTATGACTTTCAATTCAGTGACTTTTTTATTATATTTGTTCAGTCTCCAAACGATTTAATTCACCAAGCATGTTTTATTTCAATTCTTGCCTCTTCCAGACGATTATATTTATACCTCCTCATCGTCGACGCTATTCTCTATTTTATGCTTGGTATTTACAGAGATCATTGATAATATCGTTATCATCATTTTTCTCATTCTCATCATCATCATCTTTTCCCTCCTCTTCCTCTTCCTCCTCCTCCTGCTCCTCCTCCTCCTCCTCCTCCTCCTCATCATCATCATCATCATCATCATCATCATCATCGTCATCATCATCATCATCCTTATCATCCTCATCATCATCATCATTCTTAGCCTAATGATCATTATAATCGTTATTCTTCTCCTCCTCCTCCTCCTCCTCATCATCATCATCATCATCATCATCTTTATCGTCATCATCAGTATTAGTCTGAATCTCATTATCATCATCATCATCATCATCATCATCATTCCAGCAGTTTCCACTGTGAGGTAATTGTTATAGGTTTTTCGCTACTAACTTTGCCCCAGATTTTGTTCTTCCGTGGCTTATATCACGTAGGTCAGTGGCATAAAATGACAGTACTATGGCTCAAGATCCTTCGCATAGCACTTCTTCGTTACTAGCGTCATAATTCTAGTCTTAATTTCTTGTTATACTTCAGCATTAATGATGGAGAGACGGCAATTTCTGGCCAGGTTAGCGTACAACAAGTATAGTTGGTCTAGGTCATCACAGTACAGTAAATTAAAGCACTTCAGCACGCTGTCACCTCAAACTGTTCTAACACAAAGGTGACTGAGATTAGGACAGTCTCTAGGAGTGAAGGCGTTAATGAAGGCTTAATTTTACCCCTCCAGTTTAAGAAATTCTGTAAGGTATCAGTGTCCAGTACCCTCAAAGGTAGATGACCATCCTATTCCCTTGATGGCATTCACTGATCGATCACCTTCCGTCATCACTTGAGGATGGAACCTTCTCTACGCCGTCTTTCCCACTGGGGCATTCTAACCACCAGACCACCAGCCGTAATTGTGTTATACTTTTGCTGCCTTGAGACGATTTGTTCAGCTGTAGGAAGACATCTTGTAACTGGTTCGTCTGTTCCATCTTCCAAAATCCAGGATGAACGTCCTAAGTACATTATTCACAATACTCCCTTTACTCTAACTTGGCCTAAAATATCCGTCTGTCCATATTAAATGCTGAGTTGTAGCATTTAGAACTGTGCTAAGTCTGTTCTTCGCTCTGCTAAAAATAATTTCATCCGCACTAAATGCTCTCAACTCTCCAAGTCAAATTCTTCCCGCTCCTTCTGGCATCTTGTCAAAAACCTTTCTAACAACTTTACCTCATCATCCGTCCCTCCTCTCTTCTACTCTGATGGCTCTATAGCCATTTCTTCTATTGATAAAGCAGATTTCTTCGCTCAGACTTTCTCCTCCAATTCCACCTTAGACGATTCCGGTGCTGTTCCTCCATCACTTCCCCCTTCTGACTTCCTCATGGCTGACATTAAAATTTCTTCAGCTGATGTATTTTTTGCCATCACTGGCCTCAGTAGTAACAAGGCATGTGGGCCTGATGGAGTACCTCCTGTTGTCCTCAAGAACTGTGCTTCTGTGCTTACACCCTGCCTAGGTAAACTCTTTCGCCTTTGTCTATCAACTTGTACCTTACCTTCTTGCTGGAAGTTTGCTCTCATTCAGCCTGTCCCAAAGAAGGGTGATCATTCCCAACCCTCTAATTATCGTCCAATTGCTTTAAGATCCTGTGTCTCAAAAGAGTCTATTCTTAACAGACAAATTTTAAAGCATCTTTCCTATCACAACCTTCTTTCTGATCGTCAGTATGGGTTACGCCAGGGACACTCAACTGGCGATCTTCTCACCTACCTTTCAGACTCTTGGTCATCCTCCTTTCGGGACTTTGACGAAAGCTTTGCCATTGCACTTGACATCTCAAAGGCCTTCGATCAAGTCTGGCACAAATCTTTAATTTCCAGACTGCCCTCTTCGGTTTCTGTCCTTCCATCTGTGTCTTCATCTACAGCTTCCTTTCTGGTCGTTCTATAGCTGCTGTTGTAGACGGCCATCGTTCTTCTCCTAGATCTATCAACAGTGTGTTCTTCAGGGCTCTGTCCTATCACCAACTCTCTTCCTTTAATTCATCAGTGACCATCTAAGCTGTACATCTAACCCTATCCATTAGTATGCTGATGATTCCACCCTTCACCTTTCCATTCGGTTCCTGCAACGTCCATCCCGGCAGTTACTTCAACAATCAAGAGATGAGGCTATGGCACTCATAATGGCTGACCTATCTTTTATCTCTGATTGGGCTAAAAATAATCTTGGTATTTTAAATGCATCTAAGACTCAGTTTTTACACCTATCAACCCGACAGAATCTTCCACAGGAGTACCCATTAATATTTAATAATATCCATCATCATCCTTGAACATGCTTGGGGTTTCATTCACTCGGGATTTATCTTGGAAAGATCTTATTACATCTCTGGTAAAATCTGCTTCCAAGAGATTAGGTGTGCTAAGCCGACTCCATACCTTCTTTACCCCTGCACAGTTGTTGAATTTATACACGGGATTTATTCGCCCCTGTATGGAGTACAACTCTCATGTGCGGGGAGGCTCCCCACATACAGCTCTTCTCAATAGGGTGGAGTCAAAGGCATTTCGTCTCATTAACTCTGCTCCTCTTACTGGCTTCCTTCAACCTGTCTCTTCGCCGCACTGTTGCCTCTTTATCTCTTTTCTATCGCTACTTCCATGGTCATTGCTCCTCTGAACTGTCTGCTTGCATCCCTCCACCTCTACGACGGGTGTGTAGCACCCGTCTAGCAATAAACTCTCATCTTTTTTTTGTCCAACTCTTTAATGCAAGAGTTAACCGTTACTCCCAATCCTTCATTTATGCAACAGGTCAACTCTGGGACTGTCTCCCTCTGTCTGTATTTCCTACTTCCTATGACCTTCAGTCTTTCAAACGCAGTGTGTCCAGGCATCACGAAATGAACAGATCTTGAATTTGGCTCTCTTTTGTATTTTTTTTTTTGTCTTAGAAGGAACTGTTTTGCGGGCTCTTAGCCTTTTGTTCCTTCTTCCTCGCATAAAAAAAAAAAAAAAAAAAAACATTGGCACAGTAATATGATGCTAATCACGAAGATGTGCCGTGGAAGGGATGTAGAGTTGCAACCTAATCTTACTTTGCCCATTCAACTGCGTGATACAAACTGCAAAAGGACGAAAATATGGGCCAAGTTGAAGTGAAATGAGTATTTGCTAACGTCAGACGTTTTTGTTCAGATTTGGTGAGATCACACTGAAAGGGATAGTTGTAATCATCATCGACTTCGCTACGAGATGTCTTTCCAGAGATGAATAAACCCAGTTGCCATGTATAATGCCCTTTTTATATCAACATAGGTTTCTGCAACAACATACGAGTCAATAATACCGAGCCGTATACGGAAATAAAGTATTGAGGAACTTAACACTACTTTTAGCTGAATAAAATCGTCGGGTATTAAGTGGAAAATAGCTCCAAAGTTGTCTTGGCTGTGGGAAAGTTAAGACATTGTATTGAAGGAATCTACATGATTTGTATGGACGATTGAACAGGGAACATGCACGGACAAGGACAGAGGAGACTGATGTGTCGTGGGAAATGAGAACGTTCCTGAATATGAATACTAATATGAAGAGGGTCTTTGTCGAGGGCATATCATTCAGGTTGGTGCTTTGGGTAATAGATAAGCAGATAGGGAATAGTGAGATAGAATATAAACAGGGTTGAGAGAGAAGCAAAAATATGTGTGTGTGTGTGTGTGTGTGTGTGTGTGTGTGTGTGTGTTATATCTATGCTCAATCAAATACTCGGAAAACTGAAAAAAACAATATTGCCCGTCTATGTATTTCCACCAGAGAGATTAACCCGCCGTGTCTCGGAGACGTGAATTCACGTCCTCACATGATGTGCACTCATATCCCGGAGACGTGAATTAAAGCGGCAACATTGAAAGGTCCCTAATTTGCACAATTTTCAATTTTCGTGAGTGATTTCACGAGTGATTTTTGGCACATATACACGGGACACCTTCCTCTATTCCTCTACAAGATGCCAAGCAGGGACAATGCCTTACACCGCATAACCTCTCCCCCCCCCCCCGCACGCCATTGTCTCGGCAATTCACCTGTTACCAGTGACCTGGGCAATAAAGATATTCAGGGCCAGAGTGATTCCCCGATCGATGACAATGTGGAGGACAATGTTTACATAGCATTAGAGGAAGAAACAGTCAGAAATGATGATCAGGTAATGTGGGAAAAAAAAGGTCATGAATGGTGATAAGTTAGTGAGTGAAACAATGCTTATAATGCCTATATTACTGTTTGAAAACCAATATACTCTTGTACTACATATAAATTCGTACCAAGTAAATAAATAAATACTGTTTATGAGTGGATAAAATAGTTACCCTCCCATAGAACTCGTTTTCTTTGGTGCCAGCCTGTTAGAAAACCCAGTCAGGTAAGGAGGTACTCGTACCTAGATCGAGTATTTTAAACCTCAGGTGAGCGATTTCTCTATGAAATATCGATGCTTCTCACCAAGAGCGGATGTTTGAGCCAAAAAAAAAAGGTCCAAAAATGTCGGGACTGGGGAGTTCCACTGCCCAGAAAACGTCGGGATGGGGTGGGTTAAAGGTGATGGTAGCATGTTTTAAGCAGGAGAGTGGGGAAGGCTCAGCATATACACACAGACACACACAGACACAAGCGCACGCACACTCTCATACATATAGACATACACACCTGGGCGTGCGGTTGATAGAGCACTCGACTCCCAATCCAACTGACGTTCGTCGAGCATTGCTTAGGCCGTACTGCTAACGTGACTGGGGTAAGCTGTCACGTATCATCTGCAGCCTAAGGCATGCAGTGACCAGCAGGGGTTTGAAACTCATCGGAGTAAGGATTAGGTGGTCTGGCCCCATGTGCCTACACTTCACTCAAAGGTGAGGCTTGGTAGTGTCTCAGCGCTCCTCAGGAGCAGCCAGGGCCAACTTGTTGACCTTCTTAGGGTAGGAGACTGGATTAAAGACCCGTGTATTTTCAGCCACTGGCTGCGATGAATAAATAAACCGAAAATTATTATTAATTATTATAAGTATTATTACATACTGTATACTCGAATACACCCCCCCCACACACACACGCTAAATTATTCTTATAATTATTACACATGCATATCCCACGAAAAAGGGACACTGCTTTATTACACAGGCAAAGACACACACACATAGACACAGACAATAAGATAAAGACACTCGAACACACACATTCAGCCATATATATATATATATGGAGCCTCCGAGGTACACTGGTAGAGTGTTCGTTTCGCACGCTGGTGGACGAGGGTTCACCTCCCGCCAGAGTTGTAAAAACTTTGGGAATCGTTCACCGAGCCACTTGCTACTTTGGCGGACATAAGGGGTGCTGTGGTTGAACCAGTGTCGCATACTAGTATGCTTGCACCCAATCGGCTTAAGGCGGGCCGATTACACTTGGTTCACAGACTACAAACACATCCAAAGCCACTACAACACTACAATTACAATTACAAGCACTTCTCACCCAACATACAGTCTCTACCAGACAGCCTAAGCCACTGGGTAGAGATACATTGGCTTGTATCGTCTCTGCTTCGGTAGGGATAGGCCGGTCCTGCAGTGGACCTCAACGGCTGATGATGATGATCATGATGATATATATATATATATATATATATATATATATATAGATATATATATATATATATATGCGTCCGACTCTGGGCATAGGCATCACAGCCTGTTCCCAAGGCCCAGTACTCCTCCTGCATTCCATACACCTCTACATGTAACACGTATCAATCTACTAACAACTTTTCCTCCCCCCCTCCCCCCGCCTTGCACGTACTGATACATACAGCTGAGAGAAACTCGCTTAAACACGTCCATTATTCATCAGCACATTCCAGTATGCACCTCTCCCGCCCCCTACCACCTACTTGCACATACAGTATAACCTGTTGTTCCTTCTCCCCACATACACGCAAATACAAGTACACAAACGCACAAGCACACATTTATCCACCCATCAATCAGTACACATTCGCCTCGCCTCCCGCCCCCTCCCCCCGTCTCTCTCTCTCTCTCTCTCTCTCTCTCTCTCACACACACACACACACACACACACACACACACACACACACACACACACACACACACACACACACACACACACACACACACACACACACACACACACACACACACCATGGATGCCACTGGTGCCGCCTCTCCGCTTTTAATTTCCGCCTCCTCATTAACTGACCGGAAATACTGAGGCTCATCACCGCTTGACCATAAATCAAGAGGAAAAAATATAAATGAACGCCACTGAGAGCTGCACCGCCTCTCTCTCTCTCTCTCTCTCTCTCTCTCTCTCTCTCTCTCTCTCTCTCTCTCTCTCTGATATTATATTCCAGCTTACACCAGACTGCTATATTCAGTTGAGAGTAATTCATAAGACCTTGGAGTTGGATTTTCAAACATTATTTTCTACGATCGATTCCCTGCCGTAACTTCGATATTTTTTTTTACTGGACAAACTAAACAAGGGAATACTTTGCTCTCCATTCTCTGATCTTTGTGCAGAAAAGAAAATTAATCCTGCAGTAACTTTCGTCTCGTAACTAAGATATAAAGTTAAGACCCACTGGGAGATTCGACAGCCTCTTTGCCCTTCCTGTAAATCAACACCTGAGTTACGACAGGGAATGGGTCGTATGTGCGTTTGTGTGTCCCAGTCCTGAGTGATAATTCTGTCATCATTAACCTGGTCAGACTCGGAGAAACTCTAGTATTTTATTGCAGACAACGCCATGTAATATAACCGAGAATGCTTTATAGGAACCTGATTGTTAATCCACCAAAACAATGACTTTTTATAACCCTGGCTAGCTGTAAGTGATTTTATTCAGCTTAATGGTCACGTCTGGTATTGAAAGGGTAAATGAAGGCTACACAATATCCTGTTCAGGGCAAAAGAATATCTCGGTTGATTAAAATTGTCCAATGACATCAAGAACTAAACAGAAAAGACGTCAGCGCAGTGCAAAGATTAAGTCTTTTAGTGCACTGTTGTCTTATTTCAGCTTATTTTTTTTCCCTCCATTTATCAGTACTCAGCTTAAGACAAAGACAGATTATAAATTGGAGAGATTATATTCATTCTTCTATTGCGATGAGTCTTCTTTTGGGTTGAATAAACTTGTGTACAGACAGCAAGAATGAAGTAAGAACTACAGGTCTTTTACACTAACCTGGTCCAGATTTTCGTCTCATTGTTGCTTATTCCCATACCTCATTATCAGAAAAAGACAGTGCAGTGCCCCTACATTTTTCCATACCACTTTTATGACTAACATCATATCCTAATACTAATCTTGTCTTACAACTTAGCACTCAATATGGAGAGATGGCAATTTTAGGCCGTTTTTTTTTTTTTTTTTTTTTTTTAAACAGACCGGAAGAAGGAAAAACAAATGAAAAAAAAAAAATCTATACACCAGATTACTGGTGTCATCTGTTCATAAAATATCTGTAACAGTTAGACTTGAACAGCTGTGGGTTGAAATTTGGCGGGAGACAACTCTGGGGAAGCGAGTTCCAGAGAGATGCAGTTCGGGGAATGAAAGAATTCTGATAGGCAGAAATTCTGCAATATGGCTGAGTGACATTCGAGTCATGAGCGCTACCAGATGCCCGTGAAGCACGAGGGAAGGCATGGAGAGGTGGCACCATGGACGCAACTTCGTCTGAGCATTTGCCAAAAAAATATCTGTAAAATAATGCAAGGGAGGCAACATTCCTTCTTACTTGCAGGGGAGGTAGTTTATTTGTAATGGCAGGGTTGTCAATAATTCTAACAGCTTTGTTCTGAATTTTATCTAGTTGTTTTAATGCAACCTCTCCACATCCATTCCACAAGGGTGAGCAATATTCAAGCTGAGAGCGCACGTGACTCTTATAAATTTTAGCTAACTGCTCATCAGCGAAGAAGTTACGGACTCTGTACAATAATCCAAGTTTCTTAGAGGCGGTTTTAGCAAGTTATCTAACATGAGAGGTCCAGCTGAGGGCATTGTTAAGTGAGACACCAAGAATTTCAATGCTTTTGCAGATGGGAATATTAGTGGCACTGAACGTAATGTACGAATCTGGCAATATCTGTCTATTAGTAAATTGTATATATTTAGTTTTTCTAGCATTTAAAAAGACAAGGTTGTTTTGTCCCCATTCACTGATCGTAGATAGGTCTTGATTTATGGAGATGGCTGTACTGAGTTGAGAGGTAGAGATGTTAGACTTTGTAAATGGGAGTCTGAGTGTGAATGAATTATGTAGTGTTGAGTCATTTGCGTATGAATGGATGGGATTGTGGGTGACAGATAAGAGATCATTAATATGAACCAGGAATAGGGTTGGCGCCAGAACTGACCCCTGCGAAACGCCGGCGTTAATTGAGTGGAAATTGGAATATACATCATCTACTTTTATTTTCCTGTTACTTAAATATGAAGAAATCAAAGAACAAAAGACGTTAGTCCATAGCAAGGGAGTTTGGACAGCAGGGAACGGTGCCATACTCTGTCGAAAGCTATAGAAATATCAAGAGCTACTACATGAGTTTCTCCATGTAGATCAATTGATTGATGGATGGTATGAGTTAGGAGATTGATTATGTCATTGGCGGATCTTTCGTGGCGAAAACCATGTTGTCTATCACTAATTAAGTTGTTGGATTCAAGATATTAACAATGTGCTTATTAAATAAAATTTCAAATACCTTACCAAGAGAAGATGTGACAGCTATTGGTCTGTAATCAGAGGGGTCAGAGGAACTTCCTTTCTTCGGAACTGGATATTGGCTTCTTTCCATGAATTTGAGAATGAAGAAGTACGTATGCATAGTCTGAATAATTTAGCTAGAACAGAGGCAAGTTCAGGGGAACACTTTTTCAAAACAATTGGCGGAATTCCATCTGGGCCTGGAGCTTTGTTGGTAGGTAAATTGTCTAGGAAGGATTTTACGTATCTTGCCTGTATTTTAAGTGGGGCAATTTCGGGAGAGTCAGGTTCCAGTATTGGGACATTCTGGCTGGTATCGTCTGTGGTAGAGTTTCTGGCAAAGGTCCTGGCAAGGATATCTGCTTTCCAACGCGGGTCATTTGTAATGTTGTCATCTGAAGATTTTAGTGGGGGAATGGAAGATGACTTGTTAAAGTTATTATTGAAAGAATTAAGTGTTGACCACAATATTCTACTGTCATTAGGGTTGTTAAGTAGTTTTGATTCTTGCTTTTGAAGAAAGTTAGAGTAAAAGCAGCATAATGCAGACAAGCATAACGGATACTAACATACTAGTTGTGTGTTGCTCTGCTAGGATTCCGAACGCCAAGTCCCGTGTGATCCTAGCCGTGTTCAGCGGATTCTTTGTTCTGCGCTGATCTCAGGTTTGCAGCCACGCGCATAGACTATGTGATCCTTTCATCAAGAGATAATGAGAGACATTTTATTTTTTTCACACACACACACACACACACACACACACACACATATATATATATATATATATATATATATATATATATATATATATATATATATATATATATATATATATATATATATATATATATATCCATCATCCAAGCCTACAAAGCCCCATGAGGAGCGTAGGAGCCCGGGGCTGGGCAGTTGGTCCCGACATTTAAGATAAGAGTGACCAGCCTCACTCATCCCTGAGTGGCATTACATGAGCAATCAACCCCAACCATCCCTTGGATATAAACCTTCACCGGCTCAATCCGATTGGAGTGGAATAATTACACACTAAACGACCAGGCGCCAAAAATTGGTTATATGGTTACCACCCAACGTAGTAAATGGTTTCCTTGTGTAAAGGAAACCATTTGGCTTGTCACTCAGTGTAGAGTCACCCACAGGCAGAAGGAAGAGGAAAGAATGAAGGAAAGAAAGACAGAAGAGGGAGTGTAAAGTCACCCATAAGCAGAAGGACAAGGAAAGATGAAGGCAAGAAAGACAGAAGAGGATGGAAGGAAAGAAGGATATATATATATATATATATATATATATATATATATATATATATATATATATATATATGAGCCTCTGTGGTACAGTGGTAGAGTGTGCGTTTCGTACACAGGTGAGCCAGGGTTCGCGCCCTGCCAGGGTAATAAACTTTGGGAGTGTTCATCCGGCCACGTACCACATTGGCGGACACCAGGGGTGCTGTGGTTGAGCCAGTGTCGCTTACTATAAAGTATGCTTGCACCCAGTCGACTTGCGCGGGCCGATTACACTTGGTTCACAGACTACACACACATCCAAAGCCACTCCAACACGACAGTTACACTAACAAGCACTTCTCACCGTACATACAATCTCTACTAGACAGCCTAAGCCACTTGGTAGAGATACATTGGCTGTATCGTCCCGACTTCGGTCGGGATAGGCCGGTCCTGCAGTGGATACTCAAACGGCTGATGATGATTATATATATATATATATAGGATTATCTGGCACTCTTTATCGCTTGTCTCTACTTACCAAGCACTCTACCTGCTTACCTTCCTACTTACCGAACCTCCCTTTCTTTCCACCTGTCTAACTTCTGCCCTGCCCACTTTTCTACTTACCTCCTATCCTGCCTACTCTCCTACCTACCACCTTTCCTAGTTCTCTATCTGTGTCCCTATATATCTTCCTTTCTTCCTTCCTACCTTCAGACATATTTGCATAGCATCTTACCCATCTGCCTTCCTATTGTACCTCCGTGCTGACTTCCCTGCTGACCTCCATGCATCCGTGTCGACTTTACTACCTACACACCTACCTCCCTATCTGCTTGCCTACCTGCCTCCCTTCCTGTCTCCACCACTTTATAAAGTAGCGACCCGGGCACGTAGTTTTATTTTTTTTCTCCAATTGCCAGTATTCAGTAGGTTGTATCGAACTGGTTATGACGGTATTAATTACTGCATCTTGATTGCCTTTTCCCATGATGCCAGTGTACTGCCTGTATTCCCGTAAATAAAGATGTTTTCTCTGTTGCCTTGCCCTTTTTTCGGTCATTGTGAGGTTGGAAATTCTTTGAGCGTGTCCACCTGTCCGATGAAGGATTACCCTAAGGTGATGATTCATTTAACATCTCAGTCGTCAAAATTCGTCATGATTACAAGCATTGCAACATCTAGACTAGAGTGTGAGCGAGCGGACGAATGAACGGACGGAAAACTATCATCCTGGCTCAGCCATGCATAGGCCCTCAGAGACAAACACATCATCCTTGGTGTAGGAAACTTATGGGACGACAATAGGGACAGCTGTTGCCTGCCGTCGACGGATCTGCTGGTGTAGTCATGACCAAGGTTGAGTAACAACTTCATCTAACCACCACAACAGTTCGCCACGAAACACACCCTTACCACCATGGTTCACCCCCTTTGTTAGCCTTCACCACCACTGTATCACCACCACAATACACTGTCACCGCAAATGTATCACCACCATTACGCATTCATCATCACTATCACCATTACACCTCTTGTGGTATCAGCACTGTATTACCACTACAATTCACCTTCACATCACTATCACCACCACAGTACATCTTCACCACCATTGTATCGCCACCACAATACACCTTCACCACCATTGTATCACCACCACAGTACACCTTCACCACCACTGTATCACTACCACAATACACCTTCACCACCACTGTATCACTACCACAATACACCTTCACCACCACTGTATCACCAAAATACACCATCAGCGCCACTGTATCATCAGTACAATACACCTATACCACCACTGTATCACCACCACAATACACCTTCACACCACTGTATCATTACCATAGTACACCTTCACCATCACTGTATCACCACAGCAATACATCTTCACCATCATTATAACACCATCACAATACCTCTTCACCATCACTGCATCACCACCACAATACACCTTTACCACCACTGTATCACCACCACAATACACCTTCACCATCACTATCGCCACCGCAATACTTCACCACCCTCATTACATCCACAGTTCACCACTACATTATTCCCACCACCACTTTATCACCACAATACACCACAGTTCACCGCTCTCCATTCCACTCCACACCAGTTTTCCTTATACTCTTATACCCTACACTAACTTCCCCTAACTCGACCTGACTCCACCTAACTGCCCAAACTTACCTACGACCCTTCTGAACTCTTCCAGATGCACTCAGGATCCACTCCCACTCCGTTTTCTTTCGGTAATTGATTTTATACTAGTAGTATCGTCCACTCACTTAATGTAGTGCTGCCTACTTCTTCCTTCACTTTATCATTCCTTTTCCTGTCTTCCCTTCTCTCTTCATACTTATCCTATTTTTCCTCTCACTTTGTTTATTACTTTTCTTTCCTTTTCAGGTGGCTTAACAGTGAGTGACAGGCTTAATGGTTTCCTGTAAACCAGGAAACCATCACAAAGCTGTGTGGTAATCCTATAACCATTCCACATGTGCCCCCTACGTGTCAGGAATCGGGTGGCGGAGGGTTAGTGCCCCTCCCCATAAAACAACTAACTCGGTGACAAATGGCCACCCCTTGCATGATTATGGCATCTGGCTGTAGATAGATAGGTGGAAGGTATTGCCTTTTTAAGGTCTTTTATGTACGGTATGTTTGCAGAGAGCGAAGAATACTACATACCCACAGTTCTGCGTTCACCTCTCCTTGTCTTCCCAGCTGAAACAAGTATAACCCATTACTCTCAGGTAAGTATTTGTTTATGTTGTAGGAGCAGGAGGCATGGGAAGACGTTACAGTATCCTTTGTCCTTCCTGGGAAAAAGAAAATTAGTTACCCATAGGACAAACAAGTGATCGTAACTCCGTGGCTCAGGCCCCTTGGTGAATGTCCAGGGTTCGTTATATGAGGTGTAGTGAGCGTCAGTGGGTCATAATATCGCTATATCGGTCCCGGGCACAGGGCGTCTAGTCATCCTAGTTTAGTCATGGATGGTATCATGTTAACCCTGTGCACACCTCCTAACCCCCCTTCCCCCTTTCCAACACCCCCTGCCCCCTTTCCAACACCCCCTGCCCCCCCTTTCCAGCACCCCCTCCCCCCTTTCCAGCACCCCCTCCCCCTTCTGTTAATACCTGCCTCCCCCTCCCTCCCCATCAGCATCTGCCTTCTCCTCCTCTCTTTCGTCATCTCCCTGTCCCTCCCCCTCAAGTTCAACAGCCACCTACCCCCCCCCCCTGCTGTATACACTTTATTCCTCCTCCTCTCCCCATTTCAACACTCCCTCCCTCTCCCCCATTACAGTAAACCTTCCCCCTCCCCAATTTAAACACATACTTTCCTCTCTCTCTCTCTCCCCTCTCAGTACCTCCCTCCTCTCTCCTCTCCCCTCTCACCACCTTCTCTCTACCTCCTCCTCTCCCCTTTCAGCACCTTCCTCCCCTCCCCCTTCTCAACACACCTCCTTCTTTGAACAGTTACTTTCTCCTCTCATCCCGTTCAACGCCTCATCACCCTCCCCCTTTCAACACGCCCTCCTCATACCTACAGGAGGCAGGAGTTAAATTGGAGAGAGGGGGTCAGTGCACAGTCTCGGACAAAAATATCGATACACTTCCATGCTATAATGAGCTTGCGGACCGTACTTCGCTCACCAGAGATAGTGTGGGGAAGCATACGGGACCAAAGTGAAATGAGCCACGTAGTCATTCACACATCATTCATTCTTACGGAACCCTGGCACTTCCACTCTTACAAAACAAACTGCACATTTATTTTTTTAAAGTTGATCTTCGTACATACGCTCATGAATAATAATAAAATCAGCAATGAGGAAGAGGAAAAGAAATAAGTATTGTCTAAAAGTTGCATTCTTTGTGACATAAGGGCTTCGTAACACTTCTTTATTACCTATTTACTTAGGATACTGCACCACAGCATTCTCTTATATGTTATTTATAGAGTAAAAAGCGACACAGCTTACACCAGTGACAATCGAAAAGATATGGAGGTGTTGTTATCATTGTTGTTAATGATGCTGTTGTTACTGTTGTTATTGTTGTCCGGGGCTTATGTCAACGTGAACCCAGTGGCCTGCAGACTGAAGCTGGCCTTATCTCCAGTTCATCCTCATCCCTTTGGGGCATAGGGAGGGAGCTGAGGGAGGCTTGTATAACTGGATAGTAGAGTCACTTGTTTATATTGATGTCAACACGTGAAGGTGTCTCCCTCCAGCACGAAATACAGGTGTACTGAAATGCGCTGAAACAGTCGCTATGGAACAGGTGCTACGGAATTACCAAAGCCACTTAGTAAACGACCCCAATTCGTCCCAGTTCGTTCCCTCTATCAGTAATCCAGATCTTGCTGTGAATGAGAGCGCCTTTTTTTTATTTTACTATGTCATTATTTTTTCGTTGCTCCTTTCGCATCACTCTCATTGCACGGTAGCTTTTCTCTCCATATCAGACAATGACCGAGGTGTTCTTGTTCTCTCTCTCTCTCTCTCTCTCTCTCTCTCTCTCTCTCATCTACTTAGCTCTCTTTCTTTTTCTTGAATTTCCACACACACTCTTCCTTCCACTACCCAGGACCATCTTAAAGCAATTTCAGGAGGCGCTTCTCCCCGCCGCATCCTTTCACACCGACAGATTGGCCGGCCAGGAGGCAAACCACTTACCCACCAAGGCACGTTGCCGCCGTTTAAACAGACTGTGCTCACACCGCCCCTCAGAAGTAAAGCCGAGGTTCCTGACTCAACACTCTCAACCTCCACCAACTTTGTAACCTGCGTCTGATGGAGCTAACCACTCAGAGTTAGCCGCTATATGAACCACGGGTACCTACAATGTGGACAAATCTGCGTAATTTTTTGCTTGCATTTTTACCTGCTATTTCAGACGCAACGTATATGAAAGGGCAGCTTCCCCTCTTGCTGTTCGTATTGTTGTTGCTGTTGGAGAAGATTTTTATATATCCCTTCTTTCTTTCTGGCTAAATTCAGTTCCATTTTCACATTTTATATTACCTTGCCAGCTAATCCCACCCACCTCTGTACACCCACAGCACCCAAACTCTTCCCCCACACACCCACACTAGACACACCTGTTCCCATTCAGTCACCGCATGCCATCCACCACCACCCCACCCTGTCCTTATTACTCACCCACTTCTGAAGACCTAAAGCCACATGTCAACTACATCACCGTCATGGCTCATTCTGTACACACCCCGTAATAGACGTGACCCGATGCCACCTATATTAACCTTGTTTCTTTGAGTCACGGTACCATGAATTGTACAAATGGAATAACTACAACACAGACGTATTTGGAAATGCTGTTATTTTGTGATATACTCGTACTAGGGAGTCCAGGTCTAGCCGAAATTTTTGTATCTTCCAGTAAACTGCTTTTCCAGATGTGAGTATAACTCTGCCATTTGTATTGACCGTAATATCATAATTCCAGCCCATCTCGCCCACTCCTTTCCATCCAGTCAACCCAGTACTGATGTGATGTATTCAGTAATCCTTAATGTTTTCACTTCAAGTCAATATGTGTCCTAAATTCGTCGTGGCCCACCAACCATTCCCAGCATATCCCGCCCACCCGTCTATCCCTAACCTTCTCAAGATCTTATTCTCGTCTACTCTGAATTCTTTCTAATACTTCCTTTTTAGCCTTTTAAATTATATGTTACATTCTCATCTGTGCTTGTACAGGTTTCTGAATGCCACTCAGTCATATTCTCTCAGTTGTACGTTGTAGGATAAATTTGAGCCACTTCTTGCAGATAATTAATAGCTTCTCAAAACATTGCAACAGGCGCGTCCAGCACTGATATAAGCTTAGGTTATAATTCTTCATGTACTTGCATGCCCAAGCCAGATATATATATATATATATATATATATATATATATATATATATATATATATATATATATATTAATTACAGTCAAATAGCTAAATAAATTGTGTGAGTGAGAACATACTCGAGAAATCTTTACAGTCCTCAGTGTTGGGGAAGTTGCAGCCACTCATAGCAATAATGTATGTGTACAACAAATTGAAGGACCGTTACAGTATTAAATGGAAATGAGTTATTAATCATTAGCTATTAGTCAATGAAGCCTGCATACATCACGACAATTGCTCATAAATGTATGACTTAATTCTTGTATGCAAATCATGTCAGCCAGTTAAAAGCATCAATTACAACTGTTACGCTTAACAGTTTTGTGAGTAAAACCAGGGAAGAGAATTGTGACATATTCTTGACTTCACTGTCAGCTACACGCTCTGGGTGTCTGTTAGTTCCCTGGTGGCGATGGTGTAGAGGGATTCAGATTATGCAAGTCGGACGGAGATGGGGGAAGTGAATAAACACAAAATGGCATGAAAGGGCCTAACTAAATGTGAATGATTCAGGGCTGACCTTAATGCAATAAATTTTAACTTAATGACCTTGATGAGGCCTAAGTTGACATAACTGTTCCTAAATTGCCCTTTTCTTAGTTGAATTTAATTATTTAAAATAAGGAAGAATAAACTAAATATTTCCTCACTAGCTTCAAGCGGTTAATTTCCCAGGCTGTGACATGTACCTCGGAAGTCGGTACGAGAATATAAAAAACAAGCCTCACTGAAAGCACGGTTGAATTTCCCACGAGAAAACAAAGTGCACGAGATTAGGTTTGCCAGCACTAACTTCAGCCGTGTTCCAGTCTCGATTGTTTAGTTCTACAAGCCTAAAAACCCCTTGTGTAATTCTTGCTACCACCAGACGATTTTACTCAGCTCAGGGGAAACCTTTGGAGGGGTTAGAGAGAGCCTGCATTAACCCCTACACAGTCTATCATTCCTTGTTTGGGTAAAATCGTCTGGCAGTAGCAAGATTGAAATATACGCCGTGAGACTGAAGGGGTTAAAGTTTTGCAGCACCATCTTACAGCTTCTCGCAGTTTGAGTCATTTACTCCTTTTTAAACCTTCTACAGTAGAACGTCTTTGTTTTTTTTATTTGTTTAGTGGGTAATTAAGGCGCTCCACCCGGATTGAACCAGTGTAGGTTTATGTCCAAGGGATGGTTGGGGTTTACTGCTCACGTAACGCCACTCAGGGATGTGTGAGGCTGTCACTTATCTTAAATGTCAGGACCAACTTGGCTAGCCCCGGGCTCCTACGCTTCTCATGGGGCAACACAGGATTAGATGATGACGTTATTCTTCCTACCATAAAGGATTTCATTCAGCTGAGGGGAGTTAATGAAGTTCAGTCTGACTCCTCCAGTTCTAGAGTTTAATCAACCATAACAATATATGGTAAAGCATCATCAGTATAGTGTATAAAGACGTCCTCGGTTTGAAGGGGCTATGTTGGAAGAGTCTTGTAGGTTGGATGATATTGTATGCTGATAGGAAAGGTAAATAATGGTGCGTAGTATTAAAAAGGGTAAAAATTATGGAGGTTCCAAGCAGTGATCTGGATGTAGAACAGAAAAGATTTATAAATGCAAATGCAATCACTGGATTTAAGAGGAAAATCCACTGGCTGCAAATTACTAACGTTGTACCTCACTGGACCAACGCCACACGAATGTGCTGAGCCCAGAGACACATGTTATATTTAAAAAAAAAAAAAAAAAATGAAAATGAAAAAAAAAAAAATTAAAATAAAAAAAAAAAAAAAAAAAAAATCTTGATCAGGAATTAGGAAGTTTACATTTCTTTTTGTCCAAAGTCAGATGGCTTTGTTTAGCCAGGAGAATTGTTGCTGTTGCGGCGTCAGTTTTTTAGTCAGTTTATAACATTCACCATAGAGAAACCTTTGGAACCTATCGACCACACGAGAGACATTAAGGCAAACAGGCATTATTTGCTCAGGTCCAGTACTCCCCAGAATGCGACTCGAAAAGCTGGGGTGTTGAGAATGGTGTAGTGGTGGATGTGACTGGTAGTGTGGATGTGTGGGAGGAGTTGGGGTGAGGATACTGTGTTGGTTGTAATGAGACTGGCACGTGGAGAGTACACCCTTGTGTGTTGTAATGTTGTAGCCTAATTCACTCATTCACTAACTCTTTATCTATATACCTATCTATCTATATCTGTCTCTCTGTCCATCTACCTATCTATCTATATATATACGAGATACGAGTATATATACATCATATTTGTATACACGCCATAGTCGGTGTCTAAAGGAGGAAGTCATGTTAAATCTAAGCAGAAAATCAGGCAGTATTGTCAAACAGTTCTCCACTATCAACAGCATCGTAGAAAAAACAAGCCATATTTACGAAACTGGCTGCTACTTTGGTTGGTCTTCACAGTTTCACCTTGTTAGGGAAGTTTAGGTGGAGGGAGTGCCACCAGACGATGTTCGCGTCGTTATAAACTTCCCTGTTGCCCCCACTGTTTGGCCGGAACGATTTGGCTTCCTAGGTCCTCAGTTGGATATAATTAGTTGGATCTTTCTCAGTCTCCCGCCCCACCCGTCGAGAGAGAGAGAGAGAGAGAGAGAGAGAGAGAGAGAGAGAGAGAGAGAGAGAGAGAGAGAGAGAGTCACTGGCAAATTAGCAAGGGGAGTATAGGTGTTAAAAAATGTTATGTGCTGTAAAAGACCGTGCTGTTTTGTTTCATTCACCTTACATTCATGCCTCATACTTCGTAACCTCACACTGTCACACTTCACATCGCCATTTCACACACTACCACACCATTCATTGCTTAAAGTTCAGACATACATCACACTGCCAAACTTCCCATTGTTTTCCTTCACATTGCCATACTTCATACTGCCACATCACAAACTGCTGCACCTCACACTGTCACATTCCACATGATCATTCCATACAGCATAACACCAAACACTGCCATATTCATGTCACACACTGGAATATCATGCACATACCTCACACCGTCAAACATTACACTGCTGTACTATACATAAAACTGAAGCTGCCATACTTCACACTGTATTTCTACAGACTGTCACAAAACACACTGTAATTCCGTACACTGACACTCTAATCACATACTACCGCACCACACACTACAGCACCACCCATTGCCATGCCTTCACACTGCTGCACCTAATACTGTTACATCACACACTGCCACTCTTCATGCTGTTATACCACACTCTACCACATCGTACACAATCCTTCATCACACATTATCATACCACACAGCACCACCGCACACACACAGCTATGTCATACACTGGCCATACACTACCATGCCAGAAACATCTACACTAAACATTATCACACCAAACACTACTATACCAAACATTACCACACCACACCACATCATACATTACCTTATATCATATCGCCACATAACCTTACATCATATCGTCAGACCCTACCGCACCACACACTACCACACCTCACACTACCACACCACGCAATACCACACTTTACACTACTACCGTTACACAGTGACACAGTGCCACACGTGCATCACACTTTGCATTATCACATCTGTTTAATCCTACGGCGCATTTCTCATTTTACATTTGCTTTCTTCAGATTCTGTTCACCGTAGGAGACACTTCGACTGGGGAAAGAGTGGATATACTTTTCATTATCGAGTTCCTTAGTAGAGGTGAATGAAACTGATCGATAGAACCGTCTTGTGGTAGTCGGAATAAAATTATCAAGTAAGCGGTATGTCACATAATGTTGACCATGGACAAAGCGTGTGATAATAACACTAGCAATGTTAGGCGGGAATGAACAATATATGCAACACTACTTCAGTAAGAGAAGAGATTACCTGATTTGCGTTAGACTGTCTGGGTGTAATCGGAGTGAAATGTTTTAGGGCCGTCCTGCCTGCAAAGCGTTATTTTGTTGATGTTGCACGCTTACTTGGACGTAAACACAGAGACGGCAGGCTGAACTTGCGTCCTATCCTACTTTCTATTCTCCTTTCGGGGCATGGGAGGTTGATGGACTTTTCTTATTGTCGTTGTTGTTTTTTGGTGGCGATGTTTTTGTTGTTTCTGCTGAATCCCGGTCTGTCTCTGGCCGAGCAGACCGGTCGAACACAGGTACAGTATAGTGTTGTATATACACCATGTAGGGATCCTGCGTCCCCTGTTGTTAGACAACTCCTCACCAGGGTCGGGCCAGGTTCCTCCCCAAGGCGAGGTGCAGAGTAATATGAGGAGGTTTGGCTTCCAGGTGGATGTCGCAGCTGCTCTACCCAGGATGCACAGCGCCACCACGTGTAGGTTCCTCGTCAGCACCAATGAGGGACGTTTGCTTGACCGGGAAACGGAGCCGTTTGGTTATATCGGCTGGACCACGTGACGGTGCCCCTCTGTAGCACCTGATCACGCGTAACATGAAGGAACGTAGAACAGCGCAATACTGAGCGTGGCAACAGCAGTGGCGCAGGTAGGACGAGAATCTGCTCCCACCTGGTAGATAATTAATATGCTGATGAGACGCAACACGTGTGAACAGTAGCGACGCAACGCCACACCACACCACGCCTCGGCACCCCACGCCACACTGTGCCATGTCACCCCACGCCTTGTCATCCCACTCTACACCATGCCATGTCATACCACGCCACGTCACCCCACGCCCCATTATTCCATGTCACACCACGCCTCGTCACCCCACGCTGTACTGTGCCACGCCACGCCACGCCACACCACGCCTGCTGCTATCACCTGGGTATGGTCGAGTTTCCACAAAAAGTGTAAAAGTATATTAAAACTAATCCTCCTAGGACTCACTCTCAGCAGCATAAAATAATCTAGAGTCAACTGAAATACAAACCTAGATTTTTTTAAGACCAAGACCAGATTAGCACTCTGCCTACTAGGACTCACTCATAGCAGAAGGGTCATCAGGTGTCAGAAGGAATACATCACTAGAGTTGTACCGGCCATGAGAGAGTTCACTTTTACTTCGTCCTGTTTTTCCAAGTGTTTTATTCCAGCTAACGTCAGAGAATTGTGTCCATTGGAGGTTTAATGTGTTAGTGTTGTTACCTTCAACATCCCGTCGTCTTTGTTCTTTTCCGTCACTTCTGTAATATTTGTGCCTTTGTATTTTAGTTGGCTGAGGTTTAAATACTCACGTGTCCTTATTTTCGATTGGCTTTGTGCGTATGGACGTGTTCAGAAGTATACTTTGAAACCACAGTGGTCCCTTAGTAGCGTTGTCGTCTGAGTGAGTGTGTGTGTGTGTGTGTGTGTGTGTGTGTGTGTGTGTGTGTGAGTGTGTGTGTGTGTGTGTGTGTGTGTGTGTGTGTGTGTGTGTGTGTTAAAAATAAGTAAAACAGTTTGTCTCATTTAGACCAAACTTGGTGGAAGGACTGGAGGTCAGTCCATGGGTTGACATATTGTTTATGAGAACAGTAGGTCAAAGGCTAAGGTCACACGGTACTGTAAGGTCAGATTAAATAGTTTTACTCGATTTGTCCAGACTATGTGAAAGGACTGATGCGCGGTCAAGAACCAACAGATTTTATTTTGAGAACAACAGGGCAAAGTCAGGGTCACAGGCCAAAGTCAGGGTCACAGGGCAAAGTCAAGGTCACAGGGCAAAGTCAGGGACACAGGCCAAAGTCAGGGTCGCAGGCAAAGACAGGGTCACAGGGCAAAGTCAACTCAGTTTTGATCCGATCTGATCCAAACTTGACGGGAGGGTTGAGGGTCAGGCATGGATGAAGTTAATCGATTTGAGTCAAGGTCACGGGGCAACGGCAAATGTTCAGCCCTTGGATCAGTTGTTGGACACGGATATTGCACTGTCTGAGTGTTGCTTCCTGCGCTGTAACTAGTACAATCCATAGCTTAATGTGAAGTTCCATGCACGTGAAGTTCCCTGGAGGGAGAGTGGTAGCCCTAATTAACTCCATAACTTGCTGATCTCATACAGTGAGGAACACATGGCTGCAATGAGAGTTCTGAATGCAAAAATTGAGTTGTTTTGATGGTTATGTCTGTGTTTGCCAGAATCTCTATATTATTGTTATGAACCGACAGCATCTGTATATACTCGTACTGAAATAGGAAACTATATGCTACCACAACCCACATTATGTTTGCCACGACTCAGGTTTCACACACACACACACACACACACACACACACACACACACACACACACACACACACACACACACACACACACACACACACACACACACACACACACACACACACACCTGGCCATGATGTCAACAGGTGCTCTCATCACTGACCCCAACGCCTAAGGCCAGACTGAGCTAATTAGAAGTGCAGGGAGGAGGAGGAGGAGAGGTGAACCGAGAGTGAGGTGGAGGGACAGAGGATGGACTGGGTTTGGGTGTGGCGAGGTTGGAAGCAGGAGGGATAGACAGAGAATAAGGTATCAGGAGGAGAAGATTATGTGGACGAGAGAATGAGTGGCTGAACAAGAATAAAATGCAGAGAAGTATATGACTCAAAGAAGAAGCAGAGATAGACCAAGGATGAGGAGGAGGTATATAACGTAGGAGAGGGTATGAAGATGAGGTAATTGAAAGAAGCTGTATTAATAAAGACCTGGATGTAACACTGACTGTTGTCGGTCGTTTTTGTACCATATTCTAGAGGAAGGTTAGGACTCAGCAGCAACTGACTGTCTGCCTCAACCCTCTCATGGTCGGGATAACTACAGATATTGTTCTAGTAGTGGTGAAATTGAACTCAGCCGTCTATATGTCAGAAGAACAAACTACTCGTAAAATGTTAGGTCGTCGTAGTGAAGGGAACAGATCTCGTATTCTCGTGGGTTGAGGAGGCTCCCTAACACCTCTTCCTTAGCAGTTTATTTTTGGACCCTGGTTGATGAAATAATTTTATACCTTATGTATGCAGAGCGATACTGGAATGATTTAAGCGTCAGATGGTAAAGTATAATCAAAATAAATCGTTAAGGAACAGGCGTTAGGGAGCTTCCTTAATCGACGAGAATGGGGGCCAAGGATAGGGCTGGGAGTGCTGTTTTTTTTTTTTTTTTTTTTTTTTTTTTTAAATGCCGATACGGGAAATGCAGTTTTGCGATTGCTTGTTGACTGGAGCACTCACAGCAGCAATCTCTGTGTTAATGAATAGCTAATACCAATCATTTTGTCATTTCTGGCACACAGGCAGTCCAGGGAAGGGAGGCGAGGGGAGAAAATGAACGCAACTAACCCACCTGAAAGTGTACAGTCATTGAAAAAAAAAAACTACCGTTACCCCCAGCAATGTTCTATGCGAAACGAACGTTAGCTGGGCTGTGTGGGCGGGTCCTCTTTCTCTCTCTCTCTCTCTCTCTCTCTCCTCGCCTTTTAGTTTAGATCCTTCTACATAGCATGCTACCTTCACATTACCTGAGACGATTGAATGTATCTCTCACTTCCTTAATCCTTAGACGATGGGGATTTTCTTGTGGTTTCTTTGATCGTCTGGATCAAATCCAAACTGTTTATGGGATGCTAGACTTTATTAAACCTTTAGCCTTTGGACATCACCGTTGCTCCGTCACACAAGAAAAATCGTCTAGAATTAGAAAAAATACGAAAGGTTTCAGCCATTTTCTAAGGCTAACGCTAGAAAGCGCCCTTGTTTCATATACTTCTCATTAATAATAATAGTAATAATAATAATAGTAAAAATAATAATTAATAATAATAATAATAATAATAATAATAAACATCAGATATGTGGCATCTACCATCGCCACAGGCTCTCCCCCTCCCCTGTCTTGTTGCCTTCCCCCCCCCCTTTCCGTCTTCTCCCTTTTCCCTGACTCTGGTGGACAAGCGCTGCTCCCTCTAAGGGCTATGTTTGGAATAATATGCCTGCCAGGGACCGTCGGCGAACTTTTGCTCGTGGGTGTACAGTGCTATCAGAGTTGCTGTATAATACAGTAATCCATTATATTACTGACGACAACGTTACCTAGGAGGACCTTTCATCTGACAATTTATCGTCATTACTTTTTTTTTACACCTAAGATCACACAATATGAGGAAATGGAGAGAAGGGGAATTTCACTTGTTACGCAAATGAAACCACTGTTAAATTGTATTGTCATGTACGGCAGGGTGTCCAAACCATTTGTATTACTTGATATTTTTGTAAACAAATGCGTAAGACTGTGGGAAGTATTCTCGTGTGGTTAGGAAGCTTAGTAACACCTCTTCCTTACAGATTTATTTTTTACTCTTCTCCGTTACTATATTCTTGTCTGTTATTCATGCAATCAAGTTCGACATGAAGAAGATATAAGATGCAAAAAGGAGGGTATTAATGGGTATTTTGGAAACTAAATCGTTAAGGAAGAATTGTTACGGAGCCTCCATACCCGACGGGTATACGGACCTGTATTATAACGAAGAGGTCTGGCAGGAAGTAAACGAATGTAAACATGGGAAAATTACAAGTATACACATGAGCAGCCTGATAACTAATACCATTATGGGTTTACCTCCTCGCACTTCACGGGTATACATTATTTCTTCAGTATAACGTCGATGTTAGAGAGAGAGAGAGAGAGAGAGAGAGAGAGAGTACTGGAAATGAAAAATATAATGCAGATCTATCTCTAAGGCCCGTATTCTCGTCGCTCGAGGAGGTTCCCTAGCACCTCTTCCTTAGCGATTTATATTTAGATATGTGGGGTTAATATACTTTTGTTTATTATTTTTGCAGCGCATGATGATATTAGAAAGAATTATGTAACACAAAGGAGGACAGTAAGGTGTACTAAGCAAAATAAATCGCTCAGGAAGAGGTGTTAGGGAGCCTCCTTACCCGACATCACTAGGACCCAAGTTGCTGAACTGCCAACTCTCGTGACCAGACAGGAAACACAAGGGCAATTGGTGCTTGCAGTTTAGACAAGTTATTGATGAGAATTTGTTTCCCTTATTTCCATCAGTGATAAATGAACAGTTCATTTAGTTCACCATGTATCGCCGGCAAAGCCCAAATCTTTCTTCAGGCTGTGAACCCCCGTTTTAAGCCAACAAGAACAGTATCCACATATTCGTTAGGTTAGGACACACCCTGTCATCTCCTTATGAGTTTACTTTTGCATGTGGTGCTGTTGCGGACGTGAATATCATTCCAACTTTTAGTTTAACAATTATGAAACTTGTGCACAGTATTCTGAATAGCTTGTTGGATTCCGTAGATCGCATCACCATGTTTCAAAAGCCTCTGTTCACTCTCTCGTTATGTATCGTTATGCAGTGGATCGAGGTTCATGTCGGAAACTGTACACTGGAGGAAGTTCAGCGTTTCACCCGCTTTTTCGAACCACTGAATTCGAGAGATGTGACAGCAAGGTAGGCCCAGACACTCGCCTCCGTGGTATCCTCCTATATGGTACTGTGTGCGAGGGATGGGGACGGAAGAGAGAAAGGCGCCATCACCTGCCTCAGTCCTGCTCCTCGTATAACCTCATCCCTCTCACAGGTGTTTGTAACCATTTGTAAATATTATGTAAATTATTATGTAGTGTGTAAATAAAGTTTGTAAGTAGTTGTAAGTAGAATCCAAGTAGGGCGCCACCGCCCTGTTATGTCTATGATGAGTGCGTATTGTGTCTGCCTTGAGTGATTCATGCCTTTGAGATCAGGCCACCGCCCTAGCCGGATGACAGCCGGCGAGCAGTAGCTGTCTGTAAGGGTCTGGGGTTAGACATGGGTGCTGTCAGGTGTTGCTTTACAAAGATCTTAGACGGTGTTTAATATATCATCAGAAAACTCGCCGAGACTTTGTTTTCACCTACGACTGACATAAAGGGGGCATTGACAAGCGTTAACATTTGGTGGAAAGCGAGTGGGATAATAGTGATTTTACGTCTTTTTTGGGTAAGCTTTGCTGTGTCTGTCTTCCCACATTGCTGTTCTTCCCACGATGACACACAGTCCATCTCCGCCCCAGCCTCCAGCCCTTTTTGCAGTCTTGGTGTGGAATCGTCCTAGCTGCTTTGATTGGGATTTTCTCCACATCACCACCCCACCTACCACCACGCCACTACAGCCACGTAAGCCTCCTGCTCCTATCAACCTACAACCTGCCTTTGCCTGCCTGTGTTCCTGTCCGGCCTGCTGTACGGGTTAGTTCCAGCCCCCCCACAAACTCCACCCCAGACCTCACTCCAGGAAGGAGCCCCCAACCGCCACCCGACGCCATTACGTCATCGTTTTCCTCACCCACCACACAGACCGACGTCACCCAGGGAGCGTGGCCACTCACACCGAGCTACGTCACAGTCTCCTGCTCCTATCAGCTTCTCGTTCCGCCTAGTGCTTAGCCGCCGCCCAGTGACGTCACGGACACTTCCACCCAATCACGAAGAGACACTACGACACGGAGTTTCACTCACTCTCCAGCCTTGGCACGGATCGCATCTTACTACAAGTATTTTCTATGTGCATTTTCAACGGCCATGCCACGTTGAGTACACCGCTTCCCGTCCGATCAGCGAAGTTAAGCAACGTTGGGTCTGGTTAGTACTTGGATGGGTGACCGCCTGGGAACACCAGATGCTGTTGGCATCCCTACATGTCAAGTGGGGTTGGTGGAGGATTAGTGCCCCTCCCTGTAAAACAATTAACTCTAAGCCCTTGGCCACCCCGTTTGGGATACTTGGCGTCTGGCAATGGATGGATTTTCATGCAATTCCTCATTCCATCACATTAATCAATTCCTTTCTACAGAGAAGCAATGCTGTCTCTATAGATTGTGATATTGTCACCATTTACTCTCATCCATTCATTGCATTTTGCTCCTAATTTTTTTTTTCTTTCAGTCAGAATTTTTCGTTCACTCACTCCTACTTCATCCCATTTTCTCCCAATTATACTCATACTCAGCTGTAAATTACGCATTCATTTTAACTCATTCATTATATATAAATCATTTCCTCACAGATGATACATACTGTATTTTTATTTATTTATTCTCTCATTGATTCATCCATTTGTTCATTTAGTTTCATTTGCTTACTTCCTGTTCTGTTAATGTCCTTTTTTAAAAAGGTAGATCTCTCCCCTATTGAATCTGATGGTAACACAGATAACGCTGTATGTAGTGATAATGTAAATCTTCGTAGTGGCAGATCTTAAGCAAACCAACCGTAAGTTCCCTACCTGTTTCTACTACTCCTGGTACTCCTACCCTAAACCCAGATATATTAACTCCAGATACTCTATCATCTTCTCCAACTGATTCTCCTGAAACCACTCAGCCTTCTCCACAGCCTTTATCCCTCCCTACTACTACACATACACCACCACTAGCCACGACACACACCACTACCGCCACGAGACTTCCTTCCCACACACCGTCTCAGTTCACTACTGTGCCTACTTCATCACCTTCGCGGTCTCACCCTCTTCCTACAATGGCGAATCAGAAGCCTCCACCTCCCCAATCCATATATTTGGATGATGTTAATAGATCCAAATTTACAGGAGAGGATAATACAGTTTCCATTTACGATTTCCTTAGAGAGGTCGAAAGTGAAATTCGTAATCGCAAAATCACTACTGAACCCTTGAAAGTTTCTTATGCTAAGTCGACTCCATCAGGGGAGATCACTAATAGGAGCTGCTATTCATGCGGGGCACTTCGAAGATTGCCAAACGTTTGAAGCGTTTCGGCAACGACTCATTCAATATTGTTGCCAACATTTCAATGCTGCATCTCTTATAGGGTTGACCAACCTTCTCAAGCAGATGGAAGAGGACATGAAGGTACCTCCCCAACATGCAAAAGTAATTGAGGCAGCTGCTACTATAAGGGCAACGAGTTCAGAGTTGCGCCAATTATTCCGTGGTACTCAGTGGGTAGCCGAACGCAGTGGAGAGGTCATGATTTCATTAAATAATTTTGCAGACTTGTTCGGTTACTTCAGATTTCTCAACTGGCTTTCGGACTCCCAAAAACAAATAGCACTACAACTTGGCTTATAGCAAGGCCATTGTAGAAAGGTCAGGAACAGACTTCACTCACCAGGTCGATTCTTACAGCTCACCCTCTTCCTCTGCAGGTGGTACTGCGAGAGTACTACACACCAGCATTACTTCATCTGATTCCTCTCGTTCGCGGCCAACTACAAGAACCAAACCTAGTAATCGGTCTCACTCACACTTGCTCACCTTCTAGCCGTCGTGACAAATCTACTATGCGACGAAGCAAACAATCCTCAATTGTGTGCTGGCACTACGGTAATATAGATCATCGAGAGTCTAGCTGTGCATGCAAAGAAAGACGTTTCCGCTCATGGGAACGGCAGCGCACACCCTCGCGGTCCCGACGTCTAACATGCAAATATCACAAGAACTGCACAACTCACTCCACGGACGAGTGTCGTTACCTTAAGAGCCGTCAGTCGGGTGAAGAGGAGCGCTCGGATTGGAGAAATGTATCTTAACAGCGGAAGATCCGCCGGTGTCTGAAAATAAGGTAACAGAAAATCAACTCCCCATTCGTCAGGTAGGACCTATAACATCTTTAGGCTTAGTCATTCTAGGATGGAGTGAAGGGGTACAAAGCTCTTTCTTTATGGACACAGGATCTATGGTAAACCTGATCTCAGATAGCTCTTTAAACAACATTAGGAAAATAACTAAAAGAGTTGGGCTCCTCGAACCACCTGACATTCGCCTATGTGGTGTGAATGGCTCAGAATTTCAGGTCAAAGGAAAGATCACACTAGCAGTACAACTTGATAAAGCCTTAAAACCTTTTGACGTGGAGTTTCACGTCACTAATGGTCTTAAATATCCAGCGGACATTCTCATTGGCTTTTCGACAATGGCCCAAGAAGCTATTGCTCTCCTCCCTGCTTCTCATACAATAAATGTCAATGGTTTCCCAATATCTATTATGGAATATCCACGTCCGGTACTTTCCCAAACCAACTCAGTTATTAAAACTAACGTGATTCCATCATTACTCGACAGTAAACAGGTACACACACCGTTACCTGAACAGCCAAGTATGCTGCCATCTAGTACTACATCCTCTGAGCATTCAAATGTGGATCGTATCAACCCCTCTGACAGTGGCACACTCACCGACTCAGACACATGTCATTTAACTACCTCAGATTGTGTGATTGATGTTTTACAACACGCAGAGATAAGGCGTACAGTAACAAATCAGTGCACAATTTTGTTACTGCACAAGTTTACCAAAATCTCTGTTCGTGTTGTGGGTGCGAAAGCAGGAGTGGATGTACTAACCTTACCTGAGACGTGTTGTATGAATGGCTTAGCTTATGAGTCGGCTTTGTGTACGGTGCTGGAGGATGGTTTATGCCACTTGTACATTGCCAACACCACAAACGCCACGTTCACCTTACGAAAGAGAACACAGATTGGTGATTTCTTGGTATACCCAGCGGCAGTACGTGTGTGCCAGGATTTCCCATGCCCTGTTGCAGCTGTGTGCTCAGTTGCTCAGTCCACCGATATCCCATCTAATCTTGAATCTCATGTGAAACAGAGTGGTTATCCCGAACACAGAAATTGATTAATTAACCTCTTGCGAGACTATCGTGAACCAGTAGCCCTACCCGGTGAGAATATGGGCAAGACAGATTTGATAAAGTATAACATTACATTACAGCCAGGTGCTCAGCCAGTATATATACCTGCCTACCGTTTACCACATAGCCAACGTCAACAGGCTGATCGTTTTTGGAATCCTTAGGCGAAAACAATTGTGTTTTTTCCTCCGTAGATCTTATAAGTGGCTATTGGCAAGTCGAAATGGAAGAATCATCTCATCCTACCACTGCCTTCAGTACTCCATCCGGGCATTACCAATTCCGTAGACTTTTATTCGGTTTGAGAAATGCACCATCAGCGTTCAAGCGACTAATTCATACAGTTTTCGTTGGCATGACAGGTCACTCAGTTTTTGCTTATCTAGATAATATCATAATCGTTAGTCACTCGGTGGAAGAACACTTGGAAAAAGTGGCCGAAGTGTTCACTAGACTCAAACAAGCTGAACTTAAGATCAAACTATCAAAGTGTGACTATTTATGGAAGAAACTCCAATTCCTAGGACATGTTGACGCTCACGAGATTCATACATCAGATGACAAGGTCAGAGCCGTGACGAATTTCCCAACTCCAACCAACATCGATGCTGTACGCAGTTTCCTCGGTCTCAGTGGGTATTACAGAAGATTTATTAAAGGGTACGCCCAGATAGCTGCGCCGTTAACAATATTGCTAAAGAAAGATGCGCCTTGTGAGGGCTGATGAACAGGCAACCGCATTCACAACACTGAAAAATGCTCTAGCACAATCCCCAGTTTTGGCATTCCCTGATTATTCAAAACCATTTCTTTCGTGTACTGATGCTTCCAGAATAGGCCTAGGTGCCGTTCTCATGCAAAATGACTCCGAAGGGAAGAAACGTGTCATTGCCTATGCTAGCCATGTGCTAAACTCTGCAGAAAAGAATTACAGTGTATAACTCACTGGGAAGCCCTTGCCGTGGTCTGGTCTTTAAAACATTTTCACGACATCATCTACGGATATCCTGTTCACATCCAAACAGACCATCTTCCTTTATGTGACTGGTTTCGGGGATGTAACCTTACCGGTCAACTTGCACGTTGGGCAGTCACTGTGACTGACTATAATCCGACATTTGAATACGTTCCTGGGAAATCCAATGTTGAAGCCGATGCCCTCTCGTGGCATGTAGCCACAGTTTCAACCGGTTGCGATGTAAACTTGGCGTTCAGTTATGACACACTACATAGGTTCCAGTGTGAGGACCCCATATGGTCACAGGTCATATATTTTCTAGAGTCAGGTGATGATTCTTCTCTGCCCAAGTTACCAGTTCCTGCATCTGATTTCTTCCTCAACAATGAATTGCTCTATAAAGACTCAGTAGTAAAAGGTAACAACGTACCTCATTGCGAAGTTAAGCAACTAGTCATTCCAATAGACTTATTTCCTGCTGCCCTTCATTTAATCCACGACACCCCTCGTGCATCACACCCTGGCGAAGACAGAAGCTTACGACAAACATGTCTGTCATATTATTGGCCCACTATGTGAAAGGATATAGAAGCACATTGCGATGCATGTTTATCATGTGCCCGTCACAAGGGGACAACCTGTCAACCTGCTCCTATATTGCAGTACCCAGTACCATCAAAACCTTGGCAAACTGTCTCTCTTGATCTTCTGAAGCTGCCTCGTACAGAATCTGGCTTCGTTTATCTGTTAGTCGTAGTCGATCATTTCTCTGGATTTGTTATCTTATTTCCATAGCGTGAAAAATCTGCTAACGCAGTAGCACATGCCTTTTTTAATTCAGTAATTTGCCCTTTCACAACACCAGAAGTAATTTTAACTGATAACGGGTCAGAGTTCAATAGTTCAGTACTGGAAAAATTTGTCTTCGATACGCAATTAAGAAATGCAATATAGTGGCCCATCACCCAGCCTCGAATGGCCTAGTAGAGCGCCAAAATAGAAAGGTATTGGAGAGTCTGTGTCACATAGTGGGAGATGAGACTTCCACCTGGAACGAGTGGATTCCGCAGGTAGCTGCTTCAATTAATTCATCCATCAGTAAGTCAGTTGGAGAAACACCATTCTTCATCATATACAGCTTTGACAAAAGACTACCTTATTCACTGTCGCAACCCAAACCTGATCCGATATACGACTACGATAACTATGTGCGAGTCAACCTCTCCAACTTCCAGAAAATTCATAAATATGTTCAGGATAATCTGGTCCTTACAAATGAGGAGATGGTACGTAACCAACATGCCGCTGCCACAGATGTTACCATCCAAGTAGGTGACTTAGTTTTTGCCCTAGATCATGACAGAGATTCAAAATTAAACAGTAAATTCTTGGGTCCCTTCCGTGTCATATCTCGTAAAGGTAATAAATTCGAATTAAGAGATCTGCACAAGGCAGAGACATGGGTGCATGCAGATCATCTCAAACGTGCATCAAAACGCATAGCCTTGGAGGAGCCACTAAGAGAGACCACATCCCCACCACAAACTCCTACTCAGCCTTCTTCCTCTTCTCTAAGTCTTCCTTCTGACACTACTATTCAGCCTTCCCCTACTGTTAATGACTATCGTGCCAAAATGCGTTCTGCCACTAAGTCTCTTGCATAACGTTATCATCTCACACTGTCGTTACCATCTGTATTAACATCACCTCTAAGATCACCTCGTTTTATAGGAAAGATGCTGTGGGTCTACGTGCTGACAGTGCTGACTCTGGTTGGGTCTGGATCGGGTGAGGACGATGGTGCCGTATGGCCCGGGGCCTTGGTTGGCGCAGGAGGTGAGGTAATGGTGGTGAAAGATGTAGTCTCACTACGCTACAACCTAGAGCCGCTGGCCGCCATGGCCATCGCCCTGCCTGACTTTGCACGTCAGCTAGACGACCTGCAGGGACTCCTGTCAGATATTAAAAATCGACATCCCACAGACTCATTTTTGTACCCATTCTACCAACCCATCTGCTGGAAGTTAGATTATATTCGTTATCAGTTCAACCATCAAGATTCCTTCCCTCACCAAACGCCTGTGAGTCGCTTACGAGTGAAACGTGGACTTGCAGATTATTTGGTGTAGCGACTACCCGTGACCTTTCTGGATTTAAAGAAGACTTATTTCAATTAACTAATGCACTAGATTCACAAGAAAAGGTTTTAAGTATTCAACATTTTATGCTACAAGAGATGACACACCATTTAAATGATGTTACAAATGCCTTAAATAATTTTACGTCGGTTCTTAAGCGTCAAGTATCAAAGGGAAATATTATATCAGAGTTGATGTATGTCAAATTACATGTAGGCAACTTGCAGGTTTCTCTGGACTCTCTTGTCTCTCAAGTTTCTAGCCTAATTCGTATTTTAGTCATTGTTGTTGATAGTCGTCACCCTAGATTTAGTACCTCTCTCTGACCTTCGTTCTACCTTGGAATGGGCTCACTCAACCTTCGGCTTGTCTCCTATGATTCCATTTTCCTCTTTAGAACACTACTACCCAATCCTAGAGGCCACATTCCTTACTAAAGACATAATTGTTCATATTCCTCTTCGTTCTTCCATCACATTCGATCTCTTTCACATCATTCCTTTTCCCTTCTGGTATAATAACTCCCTGGTACAAGCCTCTGTCTCCTCAGAGTACTTTCTTCTCTCCCATGATCATCTCTATATTGCCTTCCTCTCCTCAAGTGACCTCGGTAGATGTGCCCTTCTCACACCTAACTCTCGAGTTTGTGCTGCGTACCTCCTAACAATTTTTCCTGGCAGCGTTGCTCCTTGCGAATCTGCCTAAGTCCGTAACTTCTCAGTACAACCTGTCTGTACCTTTGTTCCTGCCCCCAAAAGCCAGGTACACCATGCTCGTCTAAATCACATCCGCTATTTCTTCTTTAGTGTCTCAGCTCCTGTCAGTCTTATTTGTCCAGGAACCCCTGTCCGTTCACTATCTGCAGTTGGTTTATATAAGGCCCCTGATTACTGTACCGTAAAGTCTGAGTCTGTAATAGCCCATGCTACACACTATCACTTCGCACTTCGCTCCCACAAGTATGACAACTTCAAACCTATTAATACTACCTTTTATCTACCACCAGACAATCTTTCTATCACATCAGAGAACCTACGTATGTTGAAATTTCTAAATCAGTCTGAATTCATTATGAACCAGTTCTCTTCAGCTTTTAACCGCTCCTTGTCACATCCAGTCTTTGTATTCCCTCCGGTGGTCTTATGTTTTCTAGGGTTTATTGCAATTGTTTGTATCCTGTACTGTTGTCTCAAGCGAATGGAGAAAAGGTTGCATGAGATCCGTGTAGCAACAAGGTTAGTGCGACAACCAAAAGACCTGGAAAATGGTAGTCCTGAGTAAAACTCATTTTGTGATTATATATGTATATATTAAAACATCCATTTGTAAATTGACCAAACCTATATGTTTATGCTATCTTTCCAACATGGCCATGTACTGTAAATATATTAATCCCTTCTTACATCCAGCTTTGTGAATTATGTAGTAATATCTCATTTATTATCATACTCCCATGTAGTCCCGGTCGACTGTTTACTCAGACTGTAATGCCTCACCACTGTGTCAGGAGAGACACTTTTTGATGAGGGGAAAAATTGTTTGTAACCATTTGTAAATATTATGTAGTGTGTAAATATAGTATGTAAATAGTTGTAAGTAGTTGTAAATAGAATCCAAGTAGGGCGCCACCACCCTGTTATGTCTATGATGAGCGCGTATTGTGTCTACCTTGAGTGATTCATGCCTTTGTGATCGGGCCACCGCCCTAGCCGGATGAGAGCCGGCGAGCAGTAGCTATCTGTAAGGGTCTGGGGTTAGACATGGGTGCTGTCAGGTGTTGCTCTACAAAGATCTTAGACGGTGTTTAATATATCATCAGAAAACTCGCCGAGACTTTGTCTTCACCTACGACTGGCGTAAAGGGGCATTGACAAGCGTTAACACAGGTAGGCTACCAAATACGTGAGTGTCAGGCTACTGCTTCGCTATCATTTGTCTTTTAGAGATTCGAACTGGTGGGAGTTTTTATACGTTCATATATTCTCCGTTAATTTTGCAGCCTTTGCCGTAGTACTGTCAAGATAAAGATGGCATAAAAGAGGACAGTAAGGTGTAATATGCAAAAAAAATTAGAAAGGAAGGAAATTTGGAAAGTATTCACAACTGACGAATATTTGACTCCGGGACCGTGAGAGTTGGACCACATCCTTAAGGTCGGCAGTGCGGTCTTGAAATGAAGCTGGCGGGTGATGTGTGTCGTTTTGATGTTTTATATTTTTAATTTTGACTTCCCTGGACGTCGATAGGTGTTCGCAATGGGGCTGCGTCAGTGGTAAGTATCTCTGGCCTGTATTCTCGTCGGAAGCTCCCTAACACCTCTTCCTAAGCAAGTTATTATTACACCTTGCTGTCCTCTTGTGTGTTGCTTAAATCGTTCTAATATCACCATACACTGAATCAGTAACGTACAAAACGATATTAGCCAGCCGCATCCAGGCATAAATCGGCAAGGAAGAGGTGTTAGGGAGCTTCCTAAACCACTGAGAATACGAGCCCCTAAATATATATATAGATGGGTGTTGTAGTTGTGACTCTTGTAGCCTTCAGTGGTATAATTACTGAGGTTAAGATGGAAGGATGCAGTGAAGAGGTATATGAGAGAGGGAGGTGTGAACTGGGGGAGGGCAGCGAAATGACGGGGGACAGGGTGACATAGCATTTTGTTTGTGGCCACCCCTTACGGGATTGAGGCGTCTGGCAAAAGGTGGATAGATAAATAGAAGAATTCCAGTGTGAATTGAGGACAGAGTCCGGATTCACAGCCAGACGTACTATCAGTTCACAATCGTATCTTACATTTATTTCTGTAGGATGGATAGTAAGAGCAGTGAGTGCAGCATCTCGCCACACCATTCGTTCTTGTATGAGTTACGACAGAGAAGTGTGTGTGTGTGTGTGTGTGTGTGTGTGTGTGTGTGTGAGAGAGAGAGAGAGAGAGAGAGAGAGAGAGAGAGAGAGAGAGAGAGAGAGAGAATGATTGTGTGTGAGTGAGAATCCAGGTCCAGGCAGTAGGTAACAGTCGTACGTGGGAGATTTCGTAACAACTCTTTCTCACCGATTTATTTTGCCTCTTACCTGTTTATATCCTTTTGTGTTACTGTTGCAAACTGTATCGCTGTTAAAAACTATAAATAACATAGATGACGATACTAACGTCATTGATGCTAGGTAAATCACTGTGAAGGAAGGGCCATGAAGTTTCCAGTGCGAACGAGAACACAGTGAACCCTCTTTGTGAAACTTTTTTTCATGGTTTCGCAGGTTTCTCAAGTGTACAGGACTGAAGACAAGTGCATAATGTTCCAGCCGGTTATTTCTTGAACACACACACACACACACACACACACACACACACACACACACACACACACACACACACACACACACACACGGGAATAATAGTTAGGAGGAAATAGTTTAGGTTCTTTATAACTTAGAGAAGTATAAGTTGTTTGCTGTTTCCTTGGACTAAATTAAGTCGTATTGTCATAAAGACTAAATGTCATAAAAGACTTTGTGGTTCCTTTTGGTTGAGATATATATATATTAGACTTATGGACGAGCGGTGTTTATATCTTGGAGTAGCTTCCCATTTGTCATGTAGTGACAGGAGAGGTAAAGAATAGTATGGGACTATTTTTATTTGTCTTGGAAATATTAACAAGTCTCTGTCTCGCTCTCGCTCTCTCTCTCTCTCTCTGTCTCTCTCTCTCTCTGTCTCAAGTTGCTAAGCCCTTCTCCCCATTACCTGCCTGTTCTAAGGCTTGTCTCCTTCTGACCTCTCTGTTCTATGGCTAACCTCCATCTGAGCTCTTTTTCCTAAATTCTGGTGAAACAGAAGATGTATCACGTGTGTTCCCTGTGATGGAAAGTTCTAGAAGCCTGTGTGTGAGTATGTGTGTATGTGTGTGTATGGTCACTAGGCGCTGTCATGTGCCTATCAAGCATTCCTTGAGTTCAGAGTGTGTAAGCATGTTTAGCATTGCTCGATTCTCGCAGACACAATACCTTCTCATCATCTGACTCCCTGCTTCTATCTGTCTCTCTATCTATCTATTTATCTATCTATCTATTATGATTTGTAATCACAATATGGAGTCCCGACAGTATAAGACGAAGTTCTGTATCTTCATTTAAAACGTTGATCGTGATAGATATTAATATTTCTACTGTCCTGGGTTTGTCTTCGGGATAGTAAAACAGTCTGTCATGAACCGAAAGTGGATAGTCGGTGATTTTCAGGAAAAAAAAAAAAAAAAGTATTTTCGATATTTTCCTTCCGCACTTTTGACCCAGTTTTTTGTGATACCTAGACTTTTTTTTTTCTTTAAAGGAAGAACAAGAGACATATGAAAATTGTGCACTCTTTACGTTGTCATTTCTGTAAAGGAAAGAAACATATGTTACCGGTAATTTTTCTCTCGCCACTAAGGTCTGGGTTTGCATAAATAACAGATGTTGGAAGGCTCTACACTCTCGTTGTCCATTATACGAAAAACTAGTCAGTTTCGGGAGAAAATCAATCATAAGTTTGATTGGGAATCTGGGTCTTGCTTTGTATGTATCTCAACAATAACCCCTCCCCCCAAAAAAAAAAAATAATAATAATAATAAAACACGGTGAGCCCCACTGGGGATGTATGGAGCTCATGAAGCATTCCATGGCAATCTGTGTGATATTATTTGTGTTATTAATGATTCATTGGTTTTCCACCAGACACGACAGTGGAGGCGGAAACTGAGAAATGAAAAGATATGTTGGTTGGAATCTCAGCTCTCTCATGGTCGGGACTACTATAGCATTCCTTTCCAGCAGCGAGCTAGTCTTTGGGGCCAGAGTATTAATATTGTCAGCATTTACCCTTCCATGGAGGGGACAGATTTAACATTCTGTTCCATTTAAATCCAGAGTATGTTATTTGACAGTGAGTCATCGGACCTAAGTGTGTTTAAAGAAATGCAACTACTCTGAAAGCGGTCTTAATATAACATATATGAGACTGCACTTCCCCCTTGTAGTTATTGATATACACAACTTTCCTCCTCCTCTTCCTCCACCTCCACCATCTCCCCAGCTCTATCCCCCCTCCCATGTCGCGAGTCAGCCAGATAAGACCTCCACACGATAATGTACCACCCCACATCTTGTCCTCCCCAGCCCTCCCACTCCCCACCTTCCTCTCGCCTCTTCTCGTCTCATTCGTCTCTGCTTATCGTATACTCCCTTCTTCCACCCTTAAATTTTTCCCACACCCTTTCACTTTATTTTTCTGCCCCCAGCCTCTCTGTGTCTGTTTCCCCCTACCCTCGTCTCAGTTTTCATCTTCCTTTTCCTCGCACATCTCACACCTCCTCTACTCCCTTCTCCCCTAACTCCTTACAGCTATTCTCCTCCTCCTCTTCCTCCTCCTCCTCCTCCTCCTCCTCCTCCTCTCCCAAACTAACACATCCTCTCTACCAACCCCTTCATCCTTCCTCCCCACATTCCTCTCCCCCCCCCACTCACACCTCTCTTCCTCCTCCTCCTCCTCACTCCTTTTCTCTCCCTTACCCTCCCATCCTGATACCCTCTCTTCCCCTCCTTTTCTCCATTCCCCCACCATCTCTTCAACCTTTCTCTCTCCATTACACCCCGCCTCCCCCCCTCCCCTCTTACATTTTGTCTTCTTCCCCCCTGCGTCTTTTATTTTTCCTTCCCCTCCCACCCTTCCTCTCCTCCTCACCGTTCTTCTCACTCCCTCCTTTCTTCTTCCCCTCGTCTTTCGTAGGTCTCTCTCCCGCTTCTTAAATCTCCCTTTCCTCTTCTCACAACCCTTTTCTCCCTTGCCCCCCTTTTCTCCTCTCTCGTCCTCTTACTTCTCTACTCCTCCCCCCTCCTCATCCTCCTCTCCCTCTGTCCCCTCCTCTTCCACCTCTCCCCTCCTCTTCCTCTTCAGCCTCCTCTACTCCTCTCCCCTCCTCTTCCTCGTTTCCCCCCTCCCCCTCTCCCTACCTATTCCTCTCCCCTTCTCTTCCTTCTCTCCCCTCCTCTTCCTCCTCTCCCCCCTCCCTCCTCTCCCCTCCTCTTCCTCGTCTCCCCTCTCCCTCTCCCCACCTATTCCTCCACTCTCTTTCTTTTCCTCCTCTCCCCTTCTTTTCCTCCTCTCCCCTTCTTTTCCTCTCTCCCCTCTTCCTCCTCTCCCCCTCTTCCCTCCACTTTCTCCTCTCCCCCCTCCCTCCTCTCCCCCTCTTTCCTCCTCTTCCTTCTCTCCCCCTATTCCCTCCTCTTCCTCCTCTCCCCTCCCCCTCTCTCCTCCTCTCACCCCCCTCCTTTTCTTTCCTCCTCTCACCCGCCCCTTTCACCCGTCATCTCCTCTCTCACCCACCCCTTTCACCCGTCATCTCCTCTCTCACCCCAGAATGTTTCTCCGCCTCCGTCTTCGCTTCTTATCTTCTCAGCCTCATTAGTCTTTGCCCTCTCTTACACCTTCCCTCTCACCTCCCCCTGACACAGCATGTTTCCTCTCCCTCTAACTCCTCTTTTCCTCCTTCTCTCTCTTTCTCTCCTCACTCTTCTTTTCCCTCTCCTACTTCACATCTCCTCTTCTCCATCCTTGCTATCCCTCCCCTTACTCTTCTCCTCTCTGCCTCCCTCCTGCCTCCTCTCATTCTTCTCCCCCTTTCCCCCTCCTTAGTTCTCCCCCCCTTCCTTTTTTTTACTCTTCTCCCTCTCTCTTCTCACTCTTCTCCTCCCTCTCTCCTCTCCTCGGTTCTCCCGCCTTCCCTTCCCCCTCACTCCTCTCCCCCTCCCTTTACTCGTATCCCTTTCCCCTCCCACTCCACTCCTTCCTCCTTCTTCACCCCCTCTTGCATCTATCTTTCAGGTAGATAGTGTAGAATAAGATTTCCTTTCCCTCTTTCTTATGAATTTTCCTTGACAGCTTTTCTGTGCTGCATGGTGGTTCTACTCACTATTTCCTGACGGTTTCAGCTGGAGGGTTTAATGTGGGGGGGGGGGATGGGCCTTCCTACTTTTCTGTCATTGTCTTTAGTTGATAGAATAGTTTTGTTATTTACCAGCCACGATAACTTTGTGCTCCTTGTACACTTCCTCTCATTCCTCTAAGTCCTCTTCACCTTCTTCACTTCATATCTCGCTTCCCCCACTATCCCCATCACTTCTCTTCCTCGTTCTCTCTTCCCCCATTCTTGTTTCTTCTTCCCCACCCTCGCTCCCCTCCCACCTTTCCCCGACTCCTTCTCCTTTTTTCCCCTATCCCGTACACTCACCCCACCCCTTGCTTCACACACCCTCCCCACTTTCACTCCTTCCCAACACTTCCACTCCTACCCTCCACCTCGTTTCTCCTTCCCCTCTCTCATTCCTCTCAGCCTTCCCCTCACCTCGTCCCTCCTCGTTTCCCCCTCAGATACATTGCTTCCCCCTCCCCTCCTCCGTTCCTTCGTTTCCCTTCATAATTCATTTCCTACACTTATCCTCCCACACCTCAACCTCCCCCCCTCCCCTGTCTCATCTTCTTTCCCCACTTCTTTCATTCATTCCTCACACCTTCTCTCCTCTCTCGTCCTCTCACACCTTCTCAGTCCCTCCTCCTGTCGCCTCCTCATTCCTCCTCTGTCCCTCCTCCCTCAGCGTTTCCCTCCTCCCTCAGCGTTTCCCTCCTCCGCCTCCATCATCACACCGGCCTCACTTCATTTCCATTACAAAGATAAGACTTCAGATAATTACCGTCACATAGTTTATATAATTCCACCATCACAAGATAGCGACCTGCCTGTTAGTGTGGCCTTATAGACTCCGCCGACCACGGTAGATATTACCCTCCTGTGATGGTAGATATTAACCTCTTGTGATGGTAGATATTAACCTCTTGTGATGGTAGATATTAACCTCCTGTGATGGTGGATATTAACCTCCTGTGATGGTAGATATTAACCTCTTGTGATGGTAGATATTAACCGTCTGTGATGGTAGATATTAACCCCCTGTGATGGTAGATATTAACCTCCTGTGATGGTAGATATTAACCTCCTGTGATGGTAGATATTAACCTCCTGTGATGGTAGATATTAACCTCCTGTGATGGTAGATATTAACCTCTTGTGATGGTAGATATTAACCTCTTGTGATGGTAGATATTAACCTCCTGTGATGGTAGATATTAACCTCCTGTGATGGTAGATATTAACCTCCTGTGATGGTAGATATTAACCTCTTGTGATGGTAGATATTAACCTCTTGTGATGGTAGATATTAACCTCCTGTGATGGTAGATATTAACCTCCTGTGATGGTAGATATTAACCTCTTGTGATGGTAGATATTAACCTCTTGTGATGGTAGATATTAACCTCCTGTGATGGTAGATATTAACCTCCTGTGATGGTAGATATTAACCTCCTGTGATGGTAGATATTAACCTTTTGTGATGGTAGATATTAACCTCCTGTGATGGTAGATATTAACCTCTTGTGATGGTAGATATTAACCTCCTGTGATGGTAGATATTAACCTCTTGTGACGTCATTTTAGGTATGTTCCCGCTGCAACCATACGACTTTGTTCAGTGCAAGAAAGGCCTGTTGCATTTGTTGTTATTGTTGTTGCTTCTGCTGCTGTTATTGTTCTTGTTTTTGTTGATGCTGCTGTTGTTATTATTGTTGTTATTGTTGCTGCTGTTGTTATTATTGTTGTTATTGTAGCTGTTTCTGTTATTGTTGTTGTTACTCCAAACTTATCTTGACGTGAAGCAGGACGCCAGGCTGAAGTTACTCATCTGCCGTCCACCATCCTCCTTTCGGGGTATAGAGAGGGAGTTGAGGGGCGTTTTTATAGCGGCCGTGGCTCTGTCGGTGCCACCACGTGAAGGCGTCTTTCTCCAGCACCCTTGTAGTATTGCGGTGTATGAAATTTAGTGAGGGTAAATTCTCCTCTCTCTCTCTCTCTCTCTCTCGTTCTAAAGTCTAAGCTGGATTTAATCGTCTGGATATAACAAGAAATACACGCAAAAACAAATGCCTGGTCTCAGTGTGTTAATGTCCCTAATAAAAGAGGAACCTTTGTGTGCCCCCCCCCCCCCATGTCTTATCTCTGAGGGACGAGGCAGGTGTTAACGTTATCTTTCCACCTGATTATGCTGAGGGAGGTGACAGCCCCTTCACTACCAGGACGTGTTTCTTAGTTCATTATTGTGCTATTTACAGACGGTTTTCTTCAGCTAAGGAGGGATTTGGAACTGGAGGGATTAATATGGATTTAATAAAGTCCTTGGCTTTTCGTCTCATTAACTCTCCTCCTCTTACTGACTCCCTTCAACCTCTGTCTCTTCGCCGCACTGTTGCATCTTTATCTCTTTTCTATCGCTACTTTAATGGTCACTGCTCCTCTGAACTGTCTGCTTGCATTCCTCCACCTCTACGACGGGCGCGTAGCACCAGTCTGGCAGCAAACTCTCATCCCTTTTCTGTCCAACTCTCTAATGCAAGAGTTAACCGTTACTCCCAGTCTTTCATTCATGCAACAGGTCAGCTCTGGAACTGTCTCCCTCTGTCTGTATTTCCTCCTGCCTATGATCTCCAGTCTTTCAAACGCAGTGTGTCCAGGCATCTCAAAATGATCGGATCTTGAATTTGGCTCTCTATTGTATTTTGTTTTTCTCTTGGAGGGAACTGTTACTGCGGGCTCATGGCCTTTGGTTCCTTCTTCCTCGCATAAAAAAAAAAAAAAAAAAAAAAATATTCTCGTCGGTTAAGAAAACTCCGTAACACTTCTTGCTCAGCGATTTATTTTTGGATATAGGGGGTTAATATGATTTTGTACGACTGCTGAGTATGGCGATAATGTAATGATGTATGTAACAGAGAAGAGTGTAGCAAGGTGTAATAAACAAAATAAAGCGCTGACAAAAAAAGGTGTTAGGAAGGCTTTTGGAACTGCAGAAATTATAATTACATAGCCTTCAGTAATCCTTTGGTAATTTTTCAATAATTCATCCGTAATCTCTTGGTAATCCTTCAGTAATCCTTCAATAATCCATCAGTAATCCGTCAGTAGTCCTTCAATAATTCTACATTAATCATTCAATAATTCTTCATTAGTCCTTCAATAATTCTTCAGTAACCCTTCATTAATGCTTCATTAATCCTTCAGTAATCCATCTGTGCTCCTTCAGTAATTCTTTCACTACTAAACATGTTCACTTAAACTTGGCCTAAAATCGCCATCCCTCCATCTTGATTATTGAGCTGTAGCAAGTGATTAACGCTAGAATATAGTATTAGTCACGAAGAAGTGCCATGGAGAGGATGTAGCGCTGCAGAATTGTCTTTTGCTGCCAGTGAGCGACGCGAAATAAACGAAAATCTGGGCCAAGTTAAAGTGAATGAACTGTAGGATCTTCTGCTTAGCTAAATAAGAGTAATATCACTTTCAGCTCAACATTTTCATTTATTTGTTTATTCATTTCTTTTTTCGTTTAACCCGTGCTCCCTCCAGACGTGACTATCTTAGCTAGGGAGAGACGTTTGAAGAGGAACTGATGCAACTCACCAGTTATTTCACAAACATATTTTCGCCTTAATGTGGTGTGTGTGTGTGTGTGTGTGTGTGTGTGTGTGTGTGTGTGTGTGGCTGATGGGGTTATAACACCATCTTTCCACAGTATTATGCCAGTGAGGTGAGAAGCATTAATATCCTTTTATCAAACCGTGCGTTTGTCTCTATTCAAACTTTTCCACGAAGATTAATGAGGGTAAATCCCCCCCCCTCCCTCCCTCCCTCTCTCTCTCTCTCTCTCTCTCTCTCTCTCTCTCAACATTACGATTGATATGCCACCTGATCTTGGTCTAACTCGGACTCATCCCAGTCCATATCCCGCAACAAATATCTCATTGCTACTTAACCCCTCGGCTGCGATGGATTTCACCCAGTTGAATAAAATCGTCTGGCATTATCAGTTTTCCAGAGCCAAATGAAATCGTCTCGTGGGAATAATCAGAATAAAATACAAAGTTTACATGTTGCGGCGAAAGGATTGACGATTTCAGGCTCGCGTACGCAACCTAAGCTCAATAAAATCGTTTGGCGAAAGCTGTAATGAAACGTTGGAGTAATTCCCACCATAAAAGAGTTAATGGCGGCACACGGGCAAGAGGGTTTGGTGTTGTACGATTTTTATTTATTTATTTATATTTTTTGTCGTAGACCATAATTTACTGGTACATTCCGATTTTGGTATACTTCCCACACTTTAATTTGGTTCAGGGTTTCGTTTTTTTCCATTTCACATGGCTTAGTACCAAAGATTGACCATGCTACGAATTTATGTCCTTTCCATGGCACTTTTTTTTTTTTTTTTTTTTTTTTTGTGGCTACCATTATATTCTGGTGTTAATATACTGTTACGGGTCAGCTTTGAAGATATAGAGGTGATAGTTGTAGGTCACGTTAGTATAAAACAGCAATTCTCACCCTTTCCTCTGTCATTTACCCTCTTGGTTTGACGTATTTAGCTCTTTGCCCCCTTACCCCCATACAAAAAATACATAGCCGGCATAAAGGCAAAAAAGAAGAAAAGAAAAAAAGATACAGAAACACCTTTAATATTAAGGTTTTGCACGAAATAAACTTTGATGAAGGAAGAAACAAACAGTATCAAACAAAAATACCATAAGCTGAGTCATTTTCAGATACGAAATATTTACCCTCTGCCATGTAATTTTTTACCACCAGGGGGTAAATTTACTCCTGGATGACAATCACTTGTGTAAAAGGAGTAAAACCCCCATCTCCTCCTCCTCTTCCTCCTCCTCCTCCTCCTCCTCTTCCTCCTGATATCCACTAACCTCTACATTCAGGGCGGCTGAATTTTGATGCAAGAAGGAATCGTGCAGCATCTTCAAAACAAAACTCTTTACTTTCCTGGCACATCTATTAACATTCCCGGGCTCCTCTGATTCACTCTCAGTTCCATGTATTCCCCTGGCGTTATTTACCGATCATTAGAGAGTAAATAATTACAATATTAATACCTGTAGGCTCCTATGACTCTCTAAGATTGTTTGGATTTGACAAGATAATGAATTTGCCCCGTCCATTCGAGTTTAGCTGGTAATATAAGCACTCTCAGGCTCCCATGACTCACAATTCAAACGCTAAAGTTGTCCTAACCATGACCGCCATACACAACGAGAATTGACTGAAAATTACCAACCCATACAACCTTCTCCCTAGTCCAGCCTCTGCCAAAATTAAAATCGTTTACTCTTTGGTCAGTTACGATCGCTTTTAACAATTAATTTTATACTTTTTTTTTTTTTTACGTATTCGTTATGGGTAAGTGATTTTTTTGGCCCTATAATTGGTCCATTAGACTCGTAACTGATCGCTTCTGACGATATATTTTATTTGACTCTCCGGCAGCTGAATGTAAAGTGTACCTGTGAAAAAAACAATGAAAATAAAAATTATTCCAGAAAGATTATGTGCAGATATTATGGTCAAAATAATGTCATACTTTCCTTTTTCATATTTTTGGATTCGACCTTACTCCATTCTCTGGTGGAACAGTAGGTCTAGATGGCGTTGTTGATGATAATGGTGATGTTGATGATGATAATAATGATGATGATGATGATAATGATATTGATGATGATGAAAGTGATGATGATGACGGTGACGATGACAATGGTGATGGTGATGATGACGTTGGTTGATGATTGACTGATGATGATAACGGTGACGAAGATGAATGATGATGATGGTGATGAAGATGATTGATGATTGACTGATAACGATGATGATGATGATGATGACGATGACTGATGATTGACTGATGATGACGATGACGATACCGGTGATGATGACGAGGATTCATGATGATGGTGCTGATGACGATGATTGATGATCATGATGATGTATTGTTGCATTCTCTTCAGGCAATGACCTTGATCGTATGTTATATAATTTGGGATTGATTTCACCCTTGTTGGCAAAACTATAGTCATTTCAATAATACTATTTCGTTTCCTTCCTCCAGGTGAGTTCTGGTGTGTGTACAGTCATAAGAAAAAGTATCGTTACCTCAGGGATGTTCGATGCTAACCGAACGTTAGCTGGGCTATGTGGGCGGATCTTTGCTGTTCGCCCCTCCCCTATCTAGTGTTGCCATATCACAATCCCATTACAAGAGTTGGAATAATGAGCTAGAATGAGCCATATGGCGGGGAAATTTAGAGGAAGTGCTTGCGTTACCCTGAGCGCCCCGCCGGAGGTTAATATTGAAACTCGGCACGTTTATTATTTTCCTACTCTTTAGCACTTATTATCTATGGAACACAACAAATTAATTGTTTAGAAGTGTATTAAATCTATAGGCATCGACTTCTTTTATGACTGTATAGCAGGGGTACACGAGTTCATTGTTTGCTTTGGATGAGTGGTTAAATGCTTCAGATGGAAGCTTCAGTCAGTGGCATCCATGCGTCGACGTCTAGAGGCTGTTTTGGAAGCAGGAGGTGGGTTTACAATAATTAAAGCAATGAGACTGAACACGTATTATTATTTTTCTTCCACTCAACATTTATTATATGTAGAAGGCAATACATATCATTATTACATTGAAATTTACTAACTTGGCTTTTATCGGCTGAATTACTATCATACGTCTGGCATGGGTACACATACTCATTGCCCGTCTGCATGTGTGTTGCCGACTCTACACCATTCTGTTATATTTTTATTTAATGAATTCTGTGCCGGATGATAAAACGTATTGTCTTTATGCACAGAGGCCAAACGATCTAATTAGCTTTTATTATATTTAGCACAAATTCTGATATCTGTGTCTCATATAACCGACATTGACGGGTTTGCGGTACAAACTTTCCTGTCCCGTCATTCCACAACACTTCGTCGTTGTATCACAGTGGATAGCACTGAAGGTTAACGATAGTTTTTCTTATGACTGTACCTGCCACTGGGCGTCGCTGTGGTATGTGCTGAACTCATATTATTTACTATACTCCATTGTTCATCTGATGGAGCTGGGCAGCTTCCTTCCGCTTCATTCGTAAACTGTGGGTGTATGATGGTCAGTGAACCTCATTTCTGGGATCGGAATGAATCCATTTGGTCGCTTGCCAGACCTTCCATTCTAACCACACTTGACCTTCACTGACCTGAAGGGGGTTAAGGATCTTTCCCAGGTTAAAAGGAAACAGGTTTGGGTAGTTTCACAGGAATTTTGGTTCAGCTTCAAGTTTGGTTTGTTTTTGTGATTATTTAAGTATTTACCTCCGCCAACGAAGTTGGAGGAAGTTATGTATTCACTTATATTTCTCTGTCTGTCTGTCTGTCTGTCCAGACGATATTTCAAAAGTTCTCAATGAACTTCAAGGAAATTTTGTGGAAGGGTGGAACATGGGCCATGGAAGTAGTAATTAAATTTTGGCGGAGTATCCGGTACAACATCTCCAAAAGTTCTCTGCGATTTTAGTGAAATTTTGTGGAAGGATGGGCCATGGACCAAGAAAAAATTGAATAAATTTTGGGCGGATCCGGATTGGGATCCTTAGTATCCCACAATATATCCAAAAATTCTCAATGAAGTTTAATCAAATTTTGTGGAAGGGTGGGCCATGGACCAAGAAAGAATTGATTAAATTTTGGAGCGGATCGGGATGCGGATCAGTGTCCTTTCTCCATGGATCCGGATCCGGAACCATTTTAATGACAGTGGCATTGGCGGATTTATGCACTCTGTGTTTTGTAGTTATTTATTTAATTATTTGTTTATTTCATATTATTATTATTATTATTATTATTATTACTTTTATTATTATTATTATTATTACTTTTATTATTATTATTATTACTTTTATTATTATTATTATATTATTATTGTTATTATTATTATTATTATTATTATTATTATATTATTATTATTATTATTATTATTATTATTATTATTATTATTATTCGAGAAGCGAAATGAAGTAGAAGAGAAGAGAGTGGATGGGTGGTGGTTGAATGATGAACGAGGTGGATGGGATCCCGAAATATAAACTAATGAATAACACATAAGCTGGACAGGTGTTGCCACAGCACTGACTGAGGACATACTAAATACACGTTAAATGAAATATCGTTACATAAGAGTGTAGATCAGATAGAAAATACTGCCTACCTTCCTGAATTCATCACTTACGAGGATGATTTGGGTATCTTTTCCTCCAACTGCCTGACACTTTTATATAACCTACAAAACTTCTTCTCAGTGAATGGGTTAAAGAGAATTTATTAAATATTACAACGTCCACACACTGTAACAAAAAAAATAAATAAATAAATAAATAAAAAAGCTCTCACAAACCCTCAAAAGTAGCACCACCTCCAGCAACCATCACAAACTCCCACGACCACCACAAACTACCACAACCACCACAAACTACCACAACCACCACAAACTACCACAACCACCACTAACTACCACAACCACCACTAACTACCACAACCACCACTAACTACCACAACCACCACAAACTACCACAACCACCACAAACTACCACAACCACCACAAACTACCACAACCACCACTAACTACCATAGCGACCACAAACTACCACAACTACCACTAACTACCATAGCGACCACAAACTACCACAACCACCACAAACTACCAAATCCATCACAAACTACCACAACCACCACAAACTACCACAACCACCACAAACTACCACAACCACCACAAACTACCACAACCACCACAAACTACCACAACCACCACAAAGCCCACCACCCGACCCCGGGCGTAAAGTAGGCTGCCAGAATAGACCTAATTACTGCTTCTCAGTTACCTCGGACAGGCAATTTCCTCAATATTGAAGGTCTGTGTTTCTTGTGTATTACCCTCGTAGTTCTAACTCGCTGTGTTAATTACAGGCCTCTTTTTAAGGCACAGTAATTTTTTCTGTAATCTGATAATCACCATTCCCAGACATGTCTCACGGGTACAGAACCAGACAATAATATCGTTCTACTTTTTTGTCGAACAGTTATGAAGCTCATATAACATTCTGGAAAGTTAATTCGGTTTCAAAGATTACTAGGTTTTGAAAGTAGCTGCTCATTCCAGCTTATCCTACGTCTTCTTCTCCCCTCCACCTCATTCACGTAGCCTACATTTTCCTTGACAGTTCTTCATTCTCATCCCCTACACATGGTCGAGCCATCTCGGAGTCTTTCCCTTAATACTTTCAATCACATCCACACCAATCATATCCACAGGAGTCACATCCACACCAGTCACACCCACACCAATCACATCCACACTAATCATATCCACACCAATCACACCCACACCAATCACACCCACACCAATCACACCCAGTCACAACTACACCAATCACATCCACACCAATCACATCCACACCAATTACTTCCACGCCAGTTACATCAACACCAATTACATCCACACTAATCACATCCACACCAATCACATCCACACCAATCACATCCACACCAATCACATAAACACCAACCACATTCACACCAATTACATTCACACCAATCACATTCACACCAATCACACCTACACCAATCACATCCACACCAATCACACCCATATTATAATTCACCTGGAAGTATTAGACCAATTCAGTCAAGCTAACAGGTTTTGCGGTTTACTTGAGCCCACAAAACATGTATGAAAATTAGACAGATCCAGTAAAAAAAAAAATGATCCCCATCATTGTCTGGCTCATGATGGATAAGCAACAAGCGTCCGCTCGCTTACACGTCAGTCCCCTTTAGACTGTTGTAGACAATGTATTTAACTAAGGTAGAGATGCTCAGAGCGCTCCTTTAGCACCTGAAGTATGCCCCTGAAGTCTTTCCTACACACGTATTTACACATTTACAAATCACACACCGTGGCACTGAGTTACGACCGAACTGTGATATGTTTACGTCGACGGTGTGATAAATATGATACGTTCAGCAATTATCAGCTCAATGAGGGAGAAATTGCATAAAATTGTGCATGCATAGACCTGCCCCCCCCCTACACACACACACACACACACACACACACTGTGAGGCCCTGTGTGTGATGTGCGAAAGGAAGGGAAAGAGGGTGTTTTTGTGACTGTGTGACTGTGTGTGTGTGTGTGTGTGTGTCTGTGTGTGTCTGTGTGTGTGTAGGGGTTGTGGACAAAAAAGACTAGATATATTCTGGCCTTGGCCAACCCCTCACTGGATCCGGCGTCAGACTGGAAAAAAAAAAGTCATCGCATGGATTCCTTCAGTGGCCATTACGGAAAAATAAATGGTAAACTGTCCATAAATTAAAGAACTGCCAATGAAAGAAGTATTGTTTAGTGGAAAGATACAGTAATTTCGGGGTGACTTGGAACCTTGTAAACAGAGACTGATTATAGGTGTGTATCTATAACCAGGTGAAGAATGATAGGGGTTGATGAGGAGGCAGAAGGTAGAGAACGGAGGGAGGGGGAAGGAGAGTGGGAAGCAGAGGAGTTAGGTAGGTAGGTAGGTAGGTAGAGAGAGAGAGAGAGCACAGAAGCAGCTATAGAGAAGACAGGGAAGGAGAGTTATAGCCTGGCAAATCTGAATGCCAGAGACAAACTGTTCCAAAAACTGTGTCGAAAGCTGTGATTTACATCGGGGGGAATTCTTTTACGGTGTGGTCTGGGGGAGGGGGGAGTTCCAAGCAGGAATTCATAAACAGACTGACGCATACAAAAACAGCCATTACCAGCCCTCATACTTTGTCAGGATGAGGTAAAGTTAATTCGGGTTACCACTCTCTCTTTCATTGCAGGTGCCTCTTAAAGATGGTAGTGGTTCATGCAGGGGTTTACTAGCTTGAGCAAAATGAAAAACACGTCCTCGGGTTGAAGGTTTAGCCCGACTGAAAGACACATGGAGGAAGAACCAGGAAAAGAAACAGAAAGGAAAGACAGAGAGAGGGGGGGGGGGAGAGTGTACGTAAGTTTATATACATTTAAATAAAAGTATAAAAACCTGGATAAATATAAATATGCATTTATACATAGATACATACATTCGTATATGGATATGTGCATATTTCTGTTTATGTATATCTATGAGTATCTCTCTATGTGTCTGTATTTACCCATCAACTTACATGTATGAATTTCTGTATATCTTCACCTGTCTCTGTCGATCGATGTTTATATATTTCTGTACCTATCTGTCTATCTCTCTGTGTATCAGTCTATCCATCTACATGTCTGTCTTTATACTATATAATTATACATATACAGTATATCCTACTTAACACTGCCAGTCTCTCTCTCTCTCTCTCTCTCTCTCTCTCTCGCTCTCTCTCTCGTCGGCCATTTTGAATGAGAAGAAAATTACAGGTGAAATGAAGCCTGGCTTGGGTGTTGAGTGTCGGATGTACGAACACGGCTGGTGCCACTGACGCCAATCTGCACTTCACTAGAAAAGGCCATTTGGTTCGGCAATATGGTTTTTAGTATATTCGGGTTACTACCACACGACTTTATTATATTTAAGAAGGGTTTCTTCTTCGAAACAGGTTTTTTACACCTATGTCTAACACCTGTAGTTCGATAAATCTATCCAAAGCTGAATATAACAGTGAGGGTATAGCAAGAAGGAAATGAAAAGAACGTTCTGAAGCTCATTCACTTCAAGCTGGCTCAAATTTCATGTTTTTACGTATTATTTCAAGTAGCTCAGTAGCCCAGGAAGACAATACTGCGTCACTACATGCATTCTGTAGTACTTCTTCGTGATTAGCATCATATTCTAGTGTTAATCTATTGTTATGACTCGGCATTGAAGGTGGAGGGATGGCAATTTTAGGCCAAGGTACAGTGGGTTGGAGGAAAAAGTAATATCATATGTGAAATATTATCCAGGGAATTTAACTGTAAAAAATCAGGCCTCGTTGCAGTTATAGTGAGTCGGGATTTACAGCAGTATAAATACTCTCTTGGGGCTGTGTGTACTCGCTGTTTATATTATCCCTTCAGTCACGTGACAGATTTATACTGTATGCATTATTCCTGCTGTGTTCAGACGATTATTCTTCTCTTAAGACTGACCTCTAGTGGTGAAGAGGTAAATAGAGGGTTCCAGAAGTCTCTCCAGCTATTAATCGTTGAGAGAGAGAGAGAGAGAGAGAGAGAGAGTGGGTAAGGGTCTTTCACTGTGAAACACTGGGTAGGGGCGAGTCACTTTCCCATTAATAGATAGTTGTGTTCCTGCGTCCTCAGTATCAGATAGATAATGATGTTAATGGGCCCTTTGACTCAGATAGTGGTGTTCCTGCGCCCTTAGAATCAGATAGTGGTGTTAATGGGCCCTTAGGATCGGATAGATAGTGGTGTTCCTGCCCTTAGGATCAGATGCGCTTCCAAACCCATAAAATACGACTAGAACATGTATAAGAGAGAAGTGAGGTCATGTCAGGTGCGTACAGGTCATCCGCAATACGTACACCCGAGGAAAGTTCCGCCTTATACACCTGCCTGCGAGTTCGTACCTTTATGTGTGAGACAACCACTAGCGAAGCAGTAGCCAGACACTCAAATGTCTGGCACCACTGTGTGAGAGGGGAGAGGTTAAGGGAGGAGGAAGGTTGGGGAAGCTGATAGTTCCTACCCCTCCCTCATCCATCCCCATCCTTCTCACAGTTACCAAATAGATGAAGGTTGGCCACTGCTTCGCTACCACTTGTCTCACGTTTACTATTTCGAAGTGGTGAGCGAGTGTATAACGCGGAACTTTCCTCGGGTGTACTGTACATCGCTAAGAAGTGTCCTGTCGCTCGTCTCACCTGGTTTTCTCTCCGTGGATTTGACTCTCAGCCTCATTGGTCACAGGAGCCTGGGAGCCTTAATGGAGTAGGTTTGTACTCCAACATCACCTCAACCTTACATGGGGAAAACGGACATGATGATGATGATGATGATGAGCATGGTGATGATTATCTCTTCACCACCAGATACTCGTGCCAGACGTTGGGGAATTAAAAAACAAAGTAGACTTTATTTATTGTTACATTGTTTTGTTTTAATTTATGTGTGGTAATATCCAGTTCTGTTTTCATAATGCAATTAGTGGAGCGAGTTCTGCATATTTGATGGAGGTATTTTATGTTGTGTGAATTAAACTGAATATTTATCCCAGTGGCAGTCCCCTCTCTCTCTCTCTCTCTCTCTCTCTCTCTCTCTCTCTCTCTCTCACTTCCTGCAGCAGAGTGAGGGTTTATGTGGGTTCCGTCCAGAGCCTGACTTCATGATTTATAGCACCGCTTTCAACCTTCCGACGACTTTGATTTTGGATACTCTCTCTCTCTCTCTCTCTCTCTATTCAAAAGGGATCCAAGGACGGGGCTGTAATGGAGGTGGGGGGGGGGCTAAAGGAGGTCTTAAGCGGGGTTTGAGAGGAGGAGGGCAAGAGAGAGTCAAGAGGAAAACCTAAAGGTGAAAGAGGACCAAGAGGGAGATTTCTAGGAGAGGAAGGGGGACCTGAAAGGGGGGGGGGATGAGTGGGACCAAGAAATGGACTTAAATGGGAACTAAATGATGATTTATTAGGCAGAGTGAGTCAAGAGGAAGAGCTAAAGAGGGTGAGGGAAGGGAAGAATATTACTTCAAGGGTTGGAGATAAAGAGAGTACCTAGGATTGGTGCCTTATTAGGGGGTGAGAAGAGGACTTAATGTCAAAAGGGGGACTAGAACTTACGGGGACATATCAGAGGAGACGACAAAGGGGATAAAAGGGGACTCACAAGGAAAGTAAGGGGTGCCACGAATGGGAGGTAAAGGGGTCTAAGAAGGAGACTTTCAAGGGGACATGAAGAAGAACTTATATAGAGAGCGACGGTGCTTAAAAGGAGAATTAAAGATGGTGGGAGAGGGACGAGAAGGGGATGAGGGAGGGCCTGAGAGGGTACTTACAGGGGCTGGCCAAGCGGAGCGGTAATATCTCAGGCCGACACCAAGCTACACCCAGCAAACAAGCCGCCAGAATATCCTGATATAGTGTTAATGGAGCCCGGGCGAGGGGGGGGGGGAGTAGAGGTAAGGAGGGAGATGAGAGAGAGGTGGAGATAAGAAGGGTGATGAGAAAGGGGTAGAGGGTAAGTGGAGGAATGTAGGAAAGAGTGTAAAAATACAGTGGAGGAGGAGAGAGAAGGGTGGAAGTGAGAAGGGAGGGAAGGAGAGGCAAGGGAGGGTAAGGAATTGAGGAGGGGTTAAGAGAGGATCGGAAAGATGAAAGGTAAAGGCCTGGGGGAGAGGGAAGGGGAGAGACAGGAGGGGAGAGGAGGGAAGATCTTGAGAAGGGAAAGGAGGGGAGAGAAGAGAGGGGAGGGGAGGAGACAGAAGGGAAGCGAGTGGAGAGGAAGGAATGGGATAGATGACGGGGTGGGAAGAGAGAGGGAAGGGAGAGGACTGGATAGAAGGGTTGGAGACGGGGGAAAAAAGAGAGTGAGTGAGAAGCGATGAAAGGAAGTGAGAAGAGAATGGAGGGGATTAGAAGGGAGAGGAGGGAAGAAGAAGGGAGGTGAAAAATAAGGGAGAAAATGGGGCCAAAAGGAAAGGAAGACCGGTAGGAGAAGGCGAGAGGGTTTCGGAAGGGTTGAGAAAAATGTGAAAGGGGAAAAGTCGAGAGGAAAGCGAGGTAGAAAAGAGGAATGCAGAAGAATAGGAAGAACTAGAGAAAGAAGGTGTAAAACGGATGAAATAGGGCGAAGAAAAGTTGAGGAATGGAAAAGACAGAGGGAAAGATTACGTTAGGGTATATAACAGGAAGTATATGGGTGCTCAAGATTCAAGACGAGGGGGCGAGGAGGAGTGAAAGAGAACGAAGAAATAGATGGAATTGAGCCTGTGAAAGTTTACACCTGCGGGCTAGTTTAGAACATAGTTCAGACATAATGCCACTTGGGAGTGGTGCTGCTTTCCCTTGCCTTTAATGTCAGGACTGAGTGGCGTAGCCCACGGGTTCTGCGCTCCTAATGGAACGAGAAAAGGGGTTGGATGAAGATGATGATCGTTGGTGATGGTAGTGGTGGCTGTGGTTGTTGTTGTTGTTATTTACTCTGTTTACCATCGTCCTTTATTATATTAATCTTTCCTCTGATGGTTTTCACATCTATTTCGAAGTCTGTTTTTAAAAAAATCTAATTTCGTCCTTTCCATTCTACAGTCACTTTCTCGAATATGTGTACGCAACGGTACCCCCATTTCGTATTCGCCCTTTTAAACATATATATTATTAATAATTGTCCTTCAGTTTTGTTTTTGTTTTTTATTGATATTCCTTTACTCATTTTTTCTGAGTATTTCCCACCCTTTGATATAATCCGTTATTATAGATTTTACGCTTTGCATTTTGCCAAACATTTTCTCTCTCATTATTTTTGCATGTTTCTTCCTGCTAATTCGCCTTTTTTTCTTTTTCCCTTTGTGGTTTTGCATACATTATTGAAATTTGTTGTTTTTGCTCACATTACTGTGTGTGTGTGTGTGTGAGAGAGAGAGAGAGAGAGAGAGAGAGAGAGAGAGAGAGAGAGAGAGAATGTGACAGAGATTTACAACTAACCTGCAACAGGTCCCATGAACTCTCCCCCACATTTTTTCCTTCCCTCCCCCGCACATCCTCCCTTATCACCTATTTCCGCCTAACACACCCTTTTTCTTCCCTCCCCTTCCCCATCGCCATACTAACCCCTTCTCCGTCCATTCCTCTCTTTATATCTTTTATATCTCCTGCACTCTCAACTCCATCCCCCCCTTCCTCCTTCTCCACCTTCTCATCATCATCATCATCATCACCATCACCATCATCATCATCTGGCATCCTTTAAATCAGACACGCACTCTCCCCTCCCACTCTAATTCATCAAGTCTTCCATCTTCCCCTCACCCCCACCCCCCATTTTCTATCCTCCCCTGCCCACAGTGTAATCAAGCAGTCTCTCTCTCTCTAATTATCTTCCATCTTCTGTCTCCTCCCCGTCTGTCTTCCCTTCTCTATCCCCTCATTGCCTCTCCCTCTTATATCCCGCCTATCCATTCCAAGTCTCTCTTGCATCCCTTATCCTCCCCCATTCTCCTATCAGCTCTTCCCTCTATTCCCTATCTCTCCCTTCCTTCCACTCCCCAATCCCTCTGCTCACCACCCTTACCTGCCACACCCTTTCCTGGCCCATTTCGTTATCATCCAATCTTCCATCCCTCTTCCTTTCCTGTTGCATCTGTCCTCCTTTCCATTTCCTTTTTTCCATCCGTCTTCCATCTCTCACTCATTCCTTTTCCATTCCTCTGGTTTCCCTCTCACCTTCAGTTCCCTATCTACCCCCCCCTTCTTCCTCCCTCCCACCCTCTCCCCATTCCCCATTCCCTCTGCCGACCCCCCCCCCCCGATCCGCCACACCCTCTCCATCCCACTCCACCCCATCCAATCTTCCAAATCACCCTCCCGTCCCATCAACTAGACTACCATCCTGTTCGCTCGTTCGTCATGCAGTTTTGCTCCCCCCCTCCCTCCACCCCCCCAAAAAAAGTAAAAAATTACCCTCATTTAGCTTTCCTTCTTATTTTTAACATTGTTTTCCTTACCTTTTTATACTAGTGGCAGTAGCACCATTTTCCTCCGTCCAAGAGAATCCCTCATCAGGCCAAACTGTTATATTTTGCAGTCGCTCGTCACAAAGCTTTACGAAAATACTTTACATTTAACTTTCGCTTCCCTTATTTTGTCATTTTTCTCTATCTTTATTTTACACCCGAGTGGCAGTATCCCATTTTCCTTCGTCTCGGAGAATCTTCCATCAGGTCAAACTATTGTAATGACCACTTTTTTGTCATACAGCTTTAGCAAAAATTATGACAGTAATGGATGGATGGAGCAGGTGCAGGTGCAGAAAGAATACTTAGTAGGCGGTGGTTTCTTGAGTTACTAAACTGAGTGATACAGGTGTGTGTGTGTGTGTGTGTGTGTGTGTGTGTGTGTGTGTGTGTGTGTGTGTGTGTGTGCCTCTATATGATTTTATTCAAATTAGGAAGCTTGAGAAAATGGCAGCAACTTAAGGGTGGGCCAGATTTCGCTGAGCCTGTAAAATTCTGATCTATCCACAGCGCAGTTCCTAACAGCTAGACTATGCATTGCTATAACTACATCATACAACTAGCACTACGTTAAGGCATAAACATTGCAATATCCATGGCATTCAGCTTTACTACCCTCTGCTAGGCGACGGATTCTTGATGCTATTTTTTCTGCCTCTAGGGTACATGATTTTATTCAAATTAGGAAGCATATTTCGTAATGGTGCGAAGGAAGAGAGAGAGAGAGAGAGAGAGAGAGAGAGAGAGAGAGAGAGAGAGAGAGAGTGTGTGTGTGTGTGTGTGTGTGTGTGTGTGTGTGTGTGAAGAAAATTAACAAAACAGTTTTAATTTGACTTGAGCCTAATTTACATCAGTCCAAGGGTTGATCTATTGTTACTGAGAATTACAGATCAAAGGCCACGGGCAGAAGTGACCTAGCAGTTTCGACTTAAGCAGTTCATGTTCGTTTAGACCAAACTAGGTGGAAGTGTTGAGCGTAATGCAGGAATGAAGGGTTCAGAGAACAGTCAGTCAGATGTTAAGATCACAGGGCAAGAAGTCAAAGTTTGATCTTATGTCTGTGTGAACAAAATGACTATATCAGTATTTATCTGATTTCGACAAATGGTTGACCTGTTGTTATTAAGATCAATGGGTCACTATATCCAGTCTCTCTCTCTCTCTCTCTCTCTCTCTCTCTCTCTCTCTCTCACCTTCATCTTCCACGTCATCATCCCTATCTGGTTACTGTCTTCTTTGATGCCAAGCGATGATTAGAACTTGAATGGCTTTTAGTAATGCCCTCCTCCTCCTCCTCCTCCTCCTCCTCCTCTATCAAGGCAGGTAAGCCTCATCACATGCAGAGCTCTCCCCTCTCCTCACTCGTCCATCTCCTTCAGTTGCAAGAAGACTCCTTCATTACCTCCCTCTTTCTCCTTCCCTCCAGCTCCTCGTCCATCCTCTTCTTTCCCATCCTTCCCTTTTCTCTCTTTGCCACTCTCTCTGTCCTTCCCTCTCTCCCTCCTTTTCTCTCACATCTTCCTCTCTTCCCTCTTCCCTCCGCATTCCACCTCTCTCTCTCTCTCTCTCTCTCTCTCTCACCTTCATCTTCCACATCATCATCGCTATCTGGTCACCGTCTTCTTTGATGCCAAGCGATGATTAAAACTTGTATGGCTTTCAGTAATGCCTTGTTCCGCCATTCCCTCCCATCCCACCTTCTAAATACACCCTCCTCCTCCTCCTCCTCCTCCTCCTCCTCCGCCTTCTCCTCCTCCTCCTCCATCAAGACAGGTAAGCCTCATCATATCAAGAGCTTTCATCTCTCTTCACTCGTCCATCTCCTTCAGTTGCAAGAAGACTCCTCCATTACCTCCCTCTTTCTCTCCTTCCCTCAAGTTCTTCCCTCCTCTTCTCTCCCATCCTTCCCTTTTCTCTCTTTGCCACTCCCTCTGTCCTTCCCTCTCTTCCTTCCTCCTTTTCTCTCACATCTTCCTCTCCTCCCTCTACCCTCCAGCACTCCTTCTCTCTCTCTCTCTCTCTCTCTCTCTCTCTCTCTCTCTCTCTCTCCCTCCCTCTCTCTCTCTCTCTCTCTCAGATATAAACCCATTCAGGTCCCGTTCTGTTGGAGTGCCTTAAATGGTTCTTATTTTACAGGATGCCATTTACCTTGTCACTGTGTGTAGCCATTTGAAAGTAGCACCAAAGCCACTGGGTAGATGGTGGGCGACCCCATTTACCAAATGTCAATAATAATAATAATAACAACAACAATAATAATAATAATAATAATAATAATAATAATATTATTATTATTATTATTATTTTGCATCATCATTATCATCATCATCATTTTCATCATCGTCATCATCATCATCGTCATCATCTCACCTCTGTTTCCCAACAGCTGGCTTCAGGTACGGTATAAAAAGGAAAGAAAACGGAAAAAAGGTGGTGGTAAAAAAACTGCCCAACAGCAAACTTAGTGAAATGGGCCACACACTCATTCATTTGCCATTCAAGCTTTCGTAATCCTGGCTCCATTTCACAGGTACAGCATTCCACACTTAACATTATAATTACCTGTTGGAGGAAGTCAGTCTGATCTTAGTTAATTAAAAAATAATGACAAGCCCTTACCATGCACTTTTCCTTACAAAACTTATCCAACCAGCTGGATCTCTTGTCAGTTCTCGTCAGCTTCCATAACTCTTTCTTACACACTTATTAACCATGCATATCCACCTTCTTCTTGGCCTACCACGCCTCCTCACACCTTCAGACAGACTCGCGTATACTCTTTTTGTTCTCCCCCTATGACCGTATACAGTAAGCACACCGTCAAAGACTACCTTGTGCACTGACTGTCTTATGCCACATCTTTTCACGAATCATATTTCCTATCCTGTCCACTCATCTCACTCCACACACGTTCCTTAAGACCCCCACCTCCACCGTTCTAACTCCTTTCGTTTTCATGGCACACCAGGGGCCTCACACCCGTATGTTTGTTTGGGTAATAATATTCCTTCTTGTATTTCTCTTCTAGCTGCAGTGTTTAGAATTTTGTTTCGTAATAAGGCCTTCATAGTACAGTCCATTTTGTTTCGTAATAAAGCCTTCATAGTACAGTCCACTTTCCTTCCATATGACACTCTTCTCTCCATTTACCTTGCACTTTTACATCTTGTAAATCACTGCATTCAGATACTTAAATTCCTCGTATAAATTCAGGTCTCTTCCCATTCAGTAGAACATCACACCAGGAGCCATCTTCTCTTTCAGTACACATCACTTTGCTCATACATACATTACTTTTATTATTATTACTATTACTCTTACTATTATTATTATTATTGTTATTATTATTATTATTATTTTGTTGTTGTTGTTGTTGTTGTTGTTGTTGTTATTGTTAATATTATTATTATTATGTATTCCTTGAAGTCCTGCTATATTCACTCATGGAGCCGATTCCAACCCTTGAACTTAGGGCTCCCATGAGGGTCTTTCTCAACATAGGAGCAGTTCCTAGCAGGACGATCTTCTGCAACTCGTTTACCTTGATGTTTCCGGGGATTTTGCTGGTATATTTTTCCACACATCCTTTCACTTCTATCTCCAGGTCTTTGTATCTGGAGAGCTTTTCAATTGTTTTTAGGGAGGTGTTACTTTCGTTGGGGACGGACATATCGATAAACACACACGTTCTTTCTTTTCTGTCTTTCACAACTATGTCGGGCCAGTTGGTTTTGATTTCTTTATCCGTCTGGATTGGCATGTTCCATAGTTTAGTAGCTTCTTCGTTTTCTGTAACAATTGATGGTTCATGTTCTTAGTAATTGTCTTTGATGTTATAGTGCTTACAGATTGCTTAGTGGATGTATACTGCTGCTTTGTTGTGCCTTTGTATGTATTCTGTTTTGGTCTGAGCAGCCGGAGATTAGATGGTCTATTGTCTCTTGGTGTTTGTAGCATATCCTGCACATCGGACTGGTGCCGTCTTTCAAGATCTTGTTCCGGTAATACAGTAATTAGTTGTAATGCACTGGTCTTGAGCTGCGATGATAAACCCTTCCGTTTCCGATTTTAGGCCTGCTGTTTTTAGCCATCGGTTTGTTTGGGCTTGGTCCACATCTCTGTCACTGACTCGTTTCGGGTACTGCCCGTGTTGAGGTTTTTCTTCCCATTTACTCTTTAAGTGTTCTAGTGTTTGGTGTTTAGCTTTCAGTTTTATTCTTCGAGCAAAGCTGGTGGCTTGCTCATTTTCCATGATTTGGAACTCTAGTTTATTGAGCTCTCTTCAGAATTTGACAGCTTCATGGTGTACTAATGTTGTTTTCTTTGCTTGTTTATGGCCTCTCGCAGTCATAAGAAGACTGTCCTCTTTGGTCTTGAGGTACATGCCAAGACCGATCGTGGTTGTTTTGTACGTTGTCTCAATTTGGATAAGACCCCTTCCCTCAGATGTTCTTGGGAGGTAAAGCCTATCCACGTCCGCTTTAAGATGGTGCATTTTTTCCATTGTCAGCAGTGTTCTTGTTTTTTGGTCAAGTTTCTTTAGTTCTTCCATTTTCCAGTCGATGATGATGAAGCTGTAGGTGACGACTGGGATTGCAAGGTTGTTCATTGCTTCTATTCTGTTGGTGGCATTGAGTTCTGACTTAAGCACCAATCGTATGTCTGTAGTACTCTTTTCGTATTTTCTCTTTCATCTTAGCTTGCTGAATTCCATCTCCTTCATTCACACCAAGGTATTTGTATGTTCCCTCTTCTTCTAGATCTTGGATGATGGTATCTATATCAAACTCGATGTTTTCAGCATTTCTTAATTTTCCTCTTCTGAAGGAAGCTTTGGCACTTTTGTCAAGGCCGAACTCCATTCCGATGTCATCACTAAAGCCTTTAACGATGGTGAGTAGGCCTTTCTGTTCTTCGTCGTTTTTGGCATAGGTTTTCAGGTCATCAGTGTAGACCAGGTGGTTGATGATAGTGTTGCCTGTCTTGTAACCATAGCCGCTGTTGTTCAGAAGAGAGGATAGTGGAGCAAGAGCAATTTGGGAGAGAGGAGGTGAGAGAGAGAGTCCTCCTGCAAGGTTCTGCTATTGATTTTGATCTGTCTGGATGTTAGAGTTCCCTCCGTGTGGTTGAGTTTGAGGGTTGTCTTCAATTTCGTCATATTGGTTCTGATGAAGGCTGTCATAATCGGTGAGGTGTTGTAGATTTCAAGGCATTTTATTATCCAGCTGTGGAGAACAGAGTCGAATGTCTTCTTGTAGTCAACTCAAGCTGGTGTGAGGTTCTTTTATCTGGTTTTGGTCTCCTCCTATATGGCTTTGTTTATGAGCAGCTGGTCTTGGCATCCAGCACTCCCTTTTCTACAGCTTTTTTGTTCCCCTGGAGGTAGGTTGTTATCCACCAGGTGCTTGTAGGTTTTGGCTGTTAATATGGATGTTAAAATCTTACACATTGTAGGGAGACATATAAATGTGTCTAGTTATTATTATTATTATTATTATTATTATTATTATTATTATTATTATATTAATATTATCATTATTATTATTATTATTATTATTATTATTATTATTATTATTCCTATTATCATTAATACTTCCCACATCTCTATAGGAAGGGGATATGGTATACGGATGTGAGGGATGGGTTGGGCTTGGTGGTTGTGTGGGAGTGAGAGTTGAGTGTGCGGTGTGAATGAGTGTGGGAGGGTTGGCTGAAGCATGTGGTGAGGCAGGGAGAGATGGGGTGGGGATGACGAGTGACTGAGAGAGGGGTGTGGGGCGAAGCGTCAGGGTGAAGTAATATATGTGTTGTATCAGACCCGGCAGCCTCCTTTCCTCGCTACTCACTCGTACACCTCGCTGCACACTCACTATTCTGCCCTCTTTACACACACACACACACACACACACACACACACAGGGATTCAATCTAGGCGGACGTGTGACACCGGCGCTCCGTACCAAATCATCACGGCCAGTGGCATTACCTAAATAGAAGGCTATCTTTGTATGAGTCAAGCTCAGTACCAGGTTAGACTAAATGATTGTTCATTATAAAAGAGGAAAAAAATAATAAGTTTAAACAAGACTTGTAAAAACAGGAAATAGAACCAAGACGAAAGAATACGCTGAGTCATCGCTGAGGTTTGTTTAGACTACAACAACAAGGAGATTGTAAGTACATGCTTTGCACTTTAAGTATTGCAAAATGGATACATACTTCAGTAAAACAAATTTGGAAAAGAAAAGGGATAAAGGTAAAAAGCAAAATGATGATTTCTACCAAGAACTGGTTGAAGTAGAGACCCACAATAGACTGGTTGAACGTGTAAACAAACTAGAAATGGCTTTCAAAAATGAAATTGATGAAATAAAGAAGCAGATGCACTTGCAAAAGGAAGAAATAGAAAAACTAGGAAGGGAGGCCAATAAGAAAGACACAACCATCAGTGAACTAACTGGAATTGAGTACAATTGGGAAGAAAATGAGTGAAATGGCAAGTACAGTAGTCAATCACGAGAGTGTTATGGAAGAGTTCAAAAATGACACAGAGACAATTAGGCAAGTTAGCAGTCTTATTGACCAGAGCAGTGATATTGAGGAGAAGATAACACAAGTGAATGAAGCTGTGCAAAGCTACAAAAATGATGTAGAGACCACGTATGCTGAAATGGTGAAAGTAAAGAAAGACTTAGAAACAAGGGTGGAGGAAAAAAGCATTAAAAAGGAGGTGAAAAGAATAATCCAAAACAATCGAAAGTTAGTCAGAGATTCAGTAGAGATAAACAAATCAATAGTAATCACTGGTATAGAAGAGGAAGAAATTAAAAACAAGATCACAAGAGACAAAAAGGAGATGGCAAATGTAATGAGCTTACTGAAAGAAGTTTCAGAGGAAACCTGTAGTAAAGACATAGAGGAACACAAAAGATTAGGGAAATACGAGAAAAACAAGACAAGACCTCTAAAGGTGACTTTCCAGAGTGTAAACACTGTGGAAGAGATACTAAAAAATGCAAAGAATCTTAAGGAAAAAGAGGAGTTCAAAAATGTATGGATAAAAAGATGCCTAACACAAGAGGAACTGGAATTACTGAAAGAGAAAAGGGAGGAAGCAAAAACAAAAAAGAGGGAAGATCAGAAGAGGAGAAGAAGAAATTTTTTTTACAAAGTAATAGGATTGCAGGTACGAAAGTGGTTCACAAACAGGATGGAAGAAAAAGGAGGAAGGTAGTAGAACCATGTCATGACAAGTATATAAACAAGATGATAAAGTTGATGTACTCAAATGTGGATGGAATGGTATCTAAATTACTAGAGATGAATGATTATGTCAGAGAAAATGAACCACAAATAATATGCCTAACTGAAACAAAATTAATACCAAGGATATCAAATGACATACTAAACTTAGAGGAATACAATATGTGGAGAAGAGACAGATATTTAAAAAAAGGAGGAGGAATTATAATATTAACTAAGAAAAATCTAAAAGTCAAGGAAATAAAACTAGATATACCATCACAAGTAGAACTGATTGCAGTAGAGATCGACACATCTGAAGGTAAAGTAATTGTAGCCAATTTGTACATGCCACCCAGATCAAACACATGGGAAAGAGACGAATATGAGGACCTGGCAGAGAGTACAATTCAGAGTGTAAGATCATTGCTACATAAAATGGAAGAGAAATCGGAAAGAATTATACTAACTGGGGACTTCAGTACAAATATAAATTAGAATACTCTAGATATAAATAGCCAAGAAAGCTGTTGGGACCAAAAGCTCCTGGATCCCGTACAAGAGTTTTTCTTAACGCAACATGTGAGGGAAACCACTAGAAAAAGAGGACTTGATGTACCTTCAGTGCTAGATCTAATATTTACAAGGCAAGAAAATGATATTGACAGTTTAATATATCACCCTCCACTCGGCAAAAGCGATCATGCAGTACTAAATTATAACTTCAGGATAGCATATGACATAGTAAACAGCAATGATAGTTACAAAAAGAGCCTAAACTATAAAAAGGGAAATTATCAAGACCTAAAGAAGTATTTCTTAGAAGTTGATTGGGAAAATGAGCTTAGAGGACAAGATTTAAATGCTGTATATAAAAATTTTTGTGAATTTTATGAAATAGGAGTCCAGAAGTACATCCCACAGCACAAAGAAGCAGATAAGAAAAATACAGAAATGGTTCAATACAGAATGTAAAAAATCAAAAGAAAGAAGAGATTTGTTGTGGAATAGATACAGAAGACATAATAGTGAAAGGGCGTATAATAATTACAAACAGGCAAGAAACGACTATACAAGAATAAGGAGGGAAGCCCAAAAACAGTTTGAGGAGGATATAATAAATAAAAGTAGTGATCAACCAAAGCTGTTTTACAGCTATATCAGAAGCAAAACTAAAGTAAAAGATATAATACAATCCATTACGGACGAGGGAATCACTTATACACAAGAGAAAGATATTTGTGAAGCACTAAATAAGAATTTCCAATTAGTTTTTACAGAAGAAAAAATTTTGAGAGGGACTATGTGGAACACGCATGTCCACACATACTACCAGATATACAAATAGCAGAAAAAGTAATACAGGAGGAGTTAAGTAGATTAGACAGAGGAAAAGCAAGTGGTCCTGATGAAATTTCATGTTGGGTATTACGAGAATGTGCAAAGGAGTTATGTAAACCATTATTTTTAATTTTCAAGAAATCCTTGAGTCAAGGTAAACTACCTGATATTTGGAAAAAAGCAAATATTGTCCCCTTATTCAAGAAAGGAAATTGACAAAATCCACTCAACTACCGACCAGTATCACTGACCAGTGTTGTAAGCAAGGTATTAGAAAAACTTATAAGAAAAGCTTGGGTAAATCATCTAGAAGAACACAGTATGATAACAGAAAGACAGTTTGGTTTCAGAAAAGGAAAATCATGTGTTACTAATCTGTTGAGCTACTATGACAGTAAAAAACACAATCCAGGAAAGGGAAGGATGGGTGGACAGTATCTATTTAGATTTTAAGAAAGCTTTTGACACAGTACCTCACCAAAGACTTTTATGGAAACTGTACCATCAAGGAGGAATTCGAGGCAAACTGTTTTGTTGGATGCAAGACTTTCTCATAAAAAGAGAAATGAGGACAGTACTAAGAGGAAACTACTCATCATGGAAAGAAGTGACTAGTGGAGTACCACAGGGTTCAGTGCTGGCACCAATCATGTTTTTAGTGTATATAAATGATATATACAGTAACACTGGAAATGAGAGCTATCTGAATATGTTTGCAGATGATGCAAAAATACAAAGGAGAATTACTAACACAGACTCTTGTAAAGAGCTACAAGAAGAATTAAACTTCATGAATGGAGTCATACATGGCAAATGGAATTCAATGTGGACAAGTGTCATGTAATCAAGTTTGGTAAAAGTGGAAAAAGACCTGATTGGGATTATAAGTTACGAAATAAAACCCTATACACATCAGAAAGAGAGAAAGACCTAGGTGTGATTATCAATAACAGACTATCTCCGGCTGACCACAACAGCGAGAAGGTACGGAACATGTATACACTGCTTGCAAATATGAGAATAGCATTCACATACATAAATGAAGACATGCTAAGAAGGATAATAACATCATTCATTAGACCAACCCTGGAATATGCATCAGTAGTCTGGAGTCCTCATCTCAAAAAGCACATAGACAAGATTGAAAAAGTTCAAAGGGCCGCTATAAGATGGATACCAAGCTTAAGGGACCTAAGCTACGAAGAAAGACTAAATAAACTGAATCTACCAACACTACAGGAGAGAAGGAAAAGAGGTGACATGATAATGCTATATAAATGCATATCAGGAAAGGAGAAAATAGACATAAATGATTACTTAACATATGGAGAAGCATCAGCAAGAGGACACTGCAAAAAATTGCATAAGAAGAGAGGTGATAAAGACGTAAGGAAACTCAGTTTCCCAAACAAAGCAATTGATCAATGGAATGCACTACCGAATGAAATAGTGTGTGCCAAAACAATTCACAAATTTAAGGATATGTACGATAAATATGGTTTAAGACACGGGACAGTACGAGCTTGACTCATTCCTGTAAAGATACAATTAGGTAAGAACAATTAGGTAAGAACACACACACACACACACACACACACACACACACACACACACACACACACACACACTCTCTCTCTCTCTCTCTCTACAAACACCAAGGGTAGGAGGAGAGAGCTGTCGTGCTCTGATTAGACTTCCACTCTTTTACATTGATTCGTCAGTCGTACGTTTAGTGTTGTTACTTTGGGTCCAGGCTCCTTGAAACGTGAACCCAATGGACTGCAGGCTAATGTTCCCCCTCCTGCAGTCTACCATCCTCAGTTCGGGTAATAAGGACGGAGCTTAGAGACGTATTTACATAACCAAGCAAGTTTATTAGTGCAAACCACGTGAAGGTGTCCCTCTTCACCACCAGCCAGATGCTAAAACATAGATAAGAGAGTTAATTTTTCTCCTCTGATGAGATGAACCTTGATTATAGGTTTTAATTTCATGCACCCACACCCACGAATATTGACACCATGATCTCGAAATGCATTTACTCATTCAATACCAGGGCGGATTTACTTCTTTAATCCTTTCAGTTCGATGAGGTGTGTGTGTGTGTGTGTGTGTGTGTGTGTGTGTGTGTGTGTGTGTGTGTGTGTGTGTGTGTTTATTTTAATCAGGTCATCAACACGCAGTTTTACACAGCTTACGAAAGATGTCTAGTTTGAAAAGTGTAAATGAACCACTGTCAAACCTATCTAGCTCGGATGGTCTCACCTGGGCTGAATAAAATAGTCTGGTAGGCACAAGAAAAAAATACAAATGAGAAAATACACTTTGTTCACCTTGGCCCAGACTTTCGTCCTTATTGGCAGTAAAAAGACAATGCTACAGCTCTACCTTCTTTCCGTAGTACATGTACTTCTTCGTGACTAGCATCATATTCTAGTGTTAAAATATTGTTATAACTCAGGATTCAAGGCTGACAGATTGCAATTATAGGCCAGGTTGGAGTAAAAAGAGTATAGTTTTAAGGTGATAATTGTGGTTACCAAACACGTGATTTTATGCAGCACAGGAAAGTTACTACCGTGGCAAAGACGTTAATGAAGGCTACATCTAATTCCTGTTGCTCAAAGGGTCCTTTGTTTTATGTGTCCAACTCTGGGCATAGGCTTCACAGTCTGTTTCCAAGGCCCAACAATCCTCCTACATACCATACACCTCCACATGCCACTACTTCGGCGCTAACACCCACCCTCCATATTGAATAAATGCTACGGCTGTCCTAAGCTAAATAAAATCCCTTGGTACTAGTAAGAATAAATGAAAAGGGTGGTTGTATTGAAAGGCTTATTCAGTTAACTGCAGTGATGTTTTATTATTATTATTATTATTATTATTATTATTACCGCTACCGCCAGGAATCTTTATGCCAAATGGAAGAGGCCTCTCGTAGGGAAGGGGTTCATGGAGACTGTTTCTTATCGCTTCAGCGTTAGGGATTTTCACCTCAGTTGAATGAAATCGTCTGGATATATCAAGAATAATATGATAGCACGTCCTGGAGTTGAAGGAGTAAACAAATGTCTCCATTGAACTTTTCGCTGCTTTGGACATACAGAATCGCATTGTATACACTTATTTATTTATTAAAATTTTTGAACACCTCATCCTCGGTGATTTAATCTGCACAATACACTTACTCTTCTCTTGTATGTTACTGATGCAAATTATTTCAATATTAAGACAAATTAGAACATGAAAAACAAATATGACGTAATACGCACAAGTCGCCAAATGAAAGATGTTCAGAAATCTCTTATGCCACCAAAATTCGAAGTTCTGAATCATCCTAACGTTTCAGTGCAAGGACGCTTTTCTTTTCTTTTATTTTTTCCCTTAAATCTTTCTGTGTCGGCTTTTCCGCCAATGGGTAATATTGTTTGTGGCAGATAGAGGCGGCCGCCATCCAGTGACTCGATTTAATGCTGCCTTGAGGTGACTCTCCTAGTACGTGACTAGCCATACGGTTTTCCTACGACGTTGGGTGGTAACTATAGCACTAACTTGATTGTTATAAAAATGATAATGATGATGTTCATGATGATGATTACCTACTCTCTAAAAGCTGCTATGCTCTCTCTCCCTCTCTCTCTCTCTCTCTCTCTCTCTCTCTCTCTCTCTCTCTCTCTCTCTCTCTCTCTCGCATAAAACAACTGTTGAGTTAAGGAGTGGTGATGCTGAGTGAAGAACGGGTGGTGCTGGGTGAAAAAAGGGATGGGGCTGAGTTAAGAAGGGATGGGGCTGAGTGAAGAAGGGATGGGGCTGAGTGAAGAAGGGATGGGGCTGAGTGAAGAAGGGTTGGGGCTGAGTTAAGAAGGGTTGGGGCTGAGTTAAGAAGGGTTGGGGCTGAGTGAAGAAGGGATGGGGCTGAGTTAAGAAGGGATGGGGTTGAGTGAAGAAGGGATGGGGCTGAGTTAAGAAGGGATGGCGCTGAGTTAAGAAGGGATGGGGTTGAGTGAAGAAGGGATGGGGCTGAGTTAAGAAGGGATGGGGCTGAGTTACGAAGGGATGGGATTGAGTCAAGAGGGGTGAGGTTGAGTTAACAAGGGTGAGCGCTGAGTGACGGGTCGAGGGTGAAGCTTTAGGGTGAGGTAATATACTCGTATGACTGACCTATTCGTATGCGTTTGACCTGTTTGTATTTGCACTACACAATTATTTCACTGTGTGTTAGATAATATTTGCCATATTCTGATTGTCTGTTTGCTTTATGATGCGGCTGCCCGAATCCTTGACAGACAGACAAACAGACAGACAGGCAAATGAAAACAGATAAATCTATATAGATAGATGGATAGATATATATAGGGATAGGAATAGACATATATGGATAGAGACAGATTTAGATAGATATGTTGGTAGATAGGTAGACAGATAGAGCTACATAATATAAACAGATAAATATACAGGTAGGTATATAGTGTAGATATAGATAGATACATACTGTAGGTAGATATAGACAAATAGAAAGGTATACAAATAGGTAAATAGATCAACAGTTAGATTTTGAGATAGATGAATAGTTACTCGTAGATACATGGACAGACCAGTGGTTCCCAACCTGGGGGTCGCCCCACCCTAGGGGGGGCGTGAGGACTCAGAAAAAAAAAATAGTGAGTGGGTTGAACAATGTGTGTGTGTGTGTGTGTGTGTGTGTGTGTCACATTGAACTATTGGTTTATATTCAGTATTCACATTCTGCCTGTGTTTCAGTCTTCAAAGCACATTTTTCTTTGAAGTTGGTTTCTGTCCGTCATGCCTGTCACCTGGTTGCCCTCAGGATAGCTTTTTTCTCTAATGTGGTCGTTTCGAGAGAAAATTAAAGATACCAATAAATCACATACTGCAAGACAGACCAAACTCAGTTAAAATATACGTGTCCCTGAACTTCCCCCCTGTCTCTCGAAAAGGGGGATAGTGAATCGCAGGAGAAGGGCTAATGCAGCCTGTATTCAACTGGGTTAATGTCCACTTGAACCTGCGGCAAAAATAATAACAATTCTGGAATAAATTAATGAAGTCATATGATGGCCGGAAGTGTGTGTGTGTGGGGGGGGGGGAGGCTGGATATGTTGACCAAGGCTAGGGAGGCTCGTGAATATGCGAACCAAGGATAATGGAGACACGACCTGGAAAAATTTGAGAACCGCTGGGGTAGACAGATGTACTGTACAGATAGATAGGTAGGTAGGTTAATAGATAGATGAATAGACAGACTGAGCTGTATGGGTATATATGTAAATACATAGATAGACATAGATACATAGAGCTATATAGAAAGGTAAACAGATAGATAGATACTTATATAGTGCGCACAGAGATTGGGTATACTCAAGGGCTCCTAAGCACGGTCTTCAGGTTACAAATGGATCTATGTCACCTCGTTAAGACCCACTGAGGCGGTTAGGACAACAGAGGCTGGACTGCTTAGGCGAGTCCGGAGCTGCCTTAACACTGACCATACCTACTGTGACCTGTAATAAGCAAATAAATAAAAAAATATATACAAATAAATATAAAAATCAGTTGTATTTTATGCGCTGCACGAACGTACAAAACTTCATGTCATTCATATGTTAGTGGTTAAGTCGGTGCTGTCATGTCATGTTAGTACTGTCATACTAAGTCGTATACTTTGTCATTGTTGTCACGGATGATGTTAGTGTCATGCCATGTCATGTCAGTGTCAGTGCTGTCATGTCGTGTCACTGCTGACATGCTAATCATCTCGTACATTGTGTCAGTACTGTTGTGTTTCATGTTAGTGAAATGTTACGTCTGTCAGTGATGTCATGCCGATGCCATCTTGTTACATCGTGTTACAAAGACTGTCATGTTATTTCATGCCATATCAGTGCTGTTTTTCGTAATTTCATGCATCTCATGTCATTAGTCTTGTCACAACGTTTCGTGCATGCTGCTTCTGTGACCACGTCAAGTAAATAATTTAACAGCATGTCATTTCATATTATGTCATGTCATTTGTCGTTTCAGTGCTGTCAAGTCACGTAATGTCAGGGCTGTCATGTCATATCATATTAGATTAGTGGTGTCATGTCGCGTTATCTTATGTCAATACTGTTTTGTCATGTCCTGTAAGTTCAGCCTTGTCACGTAATATCAGTGCTGAACAGTCATGTGTTGTCACGTATGTCGTGGCAGTGCTGTCATGTCATGTCACGGGAGTAGTTTCCTGTCATCAACTCATGTCATGTCTGTTGTCATTTCATGTAATTTCACTTCATGTTTGTACTGTCATGTCATGTTATATGCCATACCATGTCATGTCATGTATGTCAAGCCAGTGCTGTCATGTCATAACATGTCAGCGCTGTCTTCATGTCAGGACAGTATTACTATCTCGTGCCACTGTTGTCTTATGCTATGTCAGTCCTGTCATGTCATCTCACGCCGGTGTTGTCTTATGTCATGTCAGTCCTGTCATGTCATCTCATGCCAGTGTTATCCTATGCAATGTCAGTCCTGTCCTGTCACGTGGTGTCATGGTATGTCATATCAGTGCTGTAATGTCATGTACGTTATGTCAGTGCTGTCATGTCTTGTGTTCACATGTCAAGTCACTTCTGCTATGTAATGTCATCTCACTATGTCGTTGTGTCATGACATGTCATTGCGGGCATGTTAAAGTTGTACTGTCACGCCATGCCATTGCTGTCATTCGTTCTCATGTCAGTGCTACCTGGACGAGTCATGCTCTAGTCCTGTCATGTCATTGTTTTCATGTCATGTATGACATGTCTATGCTGACATCAGTTTTTAAAATGTTATGTCATGTCATCTCGTATGTCATATCAGTGCTGCCATGTCATGCCATGTCATCTCGTATGTCATATCAGTGCTGCCATGTCATGTCATGTCATCTCGTATGTCATATCAGTGCTGCCATGTCATGGCCTGTCATCTCGTATGATATACCAGTGTTGCCATGTCAGGTCAAATTATGTTAACCTGTTATGTCATGCAATAACTGTCGTCACCTTAAATTAGCGTTGTTTTCATGTCACTTGCCATGCTATGTCATACCAGTTCAATCACGTCAACATGACAGTCAGTTGAAGTCAGCCAGACTTTAAATAATAATTTCAAACAATGTAACTGGTCCTACGTTTACGTGTTTTGCATTCTGACTGGTCGAGAGATCCCCCCTCCCCCCCACTAAGTTCTTTTCGCCTCAGACTTGCCTTGTCGGGGGGCGGCGTGGTAAACTTGAAACAGTTCTTTGATCTCTCTAGCGGTCGTCCAGCATCGGCCTGATGGATATGGGTAGCTTTAGAGTGGCATTATATATTAACCGTAAAGCTGGTGTTAAAGCTACTTCCCCTCAGCTAAGCCTCCCTCCCAGCCCAGCGCCGTCTGTTGTTTGTGTGAGGCATTAACCAGCATGTTTGTGTAGCTATGCGTATTTTTGTCTCGGATAAAAGTCTTTCTCCATAAGTCTTCACTTCATGATCTCTGAGTGCCACCTTCTTTGCTTGCATCTGTTTGTGCGTCTTTGTGAGTGCACGTGCTTTCGGAGTTGCGTTGCGTTAGTGACGAGTGTTAATATGAATAGTGACATATTATTTACTTTTTTTACTTGCGTGCAGATTGCTACGCTACCGGATTACAATGAAAAGTTCTATAATTATCTATTAACGTATAAGCAACTCAGACCTAAGCTAACGGATCATATCTACCCGTGCAGCGATTTACCCGTGACCTAATTCTACTGAGATCTTTATCATGTCAGCTCCTCAAGTAAATGGAGGTCCTTGGAAAGGCTTCGGCGTTTATCTTTCACAGTGAAGCGACATGCGTTAACTTCAAGACACAGTGTTTGGTGCTGGTGCTTGTGATTATGTCTGGCGCATATTGCTGCTCACATATAATGCCGGAAAAAGTGCAGTAGACCAGAAATGCTGTGGGCTGTTGACGGTGGGGGGTTTTGATATGGACAATTGGTGTGGTGGACAGTTGGTGTGATGGACAACTGGAGAAGCGGCCAATTAAAACCATGGACAAACATTACAGTGGACAGATGTGGTAAATTATATGGAACAAATACAGTATGTTCAGTAAATCGAGGATGCAGTGTGATGTATTTACAGTAGATGGAATATAAAATGAATACAGTGGAGAAAAGGGATGATGTGATGGACGACCAGCCAGCAGGTGGGTGGTGTGGGTTGGGTCTGGATGGTCTGCCGTCCTTCCTGCCTCACCCACATCCTTGCCTAACCCACCCACCCATCCTTGCCCCACCCACCCACCCATCCTTGCCTCAACCACATTCTTGCCTCGCCCACCCATTCCTGCATCACCCACACCCCTGCCTCACCCACACCCCTGTCCCACCCACACCCCTGCCTCACCCAATCATCTTGCTTTAGTAACAGACCTTGCTCAGTAATAAACCTGCCTCACGCATCTGCTGCCTCAGTAACAAACTTGCCTCATCCCTCAATCCCTGCCTCGCCCACGCACTCCTGCCTCACCCAGATTCCTGCCTCACCCAAAATCCTTACCCTCCCACCCATCGCTGCCTCACCATCACCATCTCTACATGGACATCTGTGTGAGTACTGACTCAAGTTTACACACACACACACACACACACACACACACACACACACACACACACACACACACACACACACACACACACACACACACACACACACACACACACACACACACACACACACACACACACACACACACACACACACACACACACACACACACACACACACACACACACACACACACACACACACACACACACACACACAGAATAACACATCTACCCTTGCAGTACACCCATACACCCTCTCTTCCTTCCTACACCCTCTGCCACAGCCTCCACTATACACGGGAAAGTTTCATTAATACTGGGGGGGCTGTGTTGGACGTCTGTGTTGATTAATGGAGACTGTCACAGCGAGAGGGACCACAGTCAAGGCTTTAGGGCGATACCAGGCACAGGAACTGACCTACCCATCACCAACCTATGTCACTTACCTACCTACCTACCTACCACTTACCTATATACCAACAACCTACCTACTACCTACCTACTTACCTTCCTACCTACTACCTACCTACTTACCTTCCTACCTATTAACCTTCCTGCCTACCCTCCTACCTACTTACCATTCATGTCACAGTCAAGACTATTAATTTGAGGGATTGTGAAGGAAAAGAACTGACCAGCCAACCTACGTACTCATCTACCTAGCACTTTACAGTCAAGGTTTTGTTTGAGGCGATACCGGGTACAGGCGCTGACCAGTCAACCTATCTGTCTACCATGTGACCGTCAAGACTTTATTTGAAGCTATACCAAGCACATGAAGATACTAACCAACCAACTGGGCCAACTACCTACCGTACCTACCATGGTCGAGGCTATTATAGGCGATGCCAGGCACATGGACGAATCAACCAATCATCTTTGCTGTCTGCTTGTCTACTTACCTGCCATCTTACCTGTCAGTCCATATCCAACTCAACATCCATCACACCGATTTAATTCCCAACACTTTTTTCTTCCCTTGAAATAAATCCTTTACGGGTGTATTCTAAGTAGCTTTGAAGTCTTCGTAACATCATTTCCTCAGCTATAAAAAAATTAGTTAGTCTGCACATTAACATTTCATTATCCTCTTGTTTGTTACCGATGCACACTTTTATGAGAATGTTAAGGTGCACTATGCAAAATCGCTTTAGAGAAGGTGCCACGGGCTCATATGCCACTTAATTTACGACCATTAATTCAGTGACGTATTTTTTATTTATACTGATTTTTGATGGGTGTAAGTAAATCCTTTATTAACTAATTTATCAATAAAGGTCTTTACTAAGTTGATATAGGCAACAGTCGTCGTCTGAAGGAGGATCATGAATAAACTGAAATATACGTTACTGGAGTGAATGGGTGAACTTTCATACCATCAAGTTCTTCCTCTGTCCCTCTCCATCCTTCCAGTAAATAATAATAATAATAATAATAATAATAATAATAATAGTAGTAGTAGTAGCAGTAATAATAATAGTAGTAGTAGTAGTAATGGTAGTAGTAGTTGTAGCAGTAGTAGTATATAATGATGATGATGATAATAATAATAATAATAATAATAAATAATAATAATAATAATAATAATAATAATAATAATAATACATAAAATAAAATGAAATTAGTGATAATTTTTGACACGAACAGCTATAATTTCTCGTGTGCCTTTTTTTTTTTTTTTTTTTTTTTTGTACAGTACTCAGAATAACAACCGTAAGGACGACGCTGGGAGTGAAGTTAATAAGGATAGGTTATTAAGCCTGTGGCCTCTTTGATTTCACAGGTATTGAAAATCATCTGGTGTTAGGCTGAATTTAAGTGGCCAGACCTAGCTAACTCGTTGGTAGGGCGTTGGTAACGTGATTTGCGTTATTTTACGAGTGTGGGGTTCAAACACTAGACCTCGGCGGGCATTTGACTTCGGGGCTTCTAGGTATGTAATTTCCTCCTCCTCCTCGTCATCATTGCCATCATCATCACCATCAACATTGTCATCAACATCGTCATCGTCAGTCAGTCAGTCAGTCAGTCAAACGTCATCAGTCAGTTATTATCAGTCCTCATTCTCCTTTCATTTCTTGCCCCATCAGAAGCGTAGGGGCCCTGGACTAGGCTACTTGATCGCAATATTGAAGGAAAAAGTAACGTGATGCCACCCGTAACTGCCTCATTGAGAACACTTACCCACCCTCGGACGCAAACTGTTGTAGTCAACATCCAGTTGGTGCGCCTTAAACCATCCGACTTCTGTATGTTTGTATGGTTACCACTCAGCGCAGCAAATATTCTGTAATTTATTCATGCCACCACGAAACGACTGTGTGAAAATGTTTGAGATATCCAGTTCGGAAAGAGAGAGAGAGAGAGAGAGAGAGAGAGAGAGAGAGAGAGAGAGAATCGTCTGGTAATATTAACAACAAAACCAGGGGAGTGTCATTGGAGTGAAGTGTTTACAAACGTCAAATATTGTAATATCTTCCAAGCCCCATCATGTACTTTGTCTTCACGTTAAACAGTATTCGTACACATGGATGCATCGAAAATATTGAAACTTAGCAGCATAATACTGTACTATATTTTTTCATGTTCTCTCCTTCCTTGTTTGCCGAACCCAGCATCATTCCCATTCTTTGGTGGGAAACAGCTAAGAATTCTAAATATGAAACAAATAATAAAAGAATGCCATAAAACAACCGGACTGCTGTACTAAGAATAGAGTGATATGGAATTTGTGTAACTGACCAAAGTAAACATAAATATATCACAAATATTTTTTAATCGTTTGTCATATAAGGAGCCAATATGTGGTGGCGCTGTGTACCGTGGGCGGAGAAAAGAAGCTGCGGCGTCCATCCCGGAGCCAAACCTCCTCATATTCCCAGAATCTCGCTGTGGGAAGGACCCTGATCCAACCCTGATGAGGCGCCGTCTACCACGAGGGGTGCCGGCTCAAATTGTGGTGTAGATACTGCACTGTACCTGTAGGACGGCTCCACAGAGGCAGTTGCTTGCCTGTGGTTGACGGGACTGCATTGTCAGGCAGATCAGGTTAAACAACAGTGCCATCTCCGTGATCTTCCCATCGGCCCTACGATGACCCAGTACCCCCCTATCACACACACACACACACACACACACACACACACACACACACACACACACACACACACACACACACACACACACACACACACACACACACAAAGCAACAACACAACAAGCCAAGTTTTTCACGTGACGACCATACCGGGAACTGAACCGCAGCCAAAAGCCATATGTTTTGTTGTGTCGTCCTCTCAACAATATGACGCTGAAAGTATTCCTCTGGGGTCGGGGCAGGACAGAAAAACAATACGAAACCAAAGAAAAAACAAACAAAAAAGCACACCCCGTAGAAAGGTAAAAGAGATTCAATATGAGTGTCAGTGAGTTTGGGTCCTCTCTCTCTCTCTCTCTCTCTCTCTCTCTCTCTCTCTCTCTCCAGGCATTTATTTTTCCTAGGTTACACGCGAATTTTGCTTTGTTGAATAACATAAGAAGGAGAGGAGCCAATGGATGTTGTTGTTGTTCGTGCCTCTACTTTGTTGTTATTGTTGTTGGTGCTGCTCTTATTATCATTATTATCATCATTATTATTAGTAGTAGTATCACTATTATTATTATTATCATTATTATTATTATTAATATAGGTATTATCATTACTGTTATTTTTATTATGAATGTTGCTGTCGTTCCTGTTATTATTATTATTATTATTATTAATAGTAGTAGTAGTAGTTGTAGTAGTATGAATGATCTCCGCCAAAGAAACTGGATGATGTTTATATATTCACCGGGGCCGTTTGTGTGTCTGTGTACAAGATATCTCAAAAAGATGCTATTGGATAACAGTGAAATCTGGTGGACAGGTGGACAGCGGGTCAGGGAAGAGTTAATTGATCTGAGGTGGACTCTGATAACGGTGCAGGAATAAATCATATATTTTATTGGCGTTAGCGGAGATATGCTCTCTCTGACATTGTGTAACAGGGCGGCAAAATTAGTCTGGTAGGAAAGAGGAATTGTAGCAGATGGTATGTAGTCGGACAGGCGGTGATCTGCTGTGACCACATTCGTTAAAAAAATTCAAGAGGCGAGTGGAGGTTATCGGACAAGTAAATAATATCACCCTGGCGCTGGCGGCTCTAATTTCAATCCCTTCAGACCTATGGCGGGTTTTATTATTGATATATTATGTCTATTTGTCTATCAATGTTTACTTATCTATCTATCATTTATTTATTTATATGTATTTGTTCTCCCCAGACGATTACATTCAACTTAAAGCTTTCCACCTGAAGGGGTCAGGGACAGCCTTCGTTATCTCCTCAATATAAAACATCTTTCCTGAGTTGAATAAATTTGGAGGAAACTTGATTAAATGGAAACTGATAATTCATCCAACTGAAGGCCACGTGAACCTAGCCTCAGGCCCCTACACTTTGCCGGGGATATTTCGGATTTGACTGCTACTTTTTTTTTTTTTTTTTTTTTTAACGATGATGATGATGAAATGACAATCAGTAGAATTTAAGATATTCCTTTTGCTACGTTCATGATGATGATAATAGTAAAATAATAATAATAATAATAATAATAATAATAATATGATGATGATGATGATGGTGATGATGATGATGATGATGATTGCCGCAATAATTGTGGTTGTATTAATAACAATGATGACAGTGACAATAATAGCAGCAAATAATGAAGAATATTGGCAATGGAGCGACATGATATTGTTTCATACCTTGAATTAAGTACCGTGTGTGTGTGTGTGTGTGTGTGTGTGTGTGTGTTATGTCGAAAAGCTTTGGACGAATTTTCACCAAACTTTCAGGAAATACTGCAGCAACTAAGTGGATGTGTAGAAACCTATTACTTTTGGTGAGAATTTGATCAGACAACCGAATACCAGCCGCCATGTATGTAAGAGTATAAATAAATAAATAAATAAATTATATATATATATATATATATATATATATATATATATATATATATATATATATATATACACACAGTACAGTATATTATTTGCTGTACTGTAGATTGGCTTTTTTGAAACTCAGTGACTGGATTCCGTAGAGTTTGGCAAAATTTCATCAAAGTTTATTTGTAGGTTATTTATATCTTTTATCAACATATTTTGGCGCTTATCTATCAACATATTTTGGCGCTTATCTATCAACATATTTTAGCGAGTGATTAGCATTCGGCCCTCGACTGCTTTTGATTCACTTCACCAAAAAACGCCTGGTAGTATATTACAGCAGCACCGTACCACCACCCGCACAAGTTCAATTATTTTTACTTGGCCCAATCGGTTGTCTTTTTGCAGCCTATTTCATGGAGCTGAGTGGCAGTAGAATAACAGTACTACAATTCTACGTCCTTCCTATAGCACTTATTCGTGACTAGCACCATATTCAATTGTTAATCTCTTGCAGCAACTTAGCATTCAATATAGAGAGTTGAAACTTTAAGGCCAAATTAAGTGAACAGGGTATACCCCTGTTTGAGTCGATAGTCCCAGCTCGAACCGTACTGTGGTGTGTGTGTGTGTGTGTGTGTGTGTGTGTGTGTGTGTGTGTGTGTGTGTGTGTGTGTGTTTGTGAGAGAGAGAGAGAGAGAGAGAGGTGAATAGCATCGTCCTACTGAATCTTTTTATTCTCGGTCGAAACAAACATTCTGGTACGTAACCCGTCTCTCTCTCTCTCTCTCTCTCTCTCTCTCTCTCTCTCTCTCTCTCTCTCCCCCTCCCCCATTTCCTCGCTCGCTGTTGTCGTGGGGGGGCTTCGGAGACGTCGATTGGGTCTTGATGGGTGGGGAGGCTGTGGTGGGGTCTCTACCCTCTCCCCTCTCCTTGGGTCCCTGTCGCTGTCTCAACTAATTTTGCGAGGTTCTTTTCCCTATCCTATTGCTTCTTCCTCTTCCCCTATCATCACCAAATAGTGGAGGCCTTAGGTGATGATACTAGTCTCCGCCCCTTTTGTCATCTCGGGTGAGACTACTTCCTCCCCACGTGTTTGCCGTGCGTGGCGACCTGTATATTCCCTGCGCCTCTCTATCTGGGAGTTGAGTCCACCATGGAGCAGGGTGTAGTTCCCTGTGGTGGGCAACACGCTCCTTTGGTAGGGGGGTTGGGGTAAGATGGGCGGTCCAGTGTGGCCCTGCTGGGCAAATCGGCTGGCTGTGTGTTGACTCAGTCAGCCTCGGCTAGGGTCAAGTGGGCACTGTTTGGTGGGCACCGCGACTGCCATCCCACACCAACCCGTGTCCGTGTATACCTCTCCCGCTATCCCTGGGGCTGTTGGGTGAGTTGAACCCAACATCAGCCTCCCCTCGTTGGGCTCCGTGGTGGGTGGGGGAGTGGGGGGGTGAAGTCTACCAATTCACAAATGGATACAGTTACGACCATACCACGTTGAGTACACCGCTTCCCGTCCGATCAGCGAAGTTAAGCAACGTTGGGTCTGGTTAGTACTTGGATGGGTGACCGCCTGGGAACACCAGATGCTGTTGGCATCCCTACGTGTCAAGTGGGGTTGGTGGAGGATTAGTGCCCCTCCCTGTAAAACAATTAACTCTAAGCCCTTGGCCACCCCGTTTGGGATACATGGCGTCTGGCAATGAATGAATGAATGAATACAGTTACTTCTTCTCACCCGATTATGGTGATGACCCAGGACCCCCTTTCGACTATGGCCTCAATCTCTTCCCCTCCTCCTACACGTTCGATTGTATTAAACACCCCATCCTCCTTGCCTACTGTGTCTTCCACTCTTCCTCCCGAACTCGTCCTTCTTCCTATTTCCCTGCCCCTTCCCTCACTTCCTCAATTTTCGGTACGCAGACATGGTCAAAAATTTTCAACGTATACAACACGACCGACGACCTCTCACTCCACCTCTATCTCCTTCGACAAGTAGGCAGGGATGTCACCTTCTCGGCCCGTCCGAATGGTTCCCGCCTCCTTGTCGTTCACAGTGCTGCCCAAGCTGAGAAGTTACATCCTTGGTCAATAATGCAGGACAACCCATCTCTGTGTCCCCAGACATCCAGCTCAATTCTTCCACAGGCACTGTACGTTTACCATCTTTGATGTCCTTCGGCCATAGGGCTTTCCCAGATTGTACTAATGATATTGAACTAATCCTATCGGAACAACAATACCCAATACATTCATTTCATTGCTATACAATTCCTCCTTGTGGACGACCCGAAGAGCCTTCTAATATTGTTAAAATAGTTCTTGCCTTTTGCGATCTGCCTCCCACAGTCATCATTGGAGGCACTGTTCTCCCAGTACGCAAATATATTCCATCTCCTCGTCAGTGCACATCTTGTTGGCGTTTTGGTCATCCAGCCAAGTACTGCCGATCATCCACAGTCTGCGCCAACTGTGCACTGACCAGTCATACCACCTCAGACTGCATTTCCATCATCCGATGCTGCCCAAATTGTCAAGGTGACCATTCTGCCTCCTACCGACATTGTCCTGCCTACCTCTTTGAAGAAGAAGTGTCTAGCGTCCTCTGGAAAACTGGCCTTTCCCTTCGTGAGGCTCGTCACAGAGTTTGCAGTCTCGGTCATCACCCTAATGTTACTTATGCACATGTAGCCCGTCCTCCTCCCGTAATAACTTCTAATCCCAGAACTATTTCTTCCTTCCCTTCTGCATCTGTCCCCTCTTCATCTCCTCTCTCCTCTCGCCTTCACACCTCTCACTCTATACCTACTCCTGTAACTGTTGTCTCCTCTTCTCTTCCTCCTAGCACTCCTATTTCCACCTCTCCCTCCTCTCTACCTAAACCCTTTTCTACCTCAATCCTCCCCTCACAGACTTCTCTTGTTCCTGTCTCTAATTCTTTCTCTGTTTTAGATTCCTCTACCCCTACCTCCTCTTCAACCCTTTCCTTACTTATTCCTTCTCCTCGTCCTTCCCCTTATTCCCAACCTCGTCCCTTCTCTCACTCCAATTCTGTCTCTCATACCAGCCGTTTGACGCCTCTGGCCCAACATACCATCCGACCCCCATCCTCCATTAGTGGTAAGCGCAGACTACCCATTGTGTCAGACTCTAAAACCTTTCCTGTCCATCATCCTGCATTTCCGGCTCTTAAAGTTCGTCGACGAATACCCGCCCCTCTCGATCGATACACTCTCCCGTGTCAAAGTCTACATCTCAGCAGTCTCCTCAGCCACGTCCCCGGACTACTCCACAGCCAGCAAATTGTTGCACAAAACCCTCTGGAGATGACGACAGTGAAACGATCCCCAAGATTATGGATTACATTTTAACTTCTACACCAGATTCAGCAGACAATGCTGTACCCTCTCCTTCCACCCACTCTGTTGAAGTTCATCCTGTGCCACCTGACCTCCCTCCTACTCTTCTCCTTCCTTCATCTCCCCCTCCTTCACCTTCTGTCTCCTCCTCCTCTTTACCCCCCTTCTCTTCTACTTCCAGTAATCCATCCCCTCTATCTCTCCCCATGCCTCCAGGCTATGGTGACCATCCTGCTCGTTCACCAATTCCACCTTCTACCCCTATTCCTACTGTCGTAACAACTCGATGATTTATTATTCTGTAATATATTTTACTTCCAGTGTACTATATTTTACTCCCAGTGTAATTTATTTTATTTCCTATGTATTTATATTTTATTTCCTGTGTGTTATTTTTTATCTTTAGTATTAATTTCCTTTTATCTTTCCTAGACACTATTTCTCTTTTAGGTTTTACTTTTATTTGGTGTTTTAAAGTTTTAGTAACATACATACAGTAGTCTTACAGCCCACTGCAAACTTTCCGACCAGACCTCGTTCTTCCAAACATTTATTAGTTTTTATTTTACACAGTGGCTTCCATCATACAATGGAATGTCCTCAGTTTTACTACACATCAGCCAGACGTCCGGTTTTTAATTTCTCAATATAACCCCCCGATTCTCTGCCTACAAGAGACACGCCTCACCAGCCCCCCCTCCCCCCATTCTGTCTTATTCATATCTGAGTCCACCACATTCCCAGTATCATACCTGTCTCCTGATACATGTTGACATTCCTTTTCAAACCCTTTTGATTACGACTACTATCAGAGTGTTTCTATCTCGCCAGAATGTTTCTATCTCGGTGGATTACAGTGGTCTCACTATATCTCTCCCCTTCAGTGCCCATCAGTTATACTGACCTCGATCAACTTTTATCTGACCTTCCCCCTCCTATCCTGCTTTTAGGTGATTTTAACTGTCGGAACCCCCTCTGGGGTGACTGTTTTAACTGCACATGGGCGCTCCTTGGAGGATTTCCTCCTTGCCCATGATTTATACATTTTTAACACTGATTCCCTGACCCATTTTGACAACCATACTCGAACTTTCTCTGCCATTGACCTGTCCGTCTGCACCCCAATGCTTTCCTTGGACTTCACTTGGTCGGTCTTGAATGATTACTGTGCCATGGACCATTTTCCAATCCTCCTAACCCCCACGTCATACTATCCGGTCCCCGGCCCTCCTCAATGGTGTTTTGATAGGGCAGATTGGGCAACCTTTACATCCCAAGCTCTTCCTCCCATTCCTCTTCCGCTCTACCATGATCCAACTTCTATGCTTTCCTGTTTCCGTGCCTTTCTCCTTACGGCTGCCCGAGCCTCTATTCCGCGTACCTCCCGTCCCATGTCATCAAAATGTGTGCCATGGTGGAATAACCAATGCAATTCAGCCCTCCGGGTCAAGAGGGCCAGGTGGAAGAGCTTCCGTAGGAAAAAGGGCACTGTGTTGGAGGTCCAAGCATTTATACTTTTTCAGCAAGCTAATGCTCTCCTCCGCCGTACAATCCGTCGAGCAAAAAAAGATAGCTGGATGTCTTATGTCTCTACTATTGTCTCAGACACTCACCACCATTGATGGAGCCATAGGCGATGTTTTTCAGGTTGCCAATCTTCTGGGTCACCATTTTAGTCAGATTAGCAGAGGGTCCCATCTCCCCCCTACATTTTTAACAACCAAAAGACGTTCAGAACGGACGCCCTTACAGTTCACACTGTCGTCAGATGCAGCGTACAATGCCCCTTTCTCCAGCTCGGAACTCAAAGCGGCTCTAACTGCTTGCGGTTCTACCTGTGAGGGACCTGATGGCGTACACTACAACATGATAAAACATCTGTCCCAGCCGGCCCTTCACTTTCTGCTTAGAATATATAATACTATATGGTCCACTGGAAACTTCCCTAATGAATGGAGACTGGCCTACCTCCTACCATTCCTTAAACCTGGCAAATCTGGGTCGTCACCTGGAGATTATCGCCATATTGCTCTTGTTAGCTGTCTATGCAAACTGATGGAACATATGGTAAACTCTCGCCTAAGGTGGCATTTAGAATCACGTGGTGCGATCTCGCCCATACAATATGGGTACCGCAAGGGGCGGAGTACCCTAGATCCCCTGATGAGGCTAGCAACCTTCGTCCAACAAGCCTTCACTAACTCAAAGATGGTCATAGCTGTTTTTTCTTTATCTCGAAAAGGCCTATGATACGGTCTGGAGGTATAACATTCTCCATGTTCTACAACACTCCAGAATTAATGGCAATATGGGGGTATTCTTACAGAACTTTCTTCATAATCGGACCTTCTGTGTACGCCTTCAGTATGTCTTATCTCGATCTTATGTACAGCATGAGGGTGTCCAACAGGGATGTGTGCTTAGCACTACTCTTTTTATCCTTGCAATAAATGATATCGTTTCATCCCTCCCACATGGTGTTCGTGCTTCATTGTATGTAGATGATTTTGCTATATATGCCACTGGAGCGGATGTCTTGGCCTTACGAGCCCTGCTTCAATCAGCTATAGATGCCGCTGCAGGGTGGGCCACGGATCATGGCTTTAAACTCTCCCCCACGAAATCCTGTGCTATAACTTTTACGACCCGTCATTCAATCCCTCAACCCCCTCTTACACTATATGGTACCCCCCTGCCATATCGATTATCAGTCCCTTTCCTTGGCCTTGTCTTTGATTCTCGACTGATTTGCTCCCCGCATCTCACTTCCCTTAAGACTTTTGCTTCCCTCAGACTTCGGTTATTACAAACTCTTAGTCATATGTCCTGGGGTGCAGACCGTACAACTCTGCTCCATCTCCATACTGTCTTAGTTTTGTCAAGGATTGATTATGGCTGTCAGGTTTATGCATCTGCCTCATCTTCCTCCCTTTGGCGCCTAGATTCTGTTCACCATCATGGTTTACGTCTGGCATTGGGTGCTTTTCGCTCCACCCTGGTTATGAGCTTGTATGTTGAGTCGGGTATACCTGCTCTGTCCTCCAGACGTGACAAGCTAACTTTCCATTACCACATTCGCCTTCTTCAACACCCATCTGCAGGTTTCCTTTCCTCTGTTATGCACCTCTTCCCTCCTTTTCAGCCCTCATTAGCTTCATCTTTTCCTCGTAGGGTCTCCAACTTACTTGCATCTCTTTCTATCCCTGCTATTTCTGTTCTCCCTCTGCGAGATTCTATGTTTCCGCCTTGGCTTCTTCCTCACCCTATTGTTTGTGATGCCCTGCTCTCCTGCCCAAAGTCCTCTTCCACCCCACATGAACTCTGTCATCTTTTTATGGGTCATATGCGTTGTCACTCCTCAGCGACCCCAGTGTACACAGACGGCTCTAAGTCTTCTGTGGGCTCGGGTTTTGCTGTTCTTTTCCCAGACCATACCTATCAGATCCGCCTTCCACCAGTTGCTAGTATTTTCACTGCCGAACTGCTGGCCATTTTACTGGCCCTTCGTGTTATATACCGTTCCAGTTTACACACTTTTGTTATATTCACAGATTCACTTAGTGCACTACATGGTATTCAGTCTGTCCCGGCCAGCAACTCGCTTGTGTTGGAGATACAGGAATGGTTGTTTCGTATTACCACCAGATTGAAGTCTGTCTCCTTCTGTTGGGTCCCAAGCCATGTTGGGATACCGGGTAACGAGAGGGTTGATTGCCTGGCACGTACAGCTGTCTCCTCTCTCTCTGTCACACCTTGGCCTATCCCAGCAACTGATTATTTCCCGATTGTTACCCGTCTCCTTGGCCAACGGTGGCAAGCAGAATGGACATCTACAGCTGATAACAAACTCCGCTACATTACACATGCTGTCACTCCCTGGCAGTCGTCCTTCCATCGCAACAGGCGTTGGGAAACAGCCCTAGCCCGTCTGCGCCTTGGTCACATGCGTATCAAACATGGCTTTCTAATGTCAGGAGGCATTCCTCCGACCTGTCAATGTTGCCAGGCTCCACTCACGGTCCACCATCTTTTGCTTGATTGCCCTCGGTTCCATGCCGTGCGCAGACGGACTCTCCCGTTCCTTTACTCCCTTGGACGTCCCCCTACCTTAGCCGATCTTCTTGGCGAATCCCCTGTGTTTTCCATCACACACCTCATGCGCTTCCTATCTCAAACCCGTATCTTGCCTCACATTTAGTGTCTACCCCGCCTTCCCCTTTGCTTTTAGTGCACCATAGCATACCCGTCATTTTTATACATCGGTTAGTGCCATATAGTCCTCGTGGGCTTGGTGCTAGTTCTTATTACTTTCTCTCTCTCTCTCTCTCTTGCAGCCTATAAAGCATTCCTATCAGTGCAAAAATAAAACAAAATCAGTATGTTCAATTGACTACGAGAAAATAATAATGGCATTTATTTTTGGCTGGGGCGTATCCTGACTAGCTTTGGGGGTATCGTAACGTTTTTTCTATAGCGATTTATTGTGCTCATCAATTTCCTCTGGTATGCACATCAGCTTCCTGTAGTATGCGCATCAATTTCCTCTAGTATATCCATCAATTTCCTCTAGTATGCACATCAATTTCCTTTAGTATGCACATCATTTTCCACTAGTATGCCCATCAGTTTCCTCTAGTATACCCATCATTTTCCTCTAGTATGCCCATCAGTTTCCTCTAGTATGCCCATCAGTTTCCTCTAGTATGCCCACAATTTCCTCTAGTATGCCCATCAATTTCCTCCAGTATGCCCATCAGTTTCCTCTAGTATGCCCATCAGTTTCCTCTAGTATGCCCATCAGTTTCCTCTAGTATGCCCATCAGTTTCCTCTAGTATGCACATCAGTTTCCTCTAACATGCACATCAATTTCCTCAAGTATGCACATCAGTTTTCTCTAGTATGCCCATCAATTTCCTCTAATATGCACATGAATTTCCTCTGGTATGCACATCAATTTCCTCTATAATGCACATCAATTTCCTCCAGCATGCACATGAATTTCCTCTAGTATGCACGTGAGTTACCTCTAGTATGCACATCATTTTCCTCTAGTATCCACATGAATTTCCTCCAGCATGCACATGAATTTCCTCTAGTATGCACATCATTTTCCTCTAGCATGCACATATATTTCCTCTAGTATGCACATCAGTTTTCTCTTGTATATTACAGGTGCAAACTATGGCGAAATTAAGGCCATGGAAATAACATACAAGACAGTGGTATCGTAAAATATGCAAAAATAATCGCTAAGGAAGAAGTAAGGAAAAATATGGAAAATAAATATAGAAATAAATATGGAAAATAGGTATGAAAATAAATATGGATAATAAATATGGAAATAAATATGGAAAATAAACATGGAAATAAATATGGAAAATAAATCGCTAAGGAAGAGGTACAAAGACCCCTACTCCTCACTGAAAACGGGTACGAGGACATTTGTGAAGTTGCAAAAAAATAAAAAATCTAGCCATTCGAGTTGGCATGGATTTTTGTATCACTTGTGTCATAGAGATATATTTTGCATAATACATCTTAAATGTCTTATTTATACCATTATAATATCTACGTGTGTTCGTGGATGACATAGGAGTTGAAAATGATGTGTAATGCTCAGAAAAAATAACTGAGGAACAGGTGAAACGAAGCCCTCTGTGCTACTGTGTGTCAGGGCGTCAAGAAGTTACGGGAAGGGTAAAGTGAGGTAGTATTTTGCTTGTCGTACGGCTGACAGGGAGGACAGTCAGCTGGCGGTCGGGTCTGTGTGTTGCATGGGAGGGGAGAACGGGGGCAGGGAAACAAGGCGGGGAACTTATCAGGGAGGATCGAGTCGGGAGGCAAGACCAGTATCGCCTCGGATGTGTAGGTGTGTGGACGTTGCTCCCGTCCTTAATCATCCACGTGGGCGGGAAGTCTTTCCCGTCCTCACACCCACACTGCTGATGGGAGTTATACCTATTTGTGCGGAACTAAATAGACTGATGTCACCTGTCTTCACTGTGAAATATTTGGAACTGCTTTCCTGTACCTTGTGCTGAAATATATACGATTTGGCTGTATCCTCATCCGTTGCTGGGAACTGCACGATTATACGTACAAGCGAAATTATACCGTCATCGTCTACAATTAATTGGCACGAAGAAATAGCTTGATTACTTGGAAGTGTTAAAAATCAATGCACATTTACACCTCCCATCCCTACATTCACACCCGTAACTGGGAGTCTGTGTGATCGTGCGGTTTTATATATAATGTCTTCGCTTATCAATAATAGGCAAGGAAAATGGTTACATCCTTGAACATACACTGAAATACATGCACTTTTTTCCGTACGGGTATATCCAAGTGAGCTGGAAGTGCACATTTTAAGGTCGCAGTGGTCGTTAAGAAATATATATATACTGGTACCGTACGTACACTGTCTTTCCTATGTCGAAAAAAAGAGAGAAATTCCTACTCCAATACCTTGACGTGTGGACATATATGCAGTGTTATTGTCTGCTGTCAACTGGTAAAGAAAAATATTGGTAAACCTTGTGCGATACCTAAACGTGTGAAATCTGTCGCTTACTAATTGTCTGGCACGGAACAGTACAATTTCTCCCACACCTAAACATATATATATAATATAGTACGCCTGTATCATCTGGCTAAGGAAAATAAAGCTTGCGTCCTTTTCCAGACGTGCAAAAATATACTTCCGTTGCCAAGGTACATTCATCTAGCAAGAAAGTTATTGATAAGTTTGCTTCCTTACCTGTGTGCAAAAAATACGTGATTTTTTGCCCCCGTACTATCATCTGGCGAGTAAAAACACTGATAAGATTGCTCTATTACCGGCACGCGCGAAGATATATGCTCTTTTATCGCCCATCATAAAAAAAAAAAACAAAAAAAAAAAACAGGACCAACGCTCTCGATTCGCTGCGTGTAAAGCAGATGCAGCTTAAATATCGTATTTATGAGTAATTTCGCCAAAAAAGTTAAGGACCATGGCGATAACTTAATGATTGTGCCAAATGGCTTACTAATAGTTATTCGCTAATGTTGTGTGTCTCTTGTTCGGCTTACGGTGCCTATTTGTATCAAGTAAATTAAATACCGTATTAACATGGTTCGAAATATGGTCTCGCGAAAAAGCCAACATTTTCCCCTAGAGGAGGTATGAAAGTTTTGAGAGTCCCATGAAAGGTAATGTTTGCTAATATATATAAAAACTTTTAGCCAGACAACGCACCCTGACGTCTAGAGCTACGTCACGAAATGTTGAGTTCGGAACAAATTAAAGGTGCATGCGACAGGGAGGCTCAGCTGTGAAGTTCGTGTGGCCGCGGGTGTGTTAGATGCTGGTTCGGAGAAAGCTTGGACACTGTTGATTTTAATGGCCGTGTTTAGTTCGTTAAGGGAAATGACTGTAAAATGCATGGAGGCTTTAGAGCGAGCAAGTGCCGTGAGCCGTTAAAGTGAAATCGTCCTGTAAAGTTTAAAGAAGAAATGATAATATTAAATGTTGCAGAGATTAAGGGAAAATAATTAGCCTGCCGTAAAATCGAGTAGTGGTGACACAATATTCGTGTAAATTTTCGTATGAGACTGATACATAGACATACTTTTATACGAGAAGGGAGTGTGAAATCCGGGACTTATGGGCGAACACAACGTGAAATTCTTTAAATCTCAAGCAAAAAAAAAAAAAGTGCTATGAAATTTCTAAAAGTATGAAAAGTTTGAGAAGTAATTAGACTCTGAAATCCGTTTAAGCTTAATGACGAACAGTTACAACGATATTAACCAGACTTACGAACGGCAACAGTTACAGCCATGTCGATCTTCTAAAACGTAAACACAACAATACAACAGTTATTGTGAAGTAATTGAAAACCTAAACACAAACCAGCCTTTCAGCCAGATATATGTTGTATGTATAGTGTTTTTATAAGACTGAAGTGAAATAGTGTGTGTGAAATCCTTTAGGGCATAACCACAATTCACTTATGAACCCTTTTAAGTAAATATAGAGAAACTTTTAATGACCTATATGGTCTGACGAAAGTACAATATAATTTAATCTCGAAAGAGGTCTAACAAGGAAAACTGTAAGGCAAACAGTTAAAGTGGAAAAAGATACTGTTTATGCCAGCTTAAAAATATGTAAAGGAAATTGTTTAGCAGAGTCGAAACTAGACTAAAAAAAAAAAAAAAAAATTGCATGGCTGTCTTAAATGTAAGAGTTCATAATTTCATACATTTGCTAAGAAAACTACATGGCAAAGCCAAAGAAATACAACACTTCAAAACAGACTAAGAAAATTGTATATTATATCAAGTTGTCAACCCAGACTCCAAGAAAATAGCATTGAAAATACGTAAAAGTGAACTAGGAAAATTTTACAACAGTCTTGAAACACACTACGAAAGCTGTATACCAAAATTTTGAAACAGAAAAACACATATACCAAAATAATGAAGCAACTCAAGAAAATCATACCGGTACATTAGAAATTTGATGCAGGCATCGAAATAAATACACTTAGAAAGACATCTATCTCTCGAAACAAGTTATTAGAAAGTCCAGTAACAAAGACTTGAACCTTAATTATAAAGTTGTATACAGAATCTTGAGACGGGATTTAAGAGAATCATATGTCTACAAAAATATCTTGAAAGACTCAGAAATAAACCGAAAAAATCTAGAAAAAAAAAATACGGTGTACCAAAACTCTTGAAACAGGCTTTAAGAAAATCATGTATTAAAAATTGGGTCAGTCGTTCAAGAAAATCGCATTTACACAAATCTAAAAAAAAATAATAATAATAATAAATATCGAATCACAAAATTTTGGAACCGTATGACAAAGTCTTGTCAAAAGTTTTAAGAAACCGTATGCAGTCTTGATACTGACTTAAGACAACCACATGGCAGAGTCGTGTTTCATCGTTGTTTATAACTCGCGCCGGCAACGTCACTGTTAAGATATCAACTGACGAGGTCATAAAGTGTCTGCACGGTGTCTTTAACTCACTCCGCTGTTTACACCACCATCGTCACACTGACCCTCCAACCATGGGTGTAATGTGGGCGTCGCGTGGGCGGCTGTGGGTGGCCGTAGGCATGCTGATGGTGGGATGGCGCTCGGTCTTCCCAACCTCTGTCTCGGCGGACACCATTCCCCTCGGTAAGTTGTAGAGAAGGAGAGTTATTCCTTCATTTACCCTGGCTTGACCTAAAATTGCCATTTCTGTATTTTAAATGCAAGTTTATATCAACAGAGTGACACTAAAGTATGGTAAGAGTCACAAAGAGGTTCCGTGGGAACTGTACGCTATTTTTTTAGGTTATTGGGCTATGTGAAATCAGATGCAACATGAGGAACGTGAAATCAGATGTAAAATGAAAAAAATCTGGGCCATATTAAAATGAAAAGTGTATGGAAAGCATATAGAAATGTACGCTATTTTTATCTTCTACTGAACTACGTGAAATCAGATGCATAATGACGGACGTAAAATCAAATGAAAAATAAAGAAAATCTGGGCCATATTAAAATACAAAGTGAATGGACTGGATCCTCTTGAACTCGCCTTACTGTAGTTCTGATGATACCCCACGAGAGTTGGTTGTTTTCACTTGACAGAACTGGTCCACTCCCATAACTCGAATGTAAAGTCGCGGTAGTATGATATTTAGTGAGATTAGTTATAAAGTAAGAGTCAGAGACCTTGGTTACTGGTCAAATTTACCTTAACTGCACGTGGCCAATAACTATGCTGAAAGGGACTAGAGATCTTTGTCAGGGTAGAGCAAACAGGTAAACAGTTTCTTCCCTACCTTCCCTAAGTACCTTCTCCTGAACTACTCCTTTGTTAGATACCTATATCCCAAACCCCATTAGTCAGTCTGGATCATGGTGCTTCCTCATATTACTTACCTACTTGGTTTATTTTGATGCAGTGTGTTTGCTCATGCCCATACCCAATTGGTTTATTTTGGTTTATTTTTTTATTCATTTTGGTTCATGGTGGTTCCTCATGTCTCAAACCCAGTGATTTATTTCGGCTCGCATCTTATTTCCTCATAACCCTGGTGCTTCCCTTCTACTGTGCATTTTCCAGTCACTACCACGAGTTTTTTCTTATGGTCATGGGTTTAAATTTGCTGTCTTATGGCCAAGTCCTTCTCGCAACTGTTTTTTTTTTTTTTTTTTTTTTTTTTTAAGGGAGAACAGCGGTGGCAAGATTCGACACTCACTTTTCCTCCTCCTTACCTAATTTACAACCAGCTCAGCGTCGTTATCAGGTTATTTTCCTGCAGGAAGAACAAGGGTTAAAGAAAGACCTTGCTGTGCCTAGTGCTTGTCTTCCATGTAAAAGACAGAGTATAGTTAAGACTGGGAATGGATCGTTTTTTTTTTTTTTACATTATAACCTACAGATCCTGGGAATTGATAGTATTTTTTTTTTTTTCATGAATCATAACCTTCAGATCTCATTTTTACGAAAGGTTTGATAGGCGTGAAAACTTTGCAGCTATCTCTGTGTAGGTTATGTTTTGTTCCCCTTGTTCCATTTTGAACCAGGTTTGAATCTTCATAGAAATAACCGTTTGTGTTATGTAACTACTCGAATGTCGTTCGTGGGAGTGTAAGCAGTTTTTGCCTTGGTCTCTGTGTAATAACAACGGTATCAGCACAGCCCATATTAACCCCTTTTAGGTGTACGGGTCCGCCTCGAGGCTGTCGTAGTCGAGAACGTTTAAGGAAGAAAAATGTTAAATTCTCTGATGTCTTTACACGATCAAAAATTCTCCCAGTAGCCTCTCGCGGATCGCACCCACCCAAGGCCGTCAGTCAGACTGAGGCAATATAACCACTTGATTCGCAGACGCCTTGTAATAAACTTATAAAATAAGTGCTTAATTCTTTCAGCATAATGACGCCACGTAGCTATATTTTATCTTAGTCACGGTATCGCCATCAGTTTTATTAAATTTGGGGGACATGTCGATTAAAATGGAGTAGGTATAACATAGGCTATATATTAAACCCTTTACTACAGGGCTACAAGGGGGCTCGTATGGGCTGAATAGATGTTTCAATGTAGCAAGAGTAAACAAAGAATAGTGTAGGCTACATTCTCTCTCTCTCTCTCTCTCTGAGATCCTGTCTCAGTGGTTCGACTTTAGTAACAGTAGTTAGACCAACACAACTTACAGACGTTCTGGAGAGAGAGAGAGAGAGAGAGAGAGAGAGAGAGAGGATATTGGTAGGAAATGACGATAGTGAGAAAACAAACTGGAAAGGAAAAAAACAATTATGAGTCAGGCTGTAAGAACGATTCTCTCTCTCTCTCTCTCTCTCTCTCTCTCAACAAAACACACTACAAAACTTGTTCCATATTTTTTAGCTTTCGTCGACTGTTTTTCTTCGTTCATTCAGTCTAGATATATATTTTTTAAAAATTTGATATTAAACTTCCGGTGATTATTTTTTTTTTTTTTTGCCTTGTCTCATCAGTGTCAAGATTTTTAGCATGTAATTTTGTGGTCTTAAATAAATATTGTCTTTATTTTTAATGCAAATATTCCAATTAGATAATTAAAAGGAATGGTATGTGTGTGTGTGTGTGTGTGTGTGTGTGTGTGTGTTGCTGTAGGTAATTAAACTGTATTACTTTTTCTCAATGGCGTGTCCACAAATTATCGAACGACGGACTAAAATGGTTGACTGCCTGGTTATTTGAGTGTTTGTAGTCTTTAATTAACACCATCATCATCATCATCATCATCATCATCATCATCATCATCATCATCATCCTCTCAGCACCAATAATTTTAGTACCGGGTATATTAATGAAGCAATTTGCTTATACCAAAAATAAAACTTTTTCTGATACATTGTTTAGGGAATATTGCAAAAAAAGATGCAGAAAATTTGGATGCCCACGGAGTTGCAAAAACGACTCTGGCTGGTTTTACTCAAGAGATTCCCTTGCATCCACTGGTGCTGTGTGGTGGTGGTTTTTGATGATGATGATGATGGTGGTGGTGGTGGTGGTGTTGTGTGTGTGTGTTTTTTATGGTGGTGACTAGTCGTGGTTTTGTGTGTTTTTTGATGGTGGTGTCTGGTGGTGATGGTGGTGTCTGGTGGTGATGGTGGTGGTGTTGATGGTAATAATAGTGTTGGTGGTGGTGATGATTTATATGGTCACAGTAATATTGTTATTGGTGGTGATAGTGATTACGGTAATGGTGATGATAATGCTGGTGGGTGTTGGTGGTAGTGTTAGTGGTGATGGTAGTGTTGTTGGTAGTGATGGTAGTGATAGTGGTGGTTATGGTTATGGTGGCGGTAGTGGTGGTGGTGGTGAGGCTATAGTCAATGAGGTGAATACAGCTGGACCTGAGAGCCTCATTTTCCTTTATGCTGTTTCGTGACACTTCATACAATTTCAGTCAGACCGGCCCTCTCAGCTGCTACACTTGGTGTCTGTCTGTCTTTTTATTTCTCTGGCTGTGTGTCTGCCTATATGTTTGTCGGTGTATATATAATTTTGTCTACCTATACCTATAGGCTATCTGTTGTCTTCCAAGCTAGTTCGAACGCTTGTCAGTCTCGCGGGCCCTCTCAGCTGCTGCATTTTTGTTGTCTGCCAGTCTGCTTGTCCGTTTACATTTATATGTCTGCCTGCACACACACACACACACACACACACACACACACACACATGTGTATGTATATGTGTATATACAAAATGTAATGTCCTGCGTCACAGTCGGTCATCCACGCCGGTATTGCATATTCTCAGTCCATTGAATTTTCTGGTAAATCTGTCTCTTGTCTGCCAGTCTGTCCTTCTCTTTATATGTCTGTCTTTCGGTCAGTAATAATTACCTGGCAATCTATTTATATGTCCACCGGTATTTTTTTTTTTTTTTGCTGTCTCGCTGCGCCATTGATATGAATATTGTCCTCTGATTCCCGCATTTGGTTTCTGTTTTGCGGTCCTAGCAGTATGTTTTTTCATATGCTAGCATTTGAACCCACCGTCTCATGTCATATTGGTGATATTCCGGCAGCTACAGACTGATAGACACAAACATTGACTCTGCAACATTTCGTCTGTCTGTATTTCCCCCTACCTATGATCAGTCTTTCAGACGCAGTGTGTCCAGGCATCTCCTTACGAACGGATCTTGAATTTTGCTCTCTTTTGAATTGTTTTTGTTTTTTTCTTGAAGGAACGGTTTGCGGGCACGTGGCCTTTTGTTCTTCCTTGCATAAAAAATAAAATTAACAGGCTCCTGTGACTCTCCCTCAGTTGAATAAAATCGTCTGGTGTTTGCTAGAATACTCGTTGTCTTCACCATGAGTTAATGGTGACAGTATTAACACCTTCAGTATAGGCCTAGGCATTGAACTAAATAAAGTTTCCTGACGTTAATTGGAATATTATACAGAAGACATGGCCATGAAAAGGTTAATACTTGATCAAAATTACTACTGACGCCAGAACGTGGGACTTACAGCAAATATTCACACATGTATCAACCAAATACTATACAAAACATGCATGACAAAAAAAAAAAAAAAAAAAAGTACAGGCCTACACTAGAATATGCAAATAATTATACAGAAGGATACCTACAAGCATACATGCTGTTATAAGTACGTAATATAAATACAGTGTTACATACAAAAGAATATAAACAAGTAGATTATACGGAAGGGCATGGTGTATATTATTAGAAATAGATCATACATGTGAATATATGCATGCAAGTGAATAAAAACCGAAGTACTATATATAAAATTTGCACACCATGAAGTACACATAGGGACATACAAGTGTGTTGTAGCAGATATTTACATGCAAATATTCATACAGTCAAAGCTCGAAACAGCCGCCACGAAGCAGTCCAAATCAATGAAGCATAGGAAGAGCACCTGACACCCGGTATATGGAGGTCCCGCCCCACGCCTACCTAGTGGGATGGTCCGGGCTTTTGGCAGGGTGGGTTTGTGGTAGTGGTGGGCTTGGAGTTATAGTTGCGGTGGTAGTAGTGGCCTGCGGTAAGGTATAACTATAGTGGTGGTGTTAGTGATGGGGATAATGATACTGGTATACTGGTTTTACTTTATCATGGCGCAGATTTTCGTCCTTTTGTGACATTCTCGTCGTCTAGTGGCAGAAAAAGATAATGCTGCAACTCATCTTTTCCATAAAACTTCTGTGTGACCATTATAATATCCATAGCGTTAATCTATCGTTACAGCTCAGCATTCAAGTTGAAGAGATAGCAGTTTCAGGTCCAATTTGTTGTTGTTGATCAACCCCGGTCTGTCTCGCCCAGTAGACCCATCAACCGCAGGCAGGCAACTGTCCCTGCAGGGCCGTCTCGTGCAATGAACCAATGTTCCCTTGCGGCTGGCAGTGCCCCGCTGTTGCGAGGCGGGGGATAAAATGCGGAGGTTTGGTTCCTTTTAGTTCCTGGATGGACGTCGCATTAGCGTCTCTCCTCCAAGGTAACAAGTGCACCATAGTAGGCTCCGTACCACCCAGTTATTTGGTTAAATGTTTACCACTCAGCCTGCCACAGTGTAGAGCCACCTGAAGTGGAAAGAAAGAAGAGGAATAAAAAGTGACAGGATTAGATGATGGATGGATGGGTGGAAAGAAAAGCCAAGTAGGAAGAGAGGACGTCAGACACAGAGATACCGGTACGGTGATAAAGGTGAAGGAAGAAGTAGGCAACACTACATGAAGTGAGTGGATGATGGTCGCCACCAGTGTCAAAACAGTATAGTAATAGTGATTGTGGTAATTTGTGGTGGTAGTTGTAGTTGTGGAGCTGCGTTGGTGATTGTGGCTGTGGTGTTAGTAGTCTGTTGTTGGTTATGGTGATGATAGTATTTGTGGTGGTGTCTCTTTGGGGGGCGGGGGGTAGTGGACTTATGTGATGGATTTATGGTACTGTTTTTGGTTGATGAGTAGTGACAGTATTGTGGTAGTGGAGGGTGTGCTGATGGTAGATGATGGTAGTGAGACCCATCTATCAAAACTAACTACTGTTCATTCCATCAACCTTTTCACCTCGATTTTCTGTTCCTTAACTATAATAATTTCTTTTCTTTATTCTGACGCTGTCCTTCAACATTTCTACCACACCTGCTTGCTTCACCTGACAACAGTACCTGAACCTTTGTCTTCAACTTATCCACCACTTATTCCTTCATCAACTCATCATTAAATTCAACTCATCCACCCCACGAAGAGCTCCTTCCTTCAACAGTCAATCAGTATCCATGAACTCATCCGCCTTACATGACAAGCAACTTCATTTTTCGTCAGCTCAGCCACCTCACACTCCTGCCTCACCTCTCGTCAGCTCATCTACCTCAGCCACCCCTCCGTACCCCATTTCAACCTCATACACCTGCCTCACCCACGTCCACCTTACACACCTGCCTGTTCATCCCACACACCTGCGTCACCCACGTCCAACTTACACACCTGCCTGTTCATCTCACACATCTGCGTCACCCGCGTCCAACTTACACACCTGCCTGTTCATCTCACACACCTGCGTCACCCACGTCCACCTTACACACCTGCCTGTTCATCTCACACATCTGCGTCACCCACGTCCACCTTACACACCTGTCTGTTCATCCCACACACCTGCCTGTCCACTCACACACCTGCCTCATCCACGTCCACCTTACACACCTACCTTACCCACATCCACCTTACACACCTGCCTCACCCACGTCCACCTTACACACCTGCCTCACCCACGTCCACCTTACACACCTACCTTACCCACATCCACCTTACACACCTGCCTCACACACGTCCACCTTACACACCTCCCTGTCCACCTCACCCACCTACTCGTACCTCACCCACGTCCACTTCACACACCTGCCTCACACAACTGCTTCACTCACGTCCATCTTACAAACCTGCCTGTGCACCTCACATATCTACTTGTACCTCACGCACATCCGCCTCACACAGCTGTTTCACTGTTTCACCCACGTCCACCTTAAACACTTGCCTCACACATCTGCCTCATCCACCACAGACACTTGCCTCATCCACCACACACACTTGCCTCATCCACCACACACACTTGCCTCATCCACCACACACACTTGCCTCATCCACCACACACACCTACCTCACCCACCACACACCCTTGCCTCACCCACCACACACACCTGCTTCACCCATCACATACACACCTGCCTCACCCACCACACACACACCTGTCTCACCCACCACACACACTTGCCTCACCCACCACACACACCTGCCTCACCCACCTCACACTCCTGGATCACCCACCTCACACTCCTGCCTCTCCCATCACACACACCTCCCCCACCTTCCACGCACATCTGCCTCTCCCACCACACACACTTGCCTCTCCTACCTCACACACCTGCCTCACCCACCACACACACCTGCTTCATCCACCACACACACCTGCTCCCCCCACCACACACACCTGCCTCACCCACCACACACACCTGCCTCACCCACCACACACACCTGCCTCACCAACCACACACACCTGCCTCACCAACCACACACACCTGCTTCACCCACCTCACACTCTGCCTCTCCCATCACACACACCTCCCTCACCTTCCACACACATCTGCCTCTCCCACCACACACACTTGCCTCTCCTACCTCACACACCTGCCTCACCCACCACACACACCTGCTTCACCCACCACACACACCTGCTTCGCCCACCACACACACATACGCCTCACCAACCACAGACACCTGCCTCACCCACCACACACACCTGCCTCACCCACCACACACACCTGCCTCACCAACCACACACACCTGCCTCACCAACCACACACACTTGCCTCACCCACCACACACACCTGCATCACCCACCTCACACTCCTGCCTCTCCCATCACACACACCTCCCTCACCTTCCACACACATCTGCCTCTCCCACCACACTCACTTGCCTCTCCTACCTCACACACCTGCCTCACCCACCACACACACCTGCTTCATCCACCACACACACCTGCTTCACCCACCACACATACCTGCTTCACCCACCACACACACACACATGCTTCACTCACCACACACACCTGCTTCACCCACCACACACACACGCCTAACCAACCACACATACACGCCTAACCAACCACACACATCTGCTTAACCCACCACACACACCTGCCTCACCAACCACACACACCTGGTTCACCCACCACACACACCTGTTTCACCCATCACACACACACCTGCCTCACCCACCACACACACACCTGCCTCACCCACCACACACACACCTGCCTCACCCACCACACAGACCAGTCTCACTCACATCACTTCAACATTTCCACCATACACATCTGCCTCACCCGCCACACACACCTGCCTCTTCCACCTCACACACCTGCCTCTTCCACCTCACACACCTGCCTCGCATATCACACACATCTGCCTCACCTACCACACACACCTGCCTTACCCACCACACACACCAGTCTTGCCCACATCACTTCAGCACTCCCACCGCCCACTCCTCTCTCACTCACCTCACACATCTCTGCCTTATCTAACTGCCTCACCTCTCCGTCAACTCATCCATCTTATCCATCCACACCTGCCTGCACCTTCTGTCAGCCACAGCTCAGAGAATAATAGGACCATCAGGCCACATCTTATCGGCCAGTGATGAATTAGTGTCCCCGTGGGGGTGTCGACGGCCCAAGTGATGACTACTCTCCCATTAACTCCACTAAAACCATTGATGAAATATGCTGCCCACTCAACTTTAAGTGTATCTCGTCAAAGCATTAATCCTTTCGTTAAGTTATTGTATGTTAGGTTATTCTTGCTTTCTGCAGACGATTTTACGACCGGTCTCCTTAGATATCATTTTTACTGACGGAGAGTGTGAAGGGTATAGGCAGCTCCTCCAGGTCAGAAAGTCCCTACTGAATTTAATTAAATCACCTGGATGTTGCAAGCTTGAATTGTTTATCATTATAGGAAAATGGTTACCGGTAATCCAGTGGTGAAGGATTCCCTGGATTACTACACACACACACACACACACACACACACACACACACACACACACACACACAAGCAAAATGTGCTGTCGAACTACCAGCAAGGGTAGTTTCTCAAGGTATTAACCTCTGGAATACGGTGACGTCATTTACCTTGCTATATCCAGGTGATTTTATCATGTACAGGTAAATATAAAAGTCCGCTCGTCTCACCTGCCTTTTTCTTAAGGATTCGTAGATGGCACAGTGAGACGTAGTGGACAAAGGTGCATTATATCACCGACCGATGAGTGATATTTTACGCCTCGGTAAAATACCTCTTATTCCAGCGTCTGTAAATCCAGTGATGAAATCGAAAGAAGGACAATCGAACACTTTTCAGAATTCGCCTGTACCGGTACCACCTTGAAGTGATGCTCGTTTAGGCTGAAGTCCACCAAAGTCAGTGGTGAAATATGCTGCCCAGCCAACGTGAGATATAGCTCATCATTATATTAATACCTTCAGCCCACGGACGTCATCTGTATTTTATTTTTACGGACTCCACGGACGTCATTTATATTTAAGTTTTACGGACACCACGAACGTTCTTTACATTTGATATTTGCTGACTCAAGAGAGATTTTTACGCCTTCAAACGAGCTTGAAATGTGCCTCATCAGTTAAAATCTTTAATCCCAGGACTTTATTTCTTCCTTGTCATTTCCAGCGATTTTATTTCCAGTGATTTTATGTTGTAGAACTAACATAAAATGAAGCTAACGTAAGTCGGGACATCTCCAGTAACCAGACGATTTCGTTTATCTGAGAGTGGGTATAGAAAAAGTGAACACTGGTACCACTAACCTTTGTATGTTCAGAATAACTCTAGCATTCCGTAAAAGCTAATGTAAGACAGTTTTAAGCCAGTGATTCGTAAGATCCTTATAGTGAAGATGTAATTCCTCATAAGATGATGAATAAGGTCGAGCCTCCTTGACGTGCAGCTCATCAAGTTATTGTAGTCCTGCGTAGCTGCCTGACGTATTTTGATTGTTTATTCTTGCTGCCACCAGACTATTTATTGTTTATTCTTGCTACCACCAGACTATTTTACTCGTTTTAAAGGTTTGTGTGTGTGTGTGTGTGTGTGTGAGAGAGAGAGAGAGAGAGAGAGAGAGAGAGATAGATAGAGAGAGAGAGAGAGAGAGAGAGAGAGAGAGAGAGAGTTGTAATTTTTCGATCGCAGATATGTACATCAACAGGAAGCACAACAAAATACTATGCTCTCCCTGTCCATCCTAGAAAAGAAATGTATATCTTAGGTATGACGGTATAAAAGTACTGGGAATTGTTCAGATGGAAGAATCAAGCTGACATTGATTAAAGTCTATCTATCGACTAATCTTCTTAGTCAATCTTGCTGTCTGTCACCTAATCTTCTGTTACTCTCTTGAGGCGGGTGAGTTTCCGGAGCTAGGCGGCCATGGTCTTTTCACCTTCACTTGGCCCATATTTTCATCCTTTTGCAGCCTGTGTCTTGTAGCTCAGTGGCAGAATAAGACAATACTGCGACTTTACAACATCTTCTTAGCACTTCTTCGTGACTTGCACCATGTTTTAGTGCTCACTTAGGCTATTGTTTCGCCTCAGTATTCAAGATGGAGAGATGGCAGTTTTAGGCCAGGTTAGTTTAAAAAGGATATAGTATCGACATTTTAGGTGAGAGTGAGCAGTCTTTCGCCTTTGAGTGGTCTTATATAAGCACTGCCACAACCACTCCTCGGATTTAAGTCCTAATGTGTTTACATACGACTGGAGCAACGTAACCCACTGTACCACCAGGCGCCTGTTTGGTCGTATGGTTATCACCCAACGTTTTAAGTGATTTCCTGAGCCAAAAGTAACCTTGTCGCATGTCACTCAGCGTAGAATCATCTGATGGTAACGCGAAATCGAGTGAGTGGATGGTGGGGCTCAGTCTGCCACACGGGAATTATAGAAAGGACTGTAGGAGTTATGAAGAAGAACAAAAGTACACGATGAAATAGTTAAGTGAAATGTTGACTCGAATTTAGCGGCATCATCCATTACTCAGGAAACTCAATTTATTTCCCGGTTCTAGTTTTGGTGTCACAACTGCCATAAATAAAGCGTACCGTATTTTTGTTCATGAAAGACTGTGTTCATTGCTAGGGCACACACACACACACACACACACACACACACACACACACACACACACACACAGTCACCCTTCTGCTACCCAAGTAATTTAAGAAGGGAAAAAAATATGGAAGCTGTGTCAGTAGCGTAACCCTTTCAGTATCAGCAATTCTGGTATGCATCTCTTACTTAAACCAGACGATTTTATTCAGCTGAGAGTAGGTCAAAGGAGCCTTAGCGTTGATACAAGCGTTGATACAGTTATCATTTACCTTCTCATGGTCAGGATAACTCGATTACTCTGTTCCAGCTAATGACAGTCGATATTTTTCTTTTTCCTTTCTCTTTTTCTCACTAACAGGATAATGGTTAGTAGAACAAGGAGAGCGAGAATGAGAGTGATGACAGTGATGATGATGATGATGATAATGGTTGGTAGAAAAAAGATAAGAATGATAACATTTTTGCATATCACTGATGCAGTATATGACGAGAGAGAGAGAGAGAGAGAGAGAGAGAAGAGAGAGAGAGAGAGAGAGAGAGAGAGAGAGAGAGAGAGAGAGAGAGAGAGAGATTATGAGAAATAAACAGCTAAGGAATAGACGCAAGAAAGCCCTTCAAGATTCACAGCTTATTGCGAGTAATTTCTCGTATTCTGCCAAAATTTTCTGCATCAAACATTTCTATTTCGCCATAATGTAAGAATTTGTAGAAATACATCTGTGCCTATACCTGTATTTTATTCAGTTTTTAGGCAGTATACTCCTAGCTCGCTTCATTCGACGTCCTGTATTTTCTCTACAGTAGTTATGAAAATATGTGAAGGGAATCAGGCCTAGCTTTCATGTGTATCAGACGCGTTTACAGCAGCAGACACATTGTAAAAATATAATTCTTTTCTTTTTACCATTTCACCCAGTTTCAAAAGCGTCTACATCATAGCGACAATTTCCATCAAGCCTGCTTCAAATATTCTGCCACAGCTATTCTATATACCAAAAACCTGCATCATATATTCTGCCGCAATTGTCATATATACACCCAAACTTGCTTCGTGTTATGGGGTAAATCGGCCCGGCCACTGGTCCCATCTGACAGCCTACCCGCCTCTCAGTATTCACATTGGCGGTGGCTGTGACGGTGGCACTCGAGGTAATGCGGCAGGGGTATGGCGTAGATCAAGTAAAGGCTGACACACAACACTTGGCTTGACTATCCTGTGAACACGTAGCGTCTACACACTTCACACTTGACTTCTACACACCTCACACTTAACGTCTACACACCCCACACTTAACGTCTACACACCCCACACTTAACTTCTACACACCCTACACATATAGACAGTAAGCCATTGAAACCAGAGACGTTGATTTTCCATGTTCTAGTCGGCTTCAGAGTAATCCACTGTAAGAGGCGTTCAGAAGAAAAGTTAGTGAAGGCCACATGTAATAATCCCATTACCCTGTGGATTTTTCCCTCTAGATAACTTCACGTTACGTAATTCAATTCATGTGTTCCCTTTAGTAGTGACAGTAAGTTGTAACTGCTCTCTCCAACTCGAAATATTTACTCTAGGTCCTTATTCTCGTCAGGTAAGGAAACTCTCAAGCATCTTTTCCATAGCGACTTGATTTGCCATACTGCGCAATTTGTTTTTCGTTTTGTGATATTTACTACATTCGAACATCGATATAATTTGCATATACATACAAGAGAACAGTAACGCGCCATGTCCAGAAATAATATGGTAAGGAAGAGGTGTTAGGATCTACATTAGCCGACCAGGAAACGGGCCTAGGGTGAATACAAGCGTCTGTAGATAGCAAGAATTTAAGATGGTTTGCGTCTTGGGGCTTAATAGGCTACACGTCCACTCCAAGAGAGGAAAGAAGGGGAAAAACATAGCCCCCGCCGTAGTTCATTCACGGTAGTTCAAATGCGACAAAACTACAATACACAACACTTGACAGTCTGTTAGATACACATCATGCAGTCCTCCTCCTTCTCCATCATCATATTCATCAGTGTTATCGTGATTCTCTGTATCCTGTTCCATCTCCTGCTACCCAGTATCATCATCATCATCACCAGCATCGTCACCCAGTGCCTCTTTCTCACTCCCAATACATACACATCATGAATGGCCGTATCCTAATCAGAATACGGTACCTTCTCATTACGTCCACCACAAATGAGCATCGTGGCTTCCCGTATCAGTGAAGCCTTAAGAAGTTGGTTGGACCTCGGCATTCTGTCAGCAAATCACGGCATCAGTAGAAATCGGTCATTGCAAAGCAGAAAAAAAAAGTTATTAACTCTTTCAGCTCTAAAATCTGTCATATCAAAGCAAAAAGTACCATTAACTCTTTCAATGCGGTAAGGTCTTTTTTTTTTTTCTTTTTTTTTTTTTTTTTACGGCTCGACGATTTTATTCATCCAAGGAAAAGCCCAATTGTATTAAGTTTGTCATGGTCGTGACAACTCTTGTATCGTATTCCAAGTGATGTCAGACGATTTTATTCAGCTGAGTTATAGGCGTCTGAGAATGTTACGCTGATGAGGACTTTATCTAACCCTTGTAGTCTGCGTGTTTTCTAAGTTATAAAATCGTCTGGAGGTAGTAAGAATGATACACGTCCTCGGATAAGTGTTTTAGTATACAGAGTGATTTTTTGTGTGTTCTGGGGACGGCTCAGTTAGTTTTATCCGTGTTGACCATTCGCTTATTCGTTTCCTACTGTCATTGCCACACCCACACCCACGCCAGCAGACTGAGCCGTTCCCGCCACACATAAGATACGGGCATGTGCGTCTAGTGCAGTGCTATTTTCGGCCCTGCACAATGCCATTACATATGATATCCTGCCTCCCGTAACAGTGAAATTTGAAAAGACTGAGTATGTGTGGTTATTCCCTCAGCCAGTGACGGTATCAGTATATTCTGTCACCATCATCATCATCATCATGTGTCCTCATTATATTCAACATTATCATCATCATCATCATCGTTATCGTTATTGGTATCGCCGTCGTCCTCGTCATCGTTACCTTTTAACACACACACACACACACACACACACACACACACACACACACACACACACACACACACACACACACACACGCACACACACAGAATGAAGTGAGGCAGTATGCAGAAGTCATCATCATCATCATCATCATAACGAATTAACTTGTTTCCATCGGCTTAGGATTCCTAGTAACTCTCTTCCTTAGCCATTAATTTTGCCTCTTATATTTTATTAATTTCCTCAGCCAACCGTCACTCATTACAAACCCAACAGCCACTGGTTATATTATTATTATTGGTTTGGTTTCTGGTAGCTTTCTAATGGTCGGCCAAACTCTAGGATTCCTATTTTATCTAACACAGAGTATATTTAGCTAAACGTAAGGCATAGCAGATTTAGGCCCGTATTCTCATCGGTTAAGAAAGCTCCCAAACACTGTTTCCTAAGCGATTTACTTTGATTATTATGCCTTACTGTCCTTTTCTATGCTATATAAATCCTTCCAGTATCGCCATACTCTTCACCAATAATGTACGAAAGGATATTAACCACCCACATCAAAAAATAAATCGCTAAGGAAAGGATGTCAGGGATCTGCCTTAACCATCGAGAATACGGGTCTAAGTGTTAAGCTAAGAAGGGTTATTTGAGCATACAGATAATGTTTACATGTTTCGATTTCTTCGGATAGGGGAGCAAATATGTGATTACTGTTACTAGACTTATTATAATTTGCCTATATGTTACAACACATTATTATTCGCATATTTGTTACTAGACTTATATTTATTCGCATATTTGTTACTAGACACTATTATTCGCATAGTTACTAGTTATTATAATTAACACTAGACTAACAGTTTTTTTTTTTTTTTTAGGTAAGTCGTGTTCTCTTCCTGCCATACTGCAAAAGTTGTAAGTATGAAGGTACACTTAATATAACACTAAATAATTGATCTAAACGGTAATGGCTTAGACATCCTATACTCTGTTCACTTTACCTTGGCCTAAAATTGCCATCCCTCCATCTTGAATGCTGAGTTATAGCAGTCGATTAACGATAGAATATGATGCTAGTCACGAAGATGTGCTGCGAACAATATGTAGTCACAGTATTGCCTTTTTTTCTGTCACTGAGCTCCGTGAAATAAGCTCCAAAAGGATGAAAATTTGGGCCAAGTTAAAGTGAATGAAGTATAGACAGTGGTACAGCCGGCGTCAAAAGTCTTATCGCTTTTTATTTTTTTATTTTTTTCCTCCCTGGAGTTTGATAATCAAGGTCGTGAATTCGTAGCATCCGACACTGATGAACTTACTTGGCCACAGATCAGCATCATCAGATTCGTTGCTGCGGATTCCCCTCCACTGACTTTCAGAGTTCATGGAGAGAATAGTAGGAGAGGCGACAGGAGTTTTGACGGCGACTGTACATATAACGTTCATCGATGTAAATATAGATCGTTTTTCTTACACTCAATGGAACTGCCACATCTCTCAAAATATGCTAAGACTTGATTGCATGGTGTTCGATGAGTCCGAGTTAAGAGGTAGGAATGAGTCTCCTTGATTACTAGGCAAATTATTATTATTATTATTATTATTATTATTATTATTATTATTATTATTTACTTCCACCACCACCACCACCACCATCACCTCCACCACATCTGCTACTACTACAACTACTACTACTAATACTTCTGCTACTACTACTACTACTGGTTTCACCTGGCCATCGTCTAAGCGGAAATGGGTTAGGAATCTTTGGCAGGTCAGAATATAGGGTGTAGGTAGTGAAGTAAATGTCAGGAGAATAAAGTGATACCGATAAGAGATAACAGGTCAGATCTGGACTGTCTTCCTCAGTCCGTATTTCCCTCTGCCCATGACCTCCAGTCTTTTAAACGTGATGTGTCCAGGCATCTCGAAATGAACGTGTCTAAGTTCTGTCTGTCTGTCTGTCTGTCTGTCTGTCTCTCTCTCTCTCTCTCTCTCTCTCTCTCTCTCAAGTGTACAGGCTTCTCTCCTCTAGTTTCTTCTCCTCTGCATCAAAATAAATGAATAAGTAAATAAATAAAAACAGATCCAGCATACGCCAGCAGTATTTTATTGTGAAGGGCCAGTCACAATCACATGCATGCGTGACTGACGAGGAAAGCGTTCACACCTTCCCCCCGACCGCAACACTCAACCATCACTTTGTAATCCACGTTCCTAATTAAGTTTAAAATGGAAAAAGACGAGGGTAGAGAGGCAGACACTGGACAGCAGACATGGGGTCTGTTACTGGGTTTCTATTACTATTACTATTAATTTCAGTTGCTCTATTATATTACTCTTACAATTACTTTAGTGGTCATCTATTACTATTACTATTACTATTACTTGGTCATCTATTAGAATTACTATTACTGTTAATATATTATTTATGATAACAGTACCGGTATTAATTAAATTGAAATTGGTTTTTATTTTCATTATCGTTGGGAGGCTGTTCCTCTGAATGCACAAGTGTGTCTAGATCACCTGATGGCCTGTTGACCACTCTCCATTCTGCACGGTCTCCTGTGGTGTACCTGCAACTTGGACAGCAGCCAACAGGTAACCAAGGTGAGAAGGCTGTTTTTATAGATTATGGTAAACGGTATTAATGAAGTGTCTGTAATGGGAAAGTAATATACAATTATCTATTACTTTGCCTTCTATTACTATTTCAATTACTATTACAGCCGGGAACTTGTGATCTATTACTATTACTATTACTATTACTTTGAAAATCCTGTAATAGGCTATTACTATTACTATTACATATTACTATTACCCCGTGTCCGCTGGACAGTGTTAGAAATACAGTGCTACTATTATTATAACTCAAGGTAGGTATACATCCACTCTGTTCACCTTAACTTGGCCTATGATTGCCGTCTGTTCATCTTCACCGCAGTGTTGTAGCAGAATTTTACACTAGAATTTGATGCAAGTCACAAAGAAGTGCAGTGGAAACGATTGTAGTGTCGTTGTATTGTCTTATTTGGCCATTGAGCTTGAGGAAAGAGGTTGTATATGACCACAAAAACCGTGATTAATTTCATTAAGAGAATTTAATCTAGGATAATTAACTGATAATCTTGTAATCCATTTAATTATTGCCCTTAGTTAAATGTGGCAAATTATCTAGCTGTCCATCTATCTGTCTCTCTTTTTCCAACTACAGACTGAGACGTGTGTGTGTGTGTATTTATATACCGGTATATATCTACAGTATATCTGTCCATCTGTCTCTGTCTCTCTGTCTGTCTCTCTAATATGAGGGCCGTGAGGCAGGGAAGCATCTTTTTGTTTACTCGTCCAATGAAGGCCGATCGAATAATTGAAAATTGAATTTTCATGTCCACAGAGTTTTGAAACTTTGGTAGAAGTTATCCCATGTGCACCAACATACACCGGTGATAGCAGAGAGTATTCCTGTACAGTGCTAAATATCTATTTATTTAATCAACTGTCTATGTCTGTATCAATATATGTCCGTGCCTTATCTGTGAAACTATATTTATCTCTCTGTATCGATCTTACTCTTTGCATGCATTATCTATGTATCTTTCTACATGTCTGTGTGTTATAAATCTATCTGTCTATATACATAAATATCTGTTTCTGTATCATTCGTCTCTCTCTGTATTTTTATAAAGGCTGTCTGTTTATCTTTTTAATGTCAGGCGTCATCATGATGGGCTGGCCAGGAACAAATCGTCTCCACATCTCCCTGTTCTCGGCCATCACCCTGCCCTCCTTCCATATCATACCACACACTTTCATATACCCCTCCACCACCACTCTCTTTCATGTACCACTCCACCTTAACACCCTATTTCATACCCCTCCACCACTCCATTCTCATGTATCCCTCCACCACATCACTCTCATATACCCCTCCACCACACCGCCCTCTTTCATATACCCCTCCACCACACCACCCTCTTTCATATACCCCTCCACCACACCACCCTCTTTCATATACCCCTCCACCACACCACCCTCTTTCATATACCCCTCCACCACACCACCCTCTTTCATATACCCCTCCACCACACCACCCTCTTTCATACACCCCT